>NC_139576.1:6457597-6662597 GCF_946808225.1 Silurus aristotelis
TCTAAATACAGCTGATATGGTTTGGGATGAGTTGGAATGAAGAGTGAAAAAAAAACACCTCTGGGAACTCTTTAAGATTGTTGGAAAAGCATTCCAGGTGACTTCCTCATGAGGCTGACTGAGAGAATTCCAACAGTGTTTAAATCTGTCATCGAAGCAAAAGCTGGCTACTTTGAAGAATTGAAAATACAAAACAAATTCTGGGTTATTCAAAATGTTTTTTTTTTTCTTTACTACATAATTACATACATGTTCTTTCATAGTTTGGATGTCTTTAAGATTTGATGCACAATGTTGTAAATATTTTATATTTCTACTTATATTTTTGACTGGTCAATTTACTTTATTTCATTATTTTCAAATGTTCCAATGTAATTAAATTAGATGTAAGAAAAAAAAGCCTTAATATAATAAAAGCTTGGTTTTTATGTGCACTGGAAAAGTTAACAAATGAAAAGTCCATTGGATCTAAGAAAAAAATTAGAATAAAAAATAAAAAATAAAAACTGCATCCATTTGAATAATGAGCATAATATTCGCCCTATATTTAATTGGGTGATCAATTGTGTAGGGAAACAGCATGTAATATCCATCCATCCATCCATCCATCTTCTCCCGCTTATCCGATGCCGGGTCGCGGGGGCAGCAGTCTAAGCAAAAATGCCCAGACTTCCCTCTCCCTAGACACTTCTTCCAGCTCTTCCGGGGGGACACCAAGGCGTTCCCAGGCCAGCCGGGAGACATAGTCTCTCCAGCGTGTCCTAGGTCTTCCCCGGGGTCTCCTCCCAGTGGGACGCGCCCGGAACACCTTCCCAGGAAGGCGTCCAGGAGGCATCCGGAACAGATGCCCGAGCCACCTCAGCTGACCCCTCTCGATGTGGAGGAGCAGCGGATCTACTCTGAGCTCCTCCCGAGTGACTAAGCTTCTCACCCTATCTCTAAGGGATCGCCCAGCCACCCTGCGGAGGAAGCACATTTCGGCCGCCTGTATCCGTGCAGCTTCTGTGCAGCTTCTGCAGTAATGCGGTCGATGTACCGGTCTGTCGTGGTGAAGAAGGAGCTGAGCCGCAAGGCGAAACTTTCGATTTACCGGTCAATCTACGTTCCTACTCTCACCTATGGTCATGAGCTCTGGGTCATGACCGAAAGGACAAGATCCCATGTAATATCCGTTATTCTAAAATAGAAAGAAAGAAAGAAAGAAAGAAAGAAAGAAAGAAAGAAAGAAAGAAAGAAAGAAAGAAAGAAAGAAAGAAAGAAAGAAAGAAAGAAAGAAAGAAAGAAAGAAAGAAAAGTTCAGCGGAACTCTTTCTAGAATTTCAATAATTTCTTGGATTTGGCAACCTTGCAATCAGCGGTATTCTGCGACAAACAAGATCGTCAAAATGTTTTGTTATGTTGTCAGTATGATGGCGCACAGTTTCAGTATTTCCTGATATAAACTACGGTTTGGATTACAATGATGGAAAAAAAGCACAAGGCTAAATTTCTTCTGTATGGTATATATGAATTTTAGAAATTTCATGAAATTTATTCATTTGATTGCATATTTGATTTATATTGGTTGCAAAAGACTGGACTGGATTCATTAATATTCAGAAATTGTAATTCTGTGTTTTGCTCTGTCTGTATACACTCTTTATTTGAATGTTCACAAGATTCACCTTTGACCTGTTTCAGAGAACTGGTTGATAATTGGTTGATCTGATGCCGTTCTCTCACCTTCATTAGTGACATTCAAGATTCATCTGCACAATTTATTAATTCAACACATTTACCCAAAAAAAAGTTTAATTAAAATTTTAGATGACAGATGATGACAACTTGTTTAACCATTTTGCATTCAATGACGTATACAGTGAACTGATGCTGAGATATTTTTGGGGGTTAAAACTATTCAGGTGAAACCAGTATAATATATTTTGATCAACATGAACATAAACAACTGATAATGTAGGAAACAGCAGACACTTAAACACAATCCATTAAATGATGTACAAAAGCGTTCGCAATTTGATCAAAGGAACAAGAAATGTTCTTATGATGAGCACAAATGACTAAATGATGTGGAGGTTGAACAAGTAGTTTTGAGAATTTCATTTCTGATCTGAGAAACGCTCGAAAGCAACCGAGAAAAACTTCGCTGTTACACATAAACAAATAGATGTAATTGCAATTCGATTTAGAAGTGTAGTTTATATGATTATAGAGACGAAAAAGAAAATACACACAGCACAGAAGGTTAATAATGAATTAGTTGGCCGCAGTGGTAGCAGCTCTTTAAAGTCTTACAGCAATCATGCAGTAAGCTGCTGTCTCTTCCCAAAAGCATGCTCGGACATTAAGTTATGTCTTGCACATGATATGAAAAATGTAATTTCCTGATTTTATTTGATTATATATAAAACCAATACAATTAAATAAAAAATAACCTCATTTAATCTTTTCTTACTAGAGATTGTACTTTTTTTGGTAACTAAACTAACTAATCAAATAACTATTGATTTTACAGATGTGTACATGTTAAATGTAATTCACTGTAAATATATTAAATAATAATTATATCAACCTACTTCTCGCAATATTTATTAAAAATTGTATATTTTAATTTGATCTATCTATCTATCTATCTATCTATCTATCTATCTATCTATCTATCTATCTATCTATCTATCTATCTATCTATCTATCTATCTATCTATCTATCTATCTATCTATCTATCTATCTATCTATCTAGCAAAAAGATAGATAGAGGCTGAAATTTGTATTGAGCAAAGCCTGTGAATACTTACATACTTACATGTAATATTTTGTTGTTGTTCTTTTTTTTTTTTTATAAATTTGCCAATATTTCGAACACACTTCTTTCATGTTGTCATTATAAGGTATTGTTTGTAGAATTTTGAGGTAAATAATAAATTTAGGAATAAGGCTGTAACATAACAAACTGTGGAGAAAGTGAAGTGTAGTGAATAGTTTCTGGATGCTCTGTAAATTTCCAAAAAGAGAGCTTGATTATTATCATTTTCTTGTTCTAAGAATATATCTGTGGTTGCATGTAAAGTTTGCACTTGACAATAAGTCACTGAATTGTTGGCCCATGCTGAGCATTGAGCTGTTGGGCTCTCCTATCGAAAAATAAAAGATATTCAAGTTGGCACTAGCTTGCTTTCTTCCTTGATCTTCCTTTTCATATATTTAATCTCATTATGACTGAGTGATATACGAGCTTGTATTGTATACATTTTTTTCCATTGTGTTTCTTAGTGTTTTCACATACAGGCCCATTTCAGATTATGTAAAACTTGTCTCTCGGATGCACAAACTAATGAATCTGATTAGTGGACAGTCAATATGTGTAATAACATTTAGAGTGTGTAGTGGAATCTATATTTACAGCATAGTCAGAACATTTTGTTTAAATATACATAGCAATTAGTATTTTTTCCACAGGTTTTACCGCTAGACACCCGAGTCAACACAGAATCTCCTTATCCAAGGCACTGATTTGTCCAGGTAACATTTTCAAGCATTTATTTTGTACAACACCCAGCTGTAGACTTTACCCAGATAAAAATCAACATGTTCCACAGAATATGGTTTAAAAATGTTTCGAAAGCAAGATCTTAGTCGGCTTTTCTTCTTTTGCACAGGCACATGGAGAGAGTTATTTTGGTGTCTTAGTGCTGGAGATCACAGATAGGATTTTCATGGCAGCCATTTCTGTTATATTCACCAGTGTTCTGCAGTGGTGTAGAATCTCTCAGCTAACATCTCATGTGTCACTGGAGGACAGCTGCAGCCTTCTTATTCCAAGTTTGGAAAGCGTATAACTGTCTCACTGACTTTTTCCCCCTAGGGAAGCGGTTGACGGCTTTCTTTCACTTGCAGGTTTAGCTTATAGGAAGAAGAGCGTTAAAAAAAATACATAATTGTGTAAAATTAGGTTCTTTCTGGAGCTGGAGCATTATTTATTATAGCTTATTTTGATGTGTAACTGACAATCACTTAAATTAGGGTAATAAAGAGTAGGTTTTATACGAATGACCTATTTAATTGTAAATAAATGAATTCCTTATCACTTATAATTAAAAATAATTTTGTACTTCGCACATTCGGTGTTCTATTATATCCCTATATCAGAACAGCACTGCATATCCCCTGACAGGCAGAAGCAACTGCGACTCCTATAAATGTCAGCATGTTTACATGCGTATTTTCGAGTGGTGTCTCCAGAGGCAAAACTAACCAATGTAGGTTGATAAACTGCTCTAACAGACAGAAAAAAATTTGAATTTTTTTGTTAGTGTTTAGTTTTTTTCCAGATCTAGCAAAATTGTTTTATTGTATCACCAAACAAACATTTTTCAGTTTTTGACTTGTTAACTAACATCATACTTTTAACTATTATTGTTATATATTGTTAATAATCTTTATTTTATATAGCACCTTCAAAAGTTACATCTCAAAGCACTTTACATACATAAATATAGCAAATAGAATTAAATGAACATCAAACATACACCGCAAAACTCTCCTGAAAATGAGTCTTAAGCGCAGATTTAATAACATTAAAAGATTCAGCCTGTCGAATCTCATTGGGATGAGAATTCCAAAGATTTGGTGCCAGGAAGAAAAGGCCTATAGAACATCACTGGGTAGGAGGAACATCCTTGCACTGTCTTGTTTTGTCTTTGCACCAGGTTGCACACGATGCACTTTATATAGCAAAGACACTTACTAGTCCTTCGCTCTGAGTTTTCTGTTATGTAGCTTTATGTTGTCTATGTAGCACCAGGGTTCAGGAGGAACGTGGTTTCATTTCACTGTGTACTGCGTCAGCTATATATGGTTGAAATGATAATAAAAGCTTCTTGACTTGACTTGTTAATGAAGATAAGGCTTTGGAGTGTAGACAGTTCAAAGCTGTGACAATGTGACGCCACACCATGTATAAAGCCTTGTAGATTTATTGTTAATTTTTTCGTTTGCATTGCAACCGCCGTAAACTGTTGTTCCCACACTTCACTCTCTTTTTGATGCTTTTTTTTTTTTTTTTGAAGGCAGCTTGGCTTGGTATGTTACATGGGAACCTGGAGAATGCAAAATTCCAGTGCAGAACAATTTTGAAATAGTGACACTGGTTGAGAGTCCTTAAAGAAAACTTCTCCATGTTTTTCATTGTTAAAAAAAGAAAATACATTTTAATCCAGTAATATTGTAATATAACTGCTGTTATAGTAAATAAACAAGAACTTTCTGAGCAAATAAAGTCAATAATTAAGGTCTGTGATATCATGATTATATGAGCATAATTGGAATGATGGAAGCCAGTTTCAGGAACTGAATAAAATCAAATAAAAGAGGTTACTGAGATATAAACTCTATAAAAAATTGGGAGATATAAAGTCAGAATTGTGAGTTATAAACTCGTAATTGCGAGAAAGTCAGAATTGGGACATGCGCTCGCAATTGCGAGTTATAAAGTCAGAATTCGGACTTTTTTTCTCGCAATTGCGAGTTTATAACTCCTTTATGACACTTTCTATCCAAGCAGCATAGGAAACCACAAGATGTGATTCTTACAGAATACAGGAGTTCCCTTTTTATTGTAAACAGGGATTTTTTTAAACAGGGACAATCACATAAACCATCTGAAATTGTTTACTGTTTTACTGTTTACTGCCATAAGCATAATTTGTATATACATCTTTTTTTTTCATATATATCTCATATATATTTATATATTCTTTTATTTTATATAGTTTTTATACTTTATTTATCTGCCTTCTTACGAGTTTACATCTCGTAATTCTGCGAAAAAAAGTGTCACAATAACCTTTTTTCTATTATTCAGTGGCAGAAACGGGATTCATAGATTTGTGCAAATAATGCTTATATAAATCATGATATCACTGACTTTCATTTCTAGTTCAGAAATCTGACTTTATAACTAACAATTGCGAGTTCATATCTCAATTCTGACCTTTTATCTCTCAATTGCAAGTTCATGTCTCACAATTCTGAGTAAAAAAAAAAAGCAATACGTTTTTTTTTTGTTTTTTTTTTATTCAGTGGCGGAAACGGGCTTCCAAACCAAATTACTCGTAAAGATTTTTTTAGATTGCAGACACTGCCCTCTAGTGGTAAAGTACGATGGGTAAAGAATTGGGTACGCAATTTTCAACATTATGAATATACTAGTTGTATATTGCGTATAATGTATACTATTTATCTGTGTAGTTTAATATTTTGAGTCAAAAGCATTGGAATTGTTTTTGAGGGTTGGGCTGCATCAGTATCGCCAAGATTTTCTTTCTTGGCGATACTGGGCTTGGACCCCTGACCTTTCGATCAGTAACCCAGAGCATTAACTAAGTAAGCTACCACTTACCCCACCGGATGTCTGAATGGCATGCAATAGGCCCTAGAGTAAGGCCCTTAACTGAAAAGAAAAAAAAAAGTTAAATGTAAGTTACTCTGGTAAGGATGTCTTATCTAATTAAAATAAATGCATCCATTTTTCAACCTTTTATTTACACAAACATTTATTTATGTTTGTTTTATGATCAGCTGCTAATGGCTCAGGCTTTAACAGTTTGCCTATAACTACATTTAAGGTTTTAATTTTAAAATAAGAATGATAATGTTATTGGTATTCAATACTATAAATATATCAAAGTCAGTGGTATCAAACTCACTGTGGGTAATTTTTTACACTACACTTCCAATTAAATATACAAGTTAGACATCAGGATCATGGATAAATCCACTTGCCTGACAAGTGCACTCTTTATGAACAAGCCGAACAACAATAATATTAAAACAATCTGCATCATTTGTGGAGGTATGGACTCCTTTGCATTTGGACTTTTTTTTGCTATCTTCTTCTTTCAGCTGCTCCCATTAGGGGTCGCCACAAAAGGATCTTCCATCACCATACCCCTCTGTCCTCTACATCTGCCTCTTCCAAACCATCATGTCTTTCTTCACCACATCCATAAACCTCCTACTTCCTCTTTTCCTCCTTCCTGGTGGCTCCATCCTCAGTATTCTTCTACTGATATACCCCATGTCCCTCCTCTGTACATGTCCAAACCATCTCAATCTCACCTCCCTCACCTCGTCTCCAAAACGTCCTACATGCCCTGTCCCTCTAATAAACTTGTTTCTAATCCTGTCCATCCTCGTCACTCCCAATGAAAACCTCAACATCTTCAGCTCTGCTACCTCCAGCTCCACCTCCTGTCTTTTACTCAATGCCACTGTCTCTAATCCATACAACATCTCAGGTCTCACCACAGTCCTGTAAACTTTCCCTTTCATTCTTGCAGATACTCTTCTATCACAAATCACTCCTGCTATCACTCTTCTCCACCCACTCCACCCTGCCTGCACTCTTTTCTTCACTTCTCTTACACACTCTCCATCACTTTGCCCTGTTGACCCCAGGTTCCTAAACTCCTCCACCTTCTCCACCTTTTCTCCCTGCAACCGCACCACTTCACTGCCCTCCCTCTCATTCACACACATGTACTCTCGGTCTTACTCCTACTGACTTTCATAATTTTATTTTGCTATCTGACAGTGTATTAATGTTTAAATACTGTAGACTCTATACAAGTATTGGCTTTGTCTCTCCCACACTCTTGTGTATAAACCTACATTGTTGATACTTTATAAATCATACTGTTGTAGTACAGTGTATTGTTTTAAATACGGGGCCTAGAAATATTTAAAGACCCTTGCAAATGTTGTTGACTGAGTTGTAGCTATATTCTGTAAAATCTACATATCAAATGAAACATTTTGCTATTTGAAAGTAAACAAGGATTATGAATTTTCTTTTCCTGGCTGTTGAACCTACTTGTCTGTTAGGAAAATGTGAATGGGAAAAAAAAAGTAGCCCAAATAAAATAAAAAAATACAACACCATGATTTTTAGTGCTGAAAACATGCTTTATTGAATCAATTATAAGGCTCAAGGAGGTTGCATTTATTAGTAATACTACAATTCTACATAAAATCAAACCAAAATATAGGGCATATAGATCCTTTTTTTAAAGATGTTTCTTTCCACACACACTTTGTGGTCTGCTTGTTTGCCCAGCAACTGTGAAAATGAGTTCTAAAACTAGTACACACACAATGCAACAAAGCAATCCTCCAAGAGAAGGCTCTGCATCTGCAAGGAAGTACAAGATAGACTTTTATTATTGGCCAGGATGATGTTACTGTTGAAAAGTCTATTCAAGCAGTCCCTTAGCAGAAACAGAGCACACTAAACATTTTGGCTCATGAAGTGCAGGCCGCTTGCACTTTGAGCATGTCTTTAAATTGGTGGTATGACATAATCAGTGAACACAAGACCCAGTCATGCTGCTTACATGAGGGTAAATGCACGCAGCATTCAAGGTCTTATGGTCAAGTTATAAATTCATGTGATTATAGTAAATCACATGTACACATACAGTGTGTAGCATTGTCTCGTAAATTGAGTAAAACTTCAACAGGGAGCCTCTCTACCTGTTGAGGCAATCTTAAAGACTTCAACTTTTTGTTGAGGCGCTAAGTTTAGTTCCAGGTTTAACAGGGTATTCGTTCCATGAGAAACTTTCTCCTGATAAACAATTAGTTCCATTTGTTTTAGTTAATATCGTCTTAAATAACAATTCATACATTTCCCATAACCGGTAAATTCGGCTATATACATTATGTACATGTCACAAAAAATTGACCAAAAATCCTAGTCATAATTATCCAAAATGGCACATTTTATAACAACTTTAGACTTTAGTCTAGTTCGGCATAAATTAATGTCACGTTTGATATAAAAATATTTCATATTTACAGGAACGAGTATCCAGGATTTATCAAGTAAATATATATTTTTTTCTCAGTCAATAAATAAAAAGGCAGATAATACGAGAAGGGGGAAGAACGTATCATTAATAGATTTATGGCGATCGAATACTAATGGTGACAGTTGCCATGTCAGATCCATGCTCATTGGAAAGTTTCAGGGTGTACACCCCGGCATCACTAGATTTTACACTAGTGATTATTAGTGTGGTCATGTCTTCTGTAGTCTCAATGTGGAACCTCCCACTCTGTTCTGCAGTCGGAAGTGTTTTTCCACCACGGGACCACTCGATGTGCGGAGAAGGCTCTCCCGAGAACGCACATGTTATGGTCAGAACTTTTCCAGGTTCAATACTGATGTCTTCTGGGAGGGCTTCGATTTTTGGTGCCAAACCTTTTTTATACAAAAAAAGTAAAATATAAAAGGTTTGAAAATGGCATACACATCAGTAGTTTGTATTAGTATTTGTGTAACCACTGACCAAAGTGTCTCTCATTAGTTTACCTTGACCACTAAGCAGAGTGGCTCTGATTGATTCATCAGCTTGCGAGTGACTTGACATCATACTGCTTGAGCTCAAAGCGTACACTGATCCAGAAGTCATGGAGGACATGCTGGACATTGACATTGTTTCAAATTGCATTTCAGCCATGCTGGAACTGCTGAAGGATGTTTCTTGCACTGAGCTCTCCATCTGGATGGATTTTGATGAAAAGCTCTCATGCATACTGCTAAGAGTAGAACTCTCTTTCTTAAACATTTCCAGTCCTGTGTGGGACTTGGATTCTGTAAGAATAGCAACAAATTCTGTTACTGTGTGTATTAGTGCTGTAAAGCATGAGTCAATAAAATCTGTTAGGAAAACACTGAATTATTGCATGAAATTAAGCTTACCTTTAACAGCCATGTGGGCAGACATAAAGCTTGTTATTTTTGTGTAAATAGACTGAAACACTTGACCAACAAGGGAGAATGATGTTTTTGAGATTGCTCCACTCTCTGCTATTATTTCGCAGGAATATTCACCTTGATCCTTCTCGGACAAATCCGATATATAGAGACAGCAAGTGCCACCAGCAGATGTTTCGATCTGATAATGGCTACTCTTACTCAGTCTTCTGCTATCTTTGTACCACACAACCTCTCTTACAGAGCTCTCTGCAACACAGGTCATCTTCACCTTGCCTTCAGAGGCCTCGGCTTTAAGTTGCTGGATGATCTTAAGGGGTGCTTCCTTTGAAGGAGTTGGTGATTTTGCACCTAGTGGGGATTTAACTCTTTTCGGTGGCATTATCGGTTCAGGAGACTTGGCTGTTAGTGGAGATTTTACTCTTTGGGGAGAGCTGGCTGGCTCTGGAGACTTAAGTGGAGGTGGGGATTTCACTCTCGGAGGAGACAATGATGGTTCAGGAGACTTTAGGCCTGTAGGAGATTTAATCCTTAGAGGGGACGTTGTTGCTTCTGAGGGCTTTGCAGGGACAGGTGATTTAACTCTTAGAGCAGCGGTGCCAGGCTCAGGAGACTTGACTCGTAGGGGTGATTTGATACCTTCAGGTGATTTAATTCGTGGTTCAGGGGACTTTACTCCAGTGGGTTCTGGTGTTTTTACCGAAGGCTCTGGAGACTTAATTGATGGCTCTGGAGTCTTAACGGATGGCACTGGAGACTTCACCGATGGCACTTGAGAAGGGACAGGTGGTGTAGGAAGTTTCCTTGAAGGTTCTGCTGATTCTACTGATGTTGGTGATTTCACTGAAAGCTCAGGTGACTTCACTGCTGGCTCAGGAGCTTTAACTGGAGGGGACGGTGCAACAGCCTTCTCTTTGGTTGGTGGTTTGTGGATGGTTAAAGTAAACTTTGCCTCCTGCCTTCCCTGTGAATTTTCTACCACTACTGTGTAGCTGCCTTCATCGGAGTACTCCACAGAAGATATTTCGAATGTAGACTTGTATTGCGTTGTTGTCACATGTACACGATGGGAAGTGACAATAGTATGTTGTCCATGCAACCATGTGACGCTTGGTGCTGGCTCCCCATCTATATCACAGGTAAATCTTGCAGACTCACCCAATGATACTGTTAGAGAGCGTGGTTTGGTGAGTATTTTTGCTGCCAGTGTAGCTTTGACTTTCTTAGCAGTTATGCTTGCTGTAGCTGAGGACTCAACAGATTTTGCTTTGTATTCAGATGAGGTGTGTCGTTCAGAGGAGGCATATGAAGCAGACGACAGGTATTCAGTAGATGCATATCTGATAGGAGATGATGCAAGTCTTTCAGACTCGAATTTTTGAAGCCCAGTAACTTCATGTGTTTCTGTAAACTTTGCCTTGGTTTCCTTGATCTCTATGTGTGTCCTTGATGCAGAAGATGCCCTGATCGATGATGTATGGTAATAATCTGTCTTTAGCACTTCAGGTACAAATGCCGTTGGAACCTCCTCGTCTTTGCGTCTTGAGGAATATGTAGTAAACGCTCCTCCTGATACATCAAGTGTTGCATAGTCGGATGCTTCTCCCTTTACGTTGGTACAGACAGCACGGTATGTGCCACTATCCTCTGCATGGCATTCATTAATTTGGAGGGTTAAGACACCACTCATGTCTGTAAAGTGGTATTTGCTGCTCTCTTGAATCTGTTGTCCATTATGGAACCACTGGATTTCAGCTTCTGGCCTTGATTGGACATTTAATGTGAATTTAGTGTCCTGGCCACACGGTACACGGTGTGAGCGCATTCTAACTGTGATTCGTGGGGCATGGTCAAGGCTAAACGGTTGTTGTGTTACAACTTGATACTTGCGCTCAGATTTCAGAGCAGCTTTTCTTGCCTCATATCTAGACATTATGTCAAATCTGGCAGATCTTTCAAATCGAGAGGAAGATCTTGATGATCGTCTTTCAGGAGATACAGGACTAGGGGAACGTGGTCGTGTTCTCTCAGGAGTGGGTGACCTCCTTTCAACTGCCTCAACTTCATATTCCACTGGCACCCGTGCTGGTCTTATCAGTTCAGAGACAGGACGCATCAATTCAATATATGTTGGAGACAGAGATCTCCTCCTTCTCAAGAAATGGGAAATTGGGGGTGGAGAACCACTTGGTTTTCTTGGTGCGACGGCAAGCTTTGTTTTCTCTGTGTGTTTTACTTCAACTTTGTGCACAATCCTAGGTGAAACACGGCGAAGTGCATGCAGTTCGAAACGAACTGGGCTACCACTTGGAGGAGAGGCAGAGAAGCCAAGTTCAAGCTCTTCCTCAAGCTGTTGCTTTTCTTCATCAATTCTCTTCCTGGTCAGATAGTCTTCCACAGGCTGGAGGAGCTCTTCTTCTGAAAGGTCACCCAGGGAATGCCTCCTCTGTCTGAAGATGTCAGACTCAGGAGAAGGCGAGCGCCTAGCTGGTCTTACCGTTTCCAAATCATCAAGAGAAAGCTTCGGAATACGCCATCGTGGCCTGTACTGATCAGTGATTCTGGGAAGTGGCATGACATAAAACTGTTCCCACCTGGAAAGTCGTATACGTTTTTGTCTCTTCTGCACAACTCTCTCGGTGCGTTCAGAAATTTCGTATTGATCCCGAAGTTTTTTGTACCATTTCATGTCAGATAAAGCCACAAAATGTTTAATATTCATGTCTTCCTCAAGAACAGTTCGATCATGTACACGGGCGTCAGGAATTTCATAAGGCATTCTGATCTTCCTGCTTTCTTCTTTGATTCTCTTAATGTCCTTATCTTCTTTGTCAGAGATATCAAACTCACCCTGCACATTCTTTGTACTCACTGCAGGTTTGTACAGTTCAGCAGCCTCTTTCAGTGCTTCCTGTGCTACAGGATTAAGCATAGTCACTTCTGCTGTTGAGAATTCTTGTGCCATTTTAAGTGTCTTCTTAATTTGGTTTTGTATGTATATCTGCTTATCTGCCTCACTCTTGAATTCCCTCCTAATGTAAGTAAGGCGTTCAACCGTGAGTGTGGCTTGGCAACTTGCTGAACCAGCAGAGTTTGTTGCAGTAACTCTGTAGGTGCCAGAATCTTCAATTAGTGTTTCTCTAATATGGAGAATGTAATAACCGACATCTTCTTGAACAACTTCAACTTGTGGCCTAAATTCAAGAGGCTTGCCATCTTTTTCCCATTTCAGAGTAGGGGCCGGTGTTCCTGAAACTCTCAAATCGAAATGGACACTTTCTCCTTCAACGCAGTCAATGTTTGCTAGAAGGCGTCTGAACATTGGCCTCATTGTGTCCTCTAGAACAGTGTGATGTGCTATCGTTAAGCGTGCATTACAGCTGTCTTCACCAAACTTGTTAATCGCTGCAACAGTATACTCGCCATCATCATCAGGCTCAACATTGTGAATCATTAGCTGATAAAGACCCTTGTCAGATGTAAATGTATATTTTGTTGGATCCGGTTTGATTCTGTGTCCTGATTTCAACCAAGTAACCTTTGGCTCTGGATGAACAGTTATTGTAACACCAAAGCGTACATCCTCTCCAACATATGCTGTACAGTTGTACAGTGGCAGAGTAAACTCGGGTGGCCTTTGCAGAAGTTTGGTTCTGTCAATTCTACGCTTGGGTTTCTTGAGTGAACGTCCCAGGAAGTATTCCCGATAGGATCTTATACTCTCGACAAATAGCTCTGCGTAGGAATTCTCTTCTCTCTCTTCACTGACAACTTTGCATCTGTAGAGTCCATCATCGCTTTCTTCAACATCTTTAACATATATGCTTGCAACACCATTGGCATAGTTGATTTCATACTTATGACTTGCTGTCAGTTTACGAGAGTTAAAGTACCATGTCACCTCTGTGGTCTTGTCATAGTTTTGAATGTAGCACATGAAACGAACATGACCGCCTTCTACAGCAGAGCCATGCATGACAGGACCTGCTCTCACGCCTTGTTCTGGGTGTCCAATTTTCACTCTGCCAATTGAAACATTTCTTTGGTTTCTGTAACCACCGCCATAGGCAACACGAGCTGCTGAAATAACAGTGCTCCACTCCTTCTTGGTTATTGACTGGTAATAGCGTCGGTGTCTTAATGTCTTTATGACTTTAGAACTGATATTTTCTATTTTCATCTTGAGCCAAGGATGTTCCAGAGCCTCAGATGCAGTCATACGATGTTTGCCTTCTTTAATCAGCAGCCTGTCAATGAAGTCCATGCCTTCAAGACTGGTGTATTTGAAGGCTTCACTGTCAAAAATGTACTCAGCATTAGAAATGTGTTCAATCATTTTCTGAGTCGATTCAGCAGCAAAAGGATTGAGGCCACTAAGCAGCACATATGCGAGAACTCCAACGGACCACATGTCGGTAGCAGTGGAAACAAAATCACTATTGTGGACCTCGGGTGCATAATACTCAGGTGCTGTGAATTGAATTCTGATATTTTCTCCAGGTGTCAACAGCCTGGCTTGGCCCATTTCAATGATCTTGATTGTACTGCTCTTTCTTGAAGTGTAGACAATGTTTTCAGGTCTAATGTCAAAATGACCGTAGTTGAGGCTGTGCAGGAACTTCAGAGCCTGGCAAACTTGTCTCAGGTACAGAACGATTTCTCGCTCAGTGAGGTCAAAGCTTGTTCCAAGACGTTCAAAGATATCCATTCCTGATATGAATTCATAGATCAGAACATATTCCTCCAAGCTGTCAAAAGACTCATGAAGATACAATAAGTTCTTGTGCCTTGCAATATTAAGAGTTTCAATCTCTCTTGCAACAAGCTCTCTATCAGCCCCTTTTACCTTGATAAGTTTAGCCATGAAAGTCTTCTTGGAGCTAATTTCAGTACAACGATGAACAACACCAAAGTGTCCGCATCGTGCTAGTTCCTCAGAGATTTTGTATAGAGATGGCACATTCTTAACTTTAGAATGAGGTGCCTCTTCTTTCGTAACTTCTCTTTCTTCATCCACTTCTTCGTCATAGTTTCTAATGGCTAACTTGTCTTCTCTGGCTGTTACAGGTTCAGTTGGCACAGATGGCTCACTCAGACCAAATCTGTTTTCAGCAATAACACGGAACTGATATTTCGTCTTACCAA
Source organism: Silurus aristotelis (assembly GCF_946808225.1). Taxonomy (NCBI): domain Eukaryota; kingdom Metazoa; phylum Chordata; class Actinopteri; order Siluriformes; family Siluridae; genus Silurus; species Silurus aristotelis. The sequence continues at coordinate 6,472,516 of NC_139576.1, forward strand.
ACAGGCTCATGACTGTATATTGTGGTTCAGATGTCTGGGCAACACGAAGCCACCTATCACCTGATACTGGGCACTTCTCTACTATGTAGCTGATGATTTCACTTCCACCATCATTTGGAGGTGTCCATGTGAGTGTGATGGTATCTCTTCCAATATCACTTACTTTAACATCCTTAGGTGGATCAGGCACATCAGCAACATCAAGTTCAACTGTTTGTTTATCAACACCGAATCTGTTCTTGGCACAAATGATGTAGTAACCAGCATCTTTCTTTTGCACTCCCTTTTGGAACACGAGGGATGTGAAGGATCTTGTTACAATCACTTGATGATATACTGTGTTATTCAGTATTTCTTGTCCCTTCTGCCATGTGATTGCAGGTTCAGGTTTACCACTGATTGGAATCTTGATGGTGACCACCTCACCACGAATAGCATGAACAGCTCCCATGCCTTGTAGATGTAAAGGCAGATGAACCTTGGCAGGAACTAGAAAAGAGAAATAATACATTAATATACTTTAACTACTTGATAGTATTTATCCATATTTAGACGAAGGCCATGACAAATTTTTTTATTGTAAAGACATGAAAACCAGACCAATCATACCTTCAACATCAAGTGTTACAGTTGTAGAGATTGATCCTTCTTGATTGGTGGCTCTAATTTGGTAAACAGCTACATCACACTCATCTGAATTACTGATAGCAAGTTGGTGGTAGCCTCCCTTGAATTCTTGGACCTTGATTTTCTCTCCATCGGGCAAAATTTCTTTGCCATTCTTGTACCATTTTACAATTGGCTTGGGATGTCCAATGACCTTAGTAACAAAGGTTGCATTGGCTTTATATTTGACACACATATCCCTGAGTTCTTCTTTAAAGAAGGGAGCACGAGGAGTCAAGTCTGACTTTGGAATGACAGGTTGTGAAATCTCACTCCATTCACTCTCGCCGCCAATGTTCTCACATTTGACACGGAATTCGTACTCAAAACCTTCAATAAGACCTTTAACTGTAAAGGATGTCTCGCATATTTCTTGAGTTGTCACAGCAATCCATTTGTTCTGTTTCATTTCTCTCTTCTCCAGGTAGTAAGTCTTAATTTTGGCACCTCCATCACTGGATGGTGGTTTCCATGAAACAACACAGGAATCCTCTGTGAATGAGGTTACAACTGGCTGTTGTGGGATTCCAGGTTTTTCTGCAAAACAATGTTGTGGGTATTTAGGTTTGTGTAAAGTTCTTACATACAGCTACAATGGCAGTTGTTTGTCGTCGGTTCCACTTACCATATGGACTCTTGATGATGAGAACAGCAGGAATCTCTAATGACTCACTAATACCATACTGATTTTGGGCAGAAACACGGAAGTAATATCCAGCACTCTCGATTAGATTTGGAACGCGGCATGTGGTTCCTGAGACAGATGATGACACTAGGTTCCATTGCGCTCCCTCTTTTGCTTCACGCTTCTCTACAATATAGTTTGTGATCAGTGAACCACCATCATCCTTAGGTACTTTCCAACTTATAATTACAGAGTTTCTCATGAGCGCGTCAACAATAATTGGCCCTTCAGGAATCATGGGTTTATCTGAAATAAGAGTAAATTGTATTAAACAAACATATACCTCAGAGGTCTAATATCAGTATTGTTCAATAAAAATATACCCATTAGCACAAATGGATTTTTAACTAACCTCGGATTTCAACACGTAACACTGTATCGATTGATCCAAATTTGTTGCTCAATTGCACCTTGTATTTGCCAGCATTTGTTTTGCGCTGAACATTTCTGACAACCAAGTGAGTATAACTCTCTGTGTTTTCGATAATAACATTCTCCGATGGATTTAGAGGTTTCTTGCCATAAAACCACATGATTTGTGGAATTGGACGTCCAATATAGACAACATGGAGACGTAGACTTGTTCCACAGCCTGCGTAATACTTATCCTTTAATGGGAATCCAGGATGTAATTGTGGTGCAGCCTGCAAAAATAGCTTGCCACTGGTTTCAATTTCACCAGCCTCATTGATGGCTCGGCATGTGTACAGGCCTTCATCTTCTTGTTCATCAGTTACAACTGTTAGAGAATGATTTCTGCCATCAGAGCTCATTTTGTATTTACGACTCTGAATCAGTTCTTTTCCATATCTATTCCATTTGATTTCTGGAAGCGGTCTTCCAATAATCTGGCAAGTCATTGTTCCAGATTCTCCCAGTTTAGTGGTAGTATCTTTCATCTCTTCCTTTAGACTTGGTGCTTCTCCAACTGTTAAAAAAAACAAACAAAATAACAAATGAAATAAAAATTAATAACCATTTTATATGCATTACAAATCAACAGTAAAACAATGTGCTTGTTTGATCTTTTTAACTTACCACTCAGTTTGGTTTTGATACCCATGGCAGTTCTACGGGGTCTGCTCAATCCAGTTTCATTTTGAGCAAACACTCTGAACTCGTATTCTGTTGCCTCAATGAGACCTCCCATAGTAAACTGCCTGTCTTTAGAACGCTCCTTGTTGCATTTCTTCCATGCACTTTCACCTGCTTGTCTAAATTCAATCCAGTATCCAAGAATTTCTTTGCCACCATCAAATTCTGGACGTAGCCAGTGAATAGTGATGCAGTCTTTGGTAACTGAGATGATGTCAATATCACCAGGTTGGCTTGGTTTATCTATTAAAGTAAAAAAAAAGATTAAGTGATTAGAACACCAACAAAAGTTTAGTGAATTATTTTTTTTTTTACAAAGTTTTGCTGCGGGTTACTCACCAAATGGATCCTTGCACAAAACTGCTTCAGAAACAGGTCCAGGTTCACTTTGACCAACGTCATTCTGAGCAATCACACGGAACTGATACTCTGCATCCGAGATAAGGCCGGTGAGAGTATACATTGTGGTTGTGATGTGAGTTTTGTTGTGACGCACCCATTTCTCAGTTGACGTCTCTCTTCTTTCAATATAGTATCCAGTGACACGAGAGCCACCATCATCCTTTGGTCTTGACCAAGACAGACCAACAGTGGTTTTTGTGACATCCATAATTTCTGGAGGGAAGGTAGGAGGCTCAGGTGGACCTTTTTAAAAGAACAGAAAAAGCAATATGAATAATCTAGTTTAATAACATAAAATGATGAATAATAAGAAAGATTTCGCTATTGTGAAAAATAAAAAAAAAACACTTACAGAGTGGTGTTTTTGGTATAACTGACTCATCTGATTTCAGAGATCTACTAATTCCAAACTGGTTTTCTGCTGAAACTCTGAAGTGGTATTCAACATTTTCTTTAAGTCCTTTGACCACAAGTGAAGTGTCAACTACTCGAGAGTCCACAGTGTACCATGCTGCCTTTGGTACCTCACGTCTCTCCACAACATAACCAAGAATATCAGAGCCACCATCCTCTGAGGGCGGTCTCCAGCTCACTCTTACAGAACGAGCTTGGATATCATCAAATTCCAGTGGGCCTTCAGGTGGATCCGGGGGTCCAATAACTTTAACCTTGATGTACACTGCTTTCTTTCCACATTTGTTCTCCAACACAAGATCATAGGTTCCAGTGTCATCCCTGTGTGACTCTTTTATCACCAGCTCTGTGCGTTCTTCAGTAGTGGCAATCATAGCTCTATGAGAGATGTCACGGCCTTCCTTTGTCCACTTACAGGTGGGATATGGTTTTCCTTTAATTGGCACAGAGAGCCTGACAGCTCCACCTTGTCTGACAATATAACCCTCCTGGTACTTCGGATCCAGCTCATAACCAGGATATTCTAAAATATGGATGCAGGTTGTTTTAGCGTTGAAAGGATTAGCAAACACATATAGTAGAAACAGAGATTGTTTACAATCTTTTTTTGTTCTTACCAAGCATTTCTGTGACTTTAACTACTCCTGGAATATCAGCTGGTTCTCCAGGTCCACCAGCATTGCATGCCATCACACGGAACCTATACTCGGCACCTTGGGGCATATGTGTCAGGGTATATTCACAAATCTTTGTTGGAGTTGTGTTGCATTTGGTCCATTCAATCTGGTCAACCTTCTGCATCTCTACTAGGTAACCAGTGATAATGGCACCTCCCTCTTCCTCTGGTGGAGACCATGCCAGGGACACAGAGGTCCTGGTTGTATCTGTGACCCTCGGGTTCAAAGGTATGCCTGGAGGTACTGTATGAGAAGAAATAGTAAATGTATATAAATACATTAAACATGTACATAATACATTATATACTTATAAAATTTATTTATTATTAATATTTTTTTAAGAAATATGGTCAAACAGAAATGCATGCTGCATTGATTGCACATTCATAAAATGTATGCTGTTAACGCATATATATATATATATATATATATATATATATATATATATATATATATATATATATATATATATATATATATATTCAAATAAATAACATTTTTTATAAATTTTTTTTTTTTTCCTTCAAATAAACTAATACTATATATATATATATATGAATGTTTCTTTGCACATACCGATAGGATCCATTGCAATCACTGGTTTTGAGACCAGACTTGGTTTGCCATTGCCCCTGGAGTTCAAAGCTGTCACTCTGTACTCATATTCAAGACCTTCAATTAGACCGGTTGATCTGTATCTGGTCATCGTCACTGGATTCTTATTGATGCGCACCCATCTGTCAGATCTAGTTTCTTTACGCTCAATGATGTAGCCGGCCACTGAGGAACCACCATCATCTTCTGGTGGTTTCCAAGTGATTGTCATACCGTCATGGGACACATCAAATATTTCAGGTATGCTTGGCGCACCAGGAACAGCTGTTAAAAGGAAAGATTATAATTAATCTGTTTAGGTTTGTGTGTATGTGTGTGAGGGTGTATTCTGGGATTAACTTACTCTTGACACTCTTGCATTCAACAACTTCAGACTGAAGGAATGATCCGATGCCAAAACGGTTTGTTGCAGCCACACGGAACACATATTCTGTTCCCTCAGAAAGTCTAGTAAATTTGAATGTGGGTCTTGTGACAGATTCAGAAATCGGCAGCCAACCAGGGCGATGAGCATCTCGTTGTTCAACAACATAGCCACTGATATTGGCACCTCCATCCTTCACTGGTGGCTCCCAGCTGCATGTTACAGATGTGGCATCAATCGCATCAATTCGCATAGGTCCAACTGGAATGCCGGGTTTATCTGCAAATAAGGTGCATTGAGTTTCTGTGAGTTATGCTGGAAAAGCTGTAAATCCTTAACAAAAGGCACAATTTAGGATGAGGCAAAAATATCTTTCTTACCAAGAATGATGACTTTGATGATTTCTGTAGCGACTCCTGTGATATTCTTTACTTCAAGAGTATAGTCCCCGGTATCATTAAGGGTAGTTTCACGAACCATAAGATGTGTATACTTTGCAGTTGTCTCAATTTTAATACGGTCCAGTGTGTCTTTCATTTTACTTCCACTAAAGAACCATGAGCACGTTGGTGCAGGTCTTCCAGTGATGGGAATGTTGAGCACAATTGGCTTGCCAGCGTGCACATTTACAATCTTTTGAGGTATGCTAGTCAGATCAATCCTTGGCATAACTGGAAAATAAATTCAGTCATAATTATATAATTATATCATGTATAATGTTTCATTGTTGCTTAGCTCTATTTAAATACAAGTGAATTATAGCATACCTCTTTGTTCTTGAATAGTAACAGGTGACACCAAGTCTCTGGGTTCACTGACTCCTCTGTTGTTTTCAGCCTTAATTCTGAATAAGTATTGCTCATTCTCATTCAGAGAATCTATGGTGTGCTGAAACACTGATGATCTCACGCTAGCAACGTTCATCCATCGGTCAGATCCTTTCTTACAGGCTTCGATAACGTAACCAGTAAGTCTGCTGCCACCATCGTAAAGTGGTTTCTCCCATCCAAGAATGACTGTAGATTTTGTAACGTCGATGACTTGCAAATCTTGGGGAATCGATGGCACTTCGCATACAAGCACAGACTCGGTTGTTTCACAAGGTTCTCCAATACCATATATGTTTTCGGGAAGTACTCTGAAGAAGTATCGTGTTCCTTCTTCCAAATCGGTGATTCTGTACAATGTCTTCTTGCATTCTATTGTCACTGTTTTGTAAGATTTCATTGATGCTTCACGTTTTTCAATAATGTAGTTGCTGATAGGAGCCCCTCCGTCGATAGTAGGGACATCCCATGTAATGACAACCGATTCTTTGGTGTAATCCTTGACCTTGACTGTAGCACAAGGACCAGGGGAATCTGGAATTGAAAGAACATTTTGTAAATATAAATAACTCAACAAAAACAAAAAAAAACCTTTTTTTTTTTTTTCTTACCATATATCTTGACAAGAATAGTAATTATCTTCTTGCCAGATGGATTTTCAGCCTCAATTGTGTATTTTCCAGCATCATAACGGTGCACCTTCTCAACTATTAAAGTTGTAGTATTCTCTGTTGTGTCAATGAAGCCCCGTGAGTGAAGGTCTATTCCAGTCTTCCTCCATGTAACAACTGGCAGTGGTCTTCCAAGTATTGTTGCATTCAGACGTAAAGTGCTGCCAGCTCTCAGGCAAACAGTTTTCCTCAGGTCTTCGGGTAATTCAATATCAGGAATTTCTGAGAAGTTTTGAATATCAAGTAAAGATTAGTTCCTGCAAAATAGGCTTATTGTAAAGAATAAATAACTGAATATTATTTGTGGGCATTTATCAGAGTTTATTACTTAATTATGTGAGTTAAATCCAAGCAAGAAAGGATTATGCATATTCTAAAGACCTGCTTAATTTAATTGTCTAAGTAAATTGTCCACATAATTTACAATGTTTTTTTAGTAATTGGTAGACCACCTCCTAAAATCTAAAAAAAAAAATCGAAAATAATTTCTTAGTAAGGTAGTTTCACCAAAATATATTTGTGAGCAAAACCCAATGTCAAGACACTAAATCAAGACAAATTTTTTAAATAAATAAATAAATAAATAAATAAATAAAACACTTTTTTTGGTAATTAGTTGTGCAAATTGTGTGTAATAAAAGGGTAAAGAATAATCTAACAAAACATAGCATTCCGTTGCTACATTTTTAGCTAATTTGAACTTGTAATTATTCATTAAACAACCTTGAGGCTAATCCAATTACTTTAAAGGGACATTACAAATAAATATTTAAAATGATTATAAAAGTAATACTTTGTGTAAATTAATACATTGTATAATACTTTTGTGTATTCAAATATCACTGACATTGATTTTTACATGTATTATTAATGTGATTATAATTCAGGTATATAAGCTGTTATACACTGATCGACAGACTTGATACTACTTCTTGTTTAATCCGACATTACACAAGAAAACTCTGATGCCAAAATTGCATTTAAATGGAGCCACTTTTACTCAAACTCCACCCCAGGTTCATAACTCTCCCGTGTCTTCTAATATACAGAATACACAACTTGAGTATAAACACAGTCTTTATAGCTTCCCAATAAAAAGATGAATTATGAAAGGCCTGAAAAAACTTACCAACTCTTTCTATGGGTGCAGTCTCCACACTGCCTTCACTGAACTCTCCAGTGCCCATTGCATTCACTGCAGCAACTCTGAACCTGTACTTTTTGTTGCTTGTTAAACCAACTGCAGTATATTCATTACTAGTCAGGATCTTCTGGGTGGCTCTATACCACTGTACATTTCCCTCTTCTAGAATCTCAACAACATAGCCAGTGACATCTGAACCACCATCATACATAGGTCTGGTCCATGTCATAGTGATGGTGTGTTTGGTAGTATCTACTATACGAGGAGTTGATGGAGTAGCTGGGGTATCTGTAGCAAATAAAATACAGTTATGCCACCATTAAAATACAGTTTAATAATGCAATATACATGGAATCATGATGTGGTTAGGCGAACAAAAATTACTTACACGTTGGATCTCTGCAAAGAGTATATTCAGAGGCTTCACTTGGTAAGCCTGTGCCAGCAGAATTGACAGCTGTAACGCGGAATTGGTATTCACTTCCCTCTAATAGACCTGTTATTTTCAGTCTTGTGTCATAGATAGTGTATGTCTTGTTTACTCTGGTCCATCTCAAACTGCTCGCTTCACGTTTATCCACAATGTAATTGTTTATTTCACTACCGCCATCATTCTCTGGCTTCAGCCACTCAATAATGACATGTTGCTTGCCGACAGCTGTAATTTCTGGTGCTCCAGGAGCTGTTGGAACAGCTGTAATACACAAATACAATTTTAATAATGTCTGCTTTTCTGAAACTCAGCAAATCTGTGTAATTTTTCAAAGGACTTACTATATGCATTTCTTGCAATAATTGGTTCAGACTCCAGCGGTACACCAGCTCCGTATTTGTTAACAGCTCTCACACGGAATACGTATTCATTGTTCTTGATTAGTTTTGTACTGACACAAGAAAGGGTCTTGCATTCAGTTTCCATGACAACCCAGTTGAGTCTACTGGTCTCACGTCTGTCAACGATGTAGTGTGTGACAGAAGCTCCCCCATCCTCGGAAGGCATCTTCCAAGAAACTGTGCATTTTTCTTCTGTGACCCTGCTGATCATGATTTTATCATCTGGAGGACCAGGGGTATCTGGTATGGAAAAAATAGTATGTTTCACAATATCAGCCAGATATGTAATATTTTGATTTAACTAAGATAGAATTCAATGATGTTTGATGACTTACCAAGAACCTTAACAATGACAGCTGCAGTTTTGGTTCCACTGGCATTCTTAACACTCAATATATACTTTCCAGTATCATTCCTGTTACATGATTTGATGATTGCCATAGCTCTTGTGCTGGTGTATGTCAGTGAGTATTTATCACCCAGCTCCAACTCCTTATCACCCTTGCACCAGCATACTTTGGGTTCAGGTTTACCACCTATTGCAGCATCAAGAACCAGGTCTGATCCAGCCCTAATAGTTACTGTCTCACCGACAAGTTTGCTGTCTAACTCAGCCTTTGGTGGTGCTGAAATAAATTAATAATGAATGTTATAATAATCTTAATTTGACATATACAGCTAAATATTAATCAGGAACTTATCTTACTGTATTCATCTTTGCATGTGATAGGGCCAGTTGATTCTGATGGCATACTGTGGACTCCTGCACAATTCTTAGCAATGACACGGAATTCATAAACTGCTCCCTCTTCAAGAGATGTTACAGTGAAGGAATTGTCTGTGATGGTAGTATAGTTGCACTTCAGCCAACGAGTTTCATCATCGTCAGTGGACGACTTGCGTTCAACTACATAACCCACAAGTTTGCTGCCACCATCATTAAATGGTACAGACCATTTAATAGACACTGAAGATCTTGTAATGTCATATACTTCTGGTTTGCCAGGTGGATCTAAAAGGAAAAAGATGATCACTCAGTAATTTCTATGTCACTAACAAACAGCATTTATAAACTATTTTAAATAGTAATAATAATAAAAAAATTCATCTTACCAACTGGATTCAAAGCTAGCACTGGTCTTGAAGCTTCACTAGCTTTGCTTAGACCAGCAATATTCATGGCGTATACACGGAACTGATATTCAAGGCCTTCAATTAGATTAGAGACCTTATAATGACACTCAATGCATGGGATTTTATTTTCCCGTGTCCATAAAATAGTGTTGCGCTCCTTTTTCTCAATCCAATATCCAGTCACCTTGCTTCCGCCATCATGATATGAGACATCCCATTTGATGGAAATGGCATTAGCAGACACTAACACCACATCTGGACGTGTAGGTGGGCTTGGTGGTACTGGAAGATGGAACAATATAGTTATAGTTTGCAGAATACATAATAAACATCAACAGAAGCAATCAACAAAAGTTAATTGTACTTACTGAATGGATGTTCTGCCACAATAGCTTGAGACTCAATTGGTTTGCTAACACCAAACTTGTTCTCTGCACTGACACGGAAGGTGTACTCCATGTATTTTGTCAGATGGGTGACTTTAATGGTTGGTCGTTTTACGCTTGAGTTCACAACCTGCCATGAAGTTTGACCAGATTCCCGTTTCTCAACTATATAGTTAGTTATATCTGATCCACCATCATCTGTAGGCTCAGCCCATGCCAACACACATGATTCTGACGTGATTCCTGTGATTTCTACTGGACCAGTGGGTGGGCTTGGTCTACCAAAGACAATTACAGTAATGCTGAATGTCTTTGACCCAGCTGCATTCTCCAGAGTAAGGTAGTATTTTCCACTGTCCCCTCTCTTGGCATCTTTAACCAGTAGGGTCGTTTTCACATTTGAAGTCTTGATAGAGACTCTTTCGGTTTCTTTAAGTTTCATCTCCTCAAGTTTCCAGGACACTTTTGGAGCGGGTCTGCCACTAATGGGAATATCAATGGTAAAGGAATTGCCAGTCTTACAGGTGATTAGCTGTTTGCTGATGCCACTTATGTCTGCAGTTGGCTCGATACGAGGTTCTTTAATGATAACAGAGGTAAGTGCATCTCTTGGATAACTGACTCCAGTATCATTTTGTGCTTTGACACGGAATTCATACTCTGTGTTCTCAATCAAGCCCTCCAAGACCATCTTCAAAGATTTTGTTTGACCACCAACAACCCAGCGATCTGAGCCTTTCTTTCTGGTCTCAACAATGTATCCTGTGATGCGGCTTCCACCATCATGCTCAGGTTTCATCCATGCCAAGGTGGCTGTTGAAGATGTAGTGTCAATAATGTCCAACCTCTTAGGCGGTGCAGGTTCCTCTGTGGCAATAATAGGTTCGGACATTTCATAAGGTTCGCCGATACCATACTGATTTTCTGCTGTGACCCTGAAGCAGTATGCTACACCAGCTTCAAGACTGGTCACTCTGAGAATTTGTCGTGTACACTTTGGACTGACCTCTTGCCAGCTCAGGCGACTTGCCTCGCGTTTTTCAATAATATAATGATGAACACGAGCACCACCATCGTTCAATGGCGCATCCCACATTAGAGTCAAAGCTCCTCTTGTCACATCCTTGAATGATATAGGACCTGGTGGCCCAGGTGTGTCTAACACTTTTACTGTTAATGTAATGGCTTTGCGACCACTATTGTTTTCAAGAGAAAGTGTGTATTTTCCAGCATCATATCTGGTACAGTTTTCAATTGTTAATGTGCTGAAAGTGTCAGTAGTATGAATGTCCACCATCACTCCAAGCTCTTCATCTGCTTTTGTCCATGTAGCCAGGGGTGTAGGTTTTCCACAAAAAGGCACATGAAGCGAAACTGTTCCTCCACTTTTCACAATGTGCGTCTGTTTGAAATCCGCTTCAATCTCAATTTCTGGTGATGTCAGTCTGTCAACTGTCTGCACTGCATTTGGAATTTCAGAAGCTTCTCCCTTTCCAGCACCATTAACAGCACATACACGGAATTTATACTCTTCACCTGGTTCCAAATCTGTAACTGTGTATGAGGTATGTATACAAGTCTGGTTGTTGACTCTGTGCCACTCTTCAAGGCTTGCTTTGCACATATCAATGATGTAACCAATGATATCTAGACCACCATCAAAGATTGGTTTGGTCCATTCCAGGGTCACAGAGGTCTTTGTTGAGTCAATGACCTTTACCACTGTTGGTGCACTAGGTGCACTTGTAGGTTCTCTGCACTTAAAGAGTCTTGAGACTCCACTTGGTGGACCTACACCAGCCCCATTTTCAGCCATAACACGGAATTCATACTCATTTCCTTCCGTCAAGTTTGTAACTCTGTGTCTGAGCTCTGTGATTGGTCTCTTTGCTGAAACTTTCACCCATTGCAAACTCTTCTTTTCTCTTCTTTCAAGGATATAATGTTTAATTTCATTGCCACCATCAAGTCTTGGTCTTGTCCAGCAGAGTGTTAGACTGTTTCCTGTCACATGAGTGCAGTCGGGTGTTCCTGGAGCATCAGGTACAGCTGTAAAATATTAAAAACAACAATTGAGTTTATAATTCTGCTGAAATATTTTTGGACATTGTTAAAACAAAGGATAGAGGTGACTTACTGTACTGCATTTTGGCAACAAATGGATCTGATTCGAGTGGTTTGCCAACACCGAAAATGTTGACAGCAGAAACACGGAACTGATACTCATTGCCTTTGATCAACTTGGTGGCATTGAAAGAACAGGCTTCGCACTTAGATGCAACAAGTGCCCAAGAAATACGAGAAGTCTCGCGCTTCTCAATCACATAGTGAGTGATGGCTGCACAGCCATCATTGTCTGGTGGACTCCACCAAAGAGTTGCCTTCTCAGCTGAGATATTTGTGAAGCGAAGTGGGCCCTCAGGTGGTCCAGGAGTATCTGAATCAAACACAGATTGTTATAATTCAAATTATTTACATTTAAATCTACTTACATTATATATATATATATATATAATTTTTTTTTACAAACCTTGTACTCTGACGAGAACATCCTCTTTTGTTGTTCCAGAGCTGTTTTTCGCTTCAACAGTATAGATTCCACGGTCACTACGATTAGCATCTCTAATGAACAGTGAGCTTGATCCAATTATGGTTGTGATGTCAACAAGCATTTTGTCAAGCTGTTTTCCATCCTTATACCATGTGACCTGAGGCACAGGCCGGCCACCAATAGTACAACTAAGTTTTATGTTTTCTCCAGCTTTGATTGTTAGAGTCTTTTCAGCAGCAAAATGAATCTCAGGAATTACTGAAAAATAATGCCAGATGTTACAGTGTTATTTTAAGTCTATTGCAAAACACATTGATATTAGAACCACAGCTTTAAAGGCTCTTTTCTAAATAATAAAATGTAATGTAATAGTTTACTCCAATACTTTTGGAGCCTACATTTCTTGCCCGGTAAAAGATATACATACCACTTTCATCCTTTGTCATGATGTAGCCAGATGACTGTGATGGTGGACTGACTGTTCCAATAGCATTTCTAGCAATTACTCTAAATTCGACGCGGTCACCACATGCAAGTCCTGTCACTGTAAACTGGCATTCACTAATATCAATAAAATTGCATCTCAGCCAGCGTCCTCGTCCTTGGCGCCTCTCAACACTGTATGCTACAATCCTACTTCCTCCATCACGCTTAGGTGCCTCCCACTGAAGCGTGACAGAATCTCTTGTAACATCAATGCAGTTAGGTGTGCCAGGAGGATCTAAAAGGAGATGAAATACATAAGATATTGTTAATTAAGGTTGACCTAACCTCATCTGTTCATGTACATTGATTGTGAACATGAGACACAAGACTCACCAACAGGAGAAATAGCAAGTTTGTGCTTGCTCTGCTCACTGACCAGACTCATGCCAGCATTATTCTGAGCATACACTCTGAATGAATATTCCAGACCTTCAATCAGACCAATAGCCCTGTACTCTCTTCCAGAGATTACACTGGAATTGACTTTCATCCACAGAAGGCTGTTTCTGTCTTTTTTCTCAAGATGGTATCCAGTAATAGGAGCACCGCCATCAAAGCTGGGTGCATCCCATGAAACAGTCATGCCATCACTTGTAACATTAAACACAACAGGTTTTCCAGGTGGACCTGGTGGCTTATACTGGTGTTCAGCAACAACGGCGACCGAGTTAAGAGGCTCACTTACTCCATATTTGTTTTCTGCACGCACCCTGAATAGGTATTCAGTGCCATTAACCAGATTGGGTATCTTGAATGTGGTTCTGACAACACTTGAACAAACAATTTTCCAAGCCGCTTGAGAAGTTTCCTTCTTTTCCACGCTGTAGCAGGTGATTTCTCCACCACCATCTTCCTGTGGCTCATTCCATGAGATAACAATGCTCTGTGCTTTGACTTCATCAAACCGAATAGGGCCTACCGGTACAGAGGGAGGACCAAGAGTGATGACCTTAATGTCAAATAAGTTCTTGACAAGCCTGTTATCAAGGACCAGAGTGTATTTTCCTGCATTCTCCTTTCTTGCAGTTCTTACAATTAGACTTGCTTTATTCTCAGTTTGTCTGAAGCGAACCTGTTCACTTTCCTTCAACGGAACATCATCTTTCATCCACTGAACTGCAGGCTTTGGTTTACCCTTGAATGGCAATTCAATGTTCACATTTTGTCCAATTCTGACACTTAATTCACCATGTGGATAATCAATAAGGTTGGCTTCAGGTGGAATTAAGAACTCCTTCACGGTAATGGGTCCAATTTGAGCAAAGTCACTGCGACCCTTCTCATTTTTGGCATACACTCTAAAGAAAAACTCAGAGAGTTCTTGAAGATTTGTTACTTCAAACTTGCAACATTTGCATGTACCAGCAGGGCTCCAATTCACAGCATCATCATCTTTCTTTTCGATGATGTACTCAAAAATATGACTGCCACCATCATGATCAGGCTTTGTCCATGCCAAAGTAACAGATGTGTTAGTCGAGTCAACCAAAACAAGGTTCTTTACAGGACCAGGGGTCTCAGTGGCTCTAACAGGTTCTGTGGTCTCACAAGTATCACCAATGCCATTTTCATTTTCAGCAGACACACGGAAGAAATAGGCAATCTCTTCTGACAGGCCGTCAACCTTGCATGATGTGTTGGTACATTCTGTTGTAATTATGGAGTAAGCCTTGAGTTTGGCATCCTTCTTCTCAACGATGTAGTTTGTAATTGGAGATCCACCATCAATCATAGGAGGATCCCAGCTCAGAGTGAGTTTACCACGTGTAACATTTTTCACCACCAGCTTACTACAAGCTGATGGGGAGTCTAATACCCTCAAAGAGATTGTAATGTTCTTTGGTTCACCAACTCCATTTTCAATCTCAAGGAGATATTTGCCTGAATCATCCCGAGTGACCTTTGGAATGATGAGTGTTGTTGAATACTCTGTATTATTAATTGTGTATTTTGCATCTGACCCAATATTCCTATCTCCTCTACGCCATGTGACATTCGGTGCAGGTCTGCCTTTCAGAGGAATCATAATTTCCACATCTCTGCCTGCCTTTGCTGTATATTGAGTTGACATTGAAATATCAAGGTCCACATCAGCTTCCTCTGTTGGGATTCAAGAGACATTGATCACTGATTAGATTTAAATCAACCAAGCATGTAAATACTTAATAAAATGTAGTTTTTGAATAGGAACATTTAGGTAAAAACACAAACCCAAAATATCTTTAGCTTGTATTGGCTGAATCATTTCAATTGGGCGTCCAGTTCCAGCACAGTTAACAGCAGAGATACGGAAGTAATAATATGATCCAGGTTTCAAATGGGACACCACGTACTCAGTGGTTCTGACTTCACCCTTGGAGCTAATAGTAACCCACTCTTTTTCCTCAACTTCCATTTGCTCAACTATGTAGCAAGTGATTTCACTGCCACCATCGTACACAGGTTTTACCCATCCAAGTGTAATTGAAGTCTTGGTTGAATCAACAACTTTAAGTTTTGTTGGCTCACTTGGTGGATCTGAAAATGTATTAAGATATATTGTGTAAGCATTTTTGTATAAAACATTTTTTGCAAAACAACATTACAATGTTCTATTGGTAATAGGTATATTTTCCACAAAATTTGAGAGCATCATAAATAACAAATAAAAAAAAATCTTACCAATGGGATCAGATGCTTTGTAGAAGATGGATGCATCAGAGTATCGACCTGCACCAGCTTTATTAATTGCACAAACACGATACTGATACTCATTTCCTTCGGTAAGATTGCTGACCTTTTGCCTAGTATCACGTATTGTATCTTTAATGACCTTGAACCACTGTAGGCTTTTCTTTTCCCGTTTCTCCAGATAATATCCATCAATATCACTGCCACCATCTAGACTTGGTCTTTCCCATGTAACAGTCATTGTTGATTTAGTAATCATGGTGACCTGTGGTTTGGAAGGTTGGCTGGGAGGTACTGTGTAAAACAAAACAGTAAGAGTGGGTTTGCTTTATATATGAGCCAAAAGTATCAAAACATTAAGCGTTTATATAAAAGGAAAAAAAAAATTACCAAATGAGTTCTGTGCAATGACAGGTTCAGATTCTAATGGATCTCCAATTCCATATTTATTCACGCCACGAACACGGAAGATGTATTCATTTCCTTTGATCAGCCTTGAAACAGAGACAATGCAATCCTCCAATTTCTCAGATATTATTGACCACATGATTCTGCTACTTTCACGTTTTTCCACAATGTAATGGGTAACCATTGCACCACCCTCATCAGCTGGAGGATCCCACATGAGGGTTATAGTATCTTGTGTGATCTTCTTGAATTGAATTTCTCCTGCAGGCCCAGGTTTGTCTAATATAGAAACAATAAAATTATTATAATGAAAAAAATATATAATATAGCATACATTGAATAATATAGTAATTATATATATATATATATATATATATATATATATATATATATATATATATATATATATATATATATATATATATCACATACCTTGAATAAGCAAGCGGATAGCAGCGTATGCTGAGCCCAAAGAGTTCTTGATCTTAAGTTCATATGTTCCACTGTTTATACGTGTAGCCTCTTTTATTGAGATGCAGACAGAATCTGTGGTATTGGACATCACTACCTGAGGTCCAGACTCCAGGTCTTTTCCATCTTTGTACCATTCAATTGTTGGCTGTGGTTTGGCAATAATGCCAATTTTAAGCTCAATGGATGCTCCTGCTCTGTATTTTACAATATCAAGGTATTCCTGAGGAAGCTCAATTTTAGGAGCACCAAAAGTATCCACACATGTTACTGGCCCCACAGTAACTGAAGGGTTACTGACAGAGCCAATTGCATTCTGGGCTAAGACTCTAAATTCATAAGATTCATCTTGTATGAGGCCTGATACAGTAAACTTGGTGTCAGAAATCTTAAATAGATTAGTTTTGAACCATTTGCCTTTTGGACAGTCTTTCTTCTCAATTATGTATCCTGTCACTTTGCTTCCACCATCATAGGCAGGTTTGTTCCATTCAAGGCTTATTGAATTCTTTGTGATATCAGTGACACGAACATCAGTTGGTGGTTCTGGAAAAGAGTAGCATAATTTAAATCAGAATTACCAGTAAGCAGACTTGAAATGTTTACCCTAAGCAGTTCATATTTTAGAATAGACTTACCACAAGCATCAATTGCCAAAACAGCATCTGAAATGTTGCTGATAGGACCAATACCAGCAGCATTTTCTGCCTCTACCTTGAACTCGTAGATAAGGCCTGGATTGATGTCTGTTACTTTGAAATGTGTGGCTCGAATAACAGTTTTGTTGACCTTCTTCCACAAAATACTGTTTTTGTCTTTCATATGTAGGTGGTATCCAAATATATGGCTTCCTCCATCAGAAGAAGGTACTTTCCAGTTGACAGTGATACTTTCTTTGGTAACAACAGATACCCATGGTGTTGAAGGTGCCTCCGGAATTTCTGTAACAGTGAAAAAAATGGTGTTGATATTTTCATTTAGTCAAATATAAATGAATTCTACTAGATCAAAAGTTATGCTACTTACTGTATGGCAGATTAACTGTGACAGTTGGAGAATCGAGGTGTTCACTGATGCCAAAGCGATTTTCAGCCCTGATTCTGAACTGATACTCAACTCCAGTATTTAATTTCAGAATCTTAATTGTGCATCTTGCGACTGCAGATGAAACCTCAACCCAGTTGGCTGTTGTCGTTTCACGTTTTAGAACAATATAGTTGGTTATTGGGCTGCCACCATCATATGCAGATGGAAGCCATTTCAGACTTACACTGTCCTCTGTGATATCGCACATCTCAACTGGACCAATAGGTTGACTTGGTCTGTCTAAGACAACAATATTGATAAAGGACTTGGTGGTTCCACTTGAGTTTGAGGCTGTAATGTCATATCTGCCTGCATCATTGGCAACACTGTCACGCAGGGTGATGATAAGACAGTCAGGTGTTACTTCTGAATTGAACCTAATGGTTGATTTCAGAATCTGATCATCCTTTGAAAGCGATACTTTTGGTGAAGGTTTACCAGCAAGTGGGATCTCTACTTTAAGATTAGAGCCTGCCTTTACATAGACAGTATTGTGTAGAAAGTCCTTCATGTTAATTTCAGGTGCCTCTGTTGATAGCAGACAGCAAAATGATTGTGTTACTTCTCATGATGAACTGCCATATTGTCAAAATGTAAAACTATAATCAACATTTTAATTAAAAACAAGTCAAATTACTTACCAAGTTGATTTTTAACAAGGACAGGTAGAACCATATCTTTAGGGTCACTTAGTCCAGCATGATTTTCAGCCCGGACTCTAAAATAATATTCACCATTCTCTCTTAACCCATAGACAACAAAGTGAGTTGATTTGGTGACACCACATTTTATCCACTTCTGTTGTCCTTTCTCCAAAGCATCCACCTGGTAATTTGTAATTCTGCTTCCTCCATCGTGCTCGGGTTTACTCCAAGCTAGTGAGACAGAGTCTTTTGTAACCTCGGTTACTCCAAGTTTTGCTGGTGGACTTGGTTTTTCTGAAACAAAGGTTTATGCAAGAGTTACTTACAGTACATCAGAGTTAACTATATAATTTTTTTTTGCTGGTAACCATTCACTTGGAATAGTATCATACCTGTAATCTTTGTTCCCTCTTTAGTTTCAAGTGGTACTCCAATTCCATATTCGTTTTCACCAGTGACTCTGAAATAATACACACCGCCCTCTTGAAGGTCAGGCACTTTAAAGGTTATTCTGGGACAACTTTCTGTGACTCTCGTCCACCCTTTTTTGCTTGCCTCACGTAGATCAACAAGGTAGTTCTTGACAGGAGCACCGCCTTCATTTTCTGGTGTGTCCCATGTTATTGTTGCAGAGTTTTTGGTCACTTCCTTAACTAAAAGTTTGGCAGGTGGTCCAGGTGAATCAAGCACTTTAACATTCAATGTTAGTGTGGCTGTTCCAGCAACATTTTGTAGGGTCACGGTATACTTGCCCGAGTCATTTCTTGTAGCTTGCTCAATTGTGACAGATGTGCAAGTATCTGTTATATCAATTGTTGCCCGAGCTCTTAGATCTATATCAGGCTTGTTCCACATGACATGTGGCACAGGTTTCCCTTTGAAAGGCACTCTTAGGGTGAATGAGCTGCCATCTTTAACAATCAGTGTTTTTCGCATTTCATTACTGATGAGGAAAACAGGCTCATCTTCACTGTCCTTTGCTATCTGTGGATCAGTCTCAGCGCTGGGTTCACTTGGACCAATTTTATTAATTGACCTCACCACAAAGACATATTCTGCTCCTGATGTCAGCCCAACAACTGTAAACTCAGTGTTATTGATTTGCTGCACACCAACAGTCCAGTCCTCCTCATTGGTTTGCCTATATTCAACTGAGTATCCTGTGACTGGAGAACCACCATCAAACAGGGGCTTGTTCCAAGAAAGTGTTATAGTAGACTTGGTTGAATCTATTATCTTTGGTTTCACTGGTGGAGATGGCAAGAATAATGGATCTTCTGCTTTAGTCAATGGGCAAGGATGGCTTGGTGCACTCAGACCTGCAGCGTTTTCTGCATATACGCGATATTCATATTCACTTCCTTCACGAAGATTGGAGGCTTTGACTCTTAAGTCATAAACAGGCTTTTTGTTGACACGAACCCAGCGAAGACCGGTTTTTTCACGTTTTTCTATTACATAACCATCAATACTACTGCCTCCATCAGAAATAGGCCTTTCCCAGCAGATTGTCATTGCTTCGCTTGTAACACTTGTGACCTCAACATTTGTTGGTGCAGCGGGTACTGTAAATGGATCTAGGGCTTTCACGGGATCACTTTCTAGAGTTTCTCCTGTTCCATGTTTATTTACTCCCTGAACTCTGAAAATGTATTCATTGCCTTTAAGCAGTTTTGTGACTTTGCATGTTGTGGCCCTCATGTCTGCATATACTAATGTCCAAGCAAGGCGACTTGTTTCACGCTTCTCCACAATGTAGTGTTGAATTTCTGCACCACCATTTTCTTGGGGTGGTCCCCAATTTAATGTGCATTTTTCTGCTGTCACACCAGTTACTTCCAATGGTCCAGCTGATGGGCCAGGTCTATCAAGGACTTTGCAGTTCACTGCTAAAGATCTGGTACCACCAACATTCTGTAATGTGAGAACATACTGTCCCGAGTCTCTTCTGATGCTGTCTTTAATAATCAGTGTGGTGGTTGCGAATGTTGAAGAAATCTCAGTTCTTGCTTTAGACTCAATTTCTTTGCCATCCTTTGCCCATGAAATCACAGGTGCAGGGCGTCCAGAAATTTCAGCATCAATTCGTAGTATATCTCCTGCTTTGACTACAACTAGTTGTCGTAGACTGTCTTCAATTGTAATGCGTGGTGGATCAACGTCATCTTTCACTGTAACAGGGCCTGTGCACTCTGATGGCTGACTAAGTAAACCAGCTGCATTCTTAGCAATCACATGGAAATCATATCTTTGATCTTCAACCAGGCCAGTCACATCAAAGAATGTTTCTTGGAGATTGGTGAAATTGCATTTCAACCAGCGACCATCTGGTAGTTCTCTTCGTTCTACAATGTAACCAGTCACCTTGGCACCACCATCATTTTCAGGTTTAGACCAGGAGAGTGAAACAGAGGTTCGTGTTATGTTAGTAACAACTGGCTGACTTGGAGGATCGCATGGATCTCTTGCAGCAGCAGGCTCACAGGCATTTGTGCAAGGTCCAATACCTGCAATATTCTCTGCATATACTCTATATTGATAGAAAAGACCCTCTTCAAGCCCAGTAACTTTAAATTGTGTATCAGTAACAAGACCTCTTGTGATCTTAGTCCACAGAATGCTGCTCTGGCCCTTGCATTCCAAGTGATAGCCAATGACTGGACTTCCACCATCACTGGATGGTTTTTTCCATGTAACCAACATGCCTGACTTTGTAGCATGAGCAACTTGAAGGTCTTTTGGAGGGCCAGGTGGTGTAAAGGAGTATTGTGCAACAATTGGTACAGTGTCAACAGAATGGCTCTTGCCATAACGATTTTCAGCAGCAATACGAAATTGATATTCAGTTCCCTGTGTCAAATGGGATACTTTAATTGATGTCCTTGCCACTGTGGCTGAAACAATTTGCCATGTTGTTGTGGTCGTATCTCTCTTCTCAACCACATAATTATTGATTTGACACCCACCATCATAAACTGGAGGTTCCCATGATAATGATATGTAATCTGCACTTACTTCATCTACTTTGATTCCTATAGGTGGACCTGGTTTGTCAAGAATGATAACTGTTATTTCAGCTGAACATACACCAACTAAGTTAGTCAGTGTGATTTCATATTTTCCAGCATCTTCCCTTGTTGCATCTTTGATAACAATCTTTGATGATGTTTTGGATGTAAGAACATTCACTCTAGTTGTTTGCTTCAGGGTGTGGCCATCCTTCTTCCACGCCACTTCTGGATGAGGTCGGCCTCTAAATGGAACATCAATTTTGAGATCTTCTCCAGATTTAATGCTGTATGTGTTGAATAGCAAGTCAATAACAGGCTCAATTGTAATATCCTTGGCAACCACAGATGCCCCAAGTGGTTTAGGATCACTCTTTCCTTTGTCATTCATGGCAGAAATTCTAAATGAATATTCCTCCCCTGTTGTAAGTCCTTCAACTGTAGCTTCGGGCATTTTTACTGTTGCACATGCAGTCCATTTCTCTGATCCTTTAGTCAACATCTCTACTATGTAACCTGTTATCTTGCTACCACCATCATGTTCTGGCTTTTCCCAAGAAAGGCTCACGGTGTGCCGAGTTACATCAACAAGGGTGATCTTACCTGGTGGCAGAGGTGCTTGAGAGACTTTGACTGGCTCTGTGGTGGTTGTTGGCAAGCCAACACCATGTTCATTCACTGCAAGTACACGGAAGTGATAAACACCTCCCACCTGGAGATCATCAACTCTGAATGAATTCCTGACACAACTATTTGTCACAGTTGTAAATGCCATTCTTTTTGCTTCACGTTTTTCCACAATGTAATGGGTAATCTTGGCCCCACCATCAATATGTGGAGGGTCCCAATGCAGCTGGACTGAGTCTGTTTTGATATCTTTAACGATAAAGTTTACAGGAGCACTGGGGGAGTCTAGGACTCTGACATTTATGAATGCCGACTTGGTGCCACTGTTATTTTCAAGAGTTAAAACATATTTGCCAGTGTCAAATCTGTCAACATTGTCAATTACAAGCATTGTATAAGAGCTTGTGACTTCAACTTGGGCACGCTCTGTTAAGATACCGTCAGCCTTTGTCCATTTAACTTCTGGCTCAGGTCGTCCCTTAATTGTAACAAACAAGCGTAGTGTTGCACTTGCACGAACGTTCAAAATTTTCCTCAGATCAGCATCAAGCTCTACTTCTGGGGCTTCAAGTTTCTCAGCAGCAATTACAGAGCCTTGTACATCAACAAAGTCTCCAGCACCTTCGATATTAATTGCACAAATACGGAAGTTGTATTCTGCATTCTCCTTGACATTTTTTACTGTAAAATGAGTTGTTTGAACACCAGTGCTTGGTGTACATACTATCCACTCATCACCAATTGTTTCTTTCATCTCAACAATATATCCAGAGATTGGAGCACCACCATCATAAATAGGCCTACTCCATGCAAGGGAAACAGTTGTACTTGAATGGTCTGTAACTTTGGGATTGTTTGGTGGACCAGGAGGATAGGTTGCATCACATGCTTTGTAATATTCCGATGGTTCACTTGGTGTACCAACACCTGCAGCATTTTCAGCAGACACTCTGAATTCATAAGAATGTCCATCTGTTAAGCCAGTGACTCTAAACCGCAAATCAGTTAGTCTTTTCTTGTTGCATTTTGTCCATCTGACACCTTCTTTATCACGCTTCTCCAGAATATAACCATCAATTTGAGAACCACCATCATCCTCTGGACGGTCCCATGTAAGCACTATTGAATCTCTAGTGATTGCACTTGCTTCCGGAGTTGAAGGTGGACCAGGAGTCTTAAAAGGATTTCTTGCTATAACTGGTTCAGATTCAAGTGGTTCACCGATACCATACTTGTTTACTGCCATGACTCTAAAGATGTATTCATTACCTGGTAATAGTTTGGTGACTTTATAACTGATAGCTTGAATTGTGGGTTCTACCATAGTCCAAGACAGTCTGCTGGTTTCCCTCCTTTCAATAATATAATGTGAAATACCAGCTCCACCATCATGTGTTGGATGGTTCCAGTGTAGATAACATTTCTCTGCTTTGACCCCAGTTATCCTCAGAGGTCCATCTGGAGGACCAGGTCTGTCTAGAACCTTAACATTCACAGGAACCTGTTTTGTTCCACCCACATTGCTGAGGCTAAGGACAAAATGTCCACCATCTACTCTTATGCAGTCTTTAACAGTTAAAACTGTATGTGTAATAGTGGATTTAATTTCCATTCTTGGGGTAGTACTGTCAATTTCCTTTCCATCCTTTATCCACTTTATATCTGGGAGTGGTTTTCCTGCAATTTCAGCCTCAATAGTAAATGTTTCTCCAGCATTCACAATCATGACATCCTTGAATTTGGAGTCCATGGAAACTGAAGGTGCTTCAATCTCATCCTGTGCAGTAATTGGTCCAGTGCTTTCAGAAGGCTCACTCAAAACACCAGCTGCATTTCTTGCAATTACTCTGAATTCATAACGGTCTCCTTCTGTCAATTCTGTAATTGTAAATTGATTTTCAATTATATTTGTAAAGCTAGCCTTCATCCAACGACCATCAGGTAGCTTTTTCCTTTCAACAATATAACCAGTTATTGCACTGCCTCCATCATATTGAGGCCTTGCCCATTGAAGGGTAACAAGGCTTCTTGTGATGACAATAGCCTCTGGAGTTCCAGGAGGATCACATGGATCACGTGCCACCACACTTTCTGATATTTTGCTAGATGGACTTATTCCTGCCATATTTTCAGCAAATACTCTGTATTCATACTCAATGCCCTCCTCAAGACCATTTGTTCTGAGTCGAGTATCAGTAACGAGTAGCTTGTTCAACTTTGTCCAGAGAATGCTGTTCTTCTCTTTGCGCTCAATGTGATACCCAAGAATAGGACTACCTCCATTATTACTAGGTGGCTTCCATTCAACTGTCATGTGATCTTTTGTTACTGAGGACACAAATGGTGTACCAGGTGCTGAAGGTTCAGTAAAAGGATAGCTAACAACAACAGTTGCTGAATCTATAGACGAACTCTTTCCATATCTGTTTTCAGCAAACACTCTAAACTGATATTCCGAGCCCGTTTTCAGTTTAGAGATTTTGAGTGTTGTACGTGCAATGGTTGCTGAAACAATCTGCCAGGCTGTGGTAGTTGTGTCTCGTTTCTCCACAATGTAATTGTTTATCTGACAGCCACCGGTGTACACAGGGGGTTCCCATGAAATTACTACATAGTCAGCACTTACTTCTTCAATTTTAACTGGGCCAACAGGTGGACCAGGCTTGTCTAAGATAATTACGCCAATTTCCTCAGAGACTGATCCGACATTGTTTATAGCTGTTACTGTATACTTGCCAGAATCCTCTCTGTTGGCATCTTTGATGGTAAGAACTGTTGATGTTGCAGTGCTTGAGACATTTAGTCTAGTTGTCTCTTTTAATGAGTGGCCATCTTTAGTCCATGTGACCTTTGGTGTTGGGCGACCTTTTACTGGAATTTCTACTTTCAGCTCTCCACCATATTGCACACTATATGTGTTGAAAGTGAGTTGAAGAGCTGGTCCAATTGTTATATCACCAGCTATGACTGGAGCTGCTAGTGACCTTGGATCACTCTTTCCTTTATCATTGTAGGCTAACACTCTAAAGAGATATTCCCTGCCAGCACTAAGTCCTGTGACTGTTCCTTCACATGTTTTGGTGATAGTTGCTACGACCCAGTCTTCTGATCCTTTTGGCTGCATTTCAATATAATATCCAAGTATCCTACTACCACCATCATGGTCTGGTTTCTCCCATGACAATGATGCAAAAGATTTCGTCACATCAGTCAATATGACCTTTCCCACAGGTAAAGGAGGATCTGCTGTCTTCACAGATTCTTCAGTTTCTACAGGCAGACCAACTCCAAACTCATTCTCAGCCATGACTCTGAAATAATAAATGCCACCTTCACTGAGGTCACCAACACGTAAGCTGGTCTTGGTGCATTTTGTAGTTATATTAGAGAAGGCAGGTCTAGTTGAGTCACGTTTGTCAACAATGTAATTCTTTATCTTTGCTCCACCATCAATAAGTGGAGGCTCCCAAACAAGAGTTACATAATTTCTTGTGATATCTTTAACAGTTAGATTTAGTGGAGCACCTGGTGTATCCAGAACTTTCACTGAAACAAATGCTGATTTGCTACCACTGGTGTTTTCTAAATTAAGAGTATATTTTCCTGCATCATTCCTGTCACATATATCAATTGAAAGCTGGGTATAATCCAAACCCTTTTCAATTTGAGCTTTACTTGGTAGTTCACCATCATGCTTAGACCAGTTTATCTCTGGAGTGGGACGGCCTTTAAAGGGAATATTAATTCTCATGCTTCCTCCAGCACGGACAACAATGCCCTTTCTTAACTCAGAATTAAGTTCAATTTCAGGAGGCTCCATTTTATCAACAGGCTTCACTGTACCAGAAATGGTGATGGGCTCACCAACACCTCGTTTATTGATAGCACATATTCGAACCTTGTATTCTTGATGTTCTATGAGTTTCGTAATAGTGAATTTAGTATTATTCAGCCCAGTAGGTGGAGTACATGTTATCCATTCCTCTTCATCAGCTTTGGAGATCTCTACAATATAGCCCTGGATATCTAAGCCACCATCATAGATTGGTCTACTCCATTCAATAGTCACAGAGTCCTTTGTGGTATCAGTAAGATGGGCATTAGTTGGTGCTGCAGGTTTAAATGTTGGGTCACATGCTTTGTAATAGATTGTTGCTGGACTTGGTTGACCAACTCCTGCAGCATTTTCTGCAGACAACCTGAATTCATATTCATGGTCCTCTGTGAGGCCTGTAACTCTGAAGCGAAGGTCTGTAATTCTACGCTTGTTGCATTTTGTCCATCTGACTCCAGCTTTATCTCTCTTTTCAACAATGTACCCAGCGATCTCACTTCCACCATCCGTCACTGGGCGAGTCCAGCACACAGTCATAGAATCTCTTGAAATATTTGTTATTTCCAGTTCTATAGGTGGTCCAGGAGGACCAAATGGATTTTTTATTATTACTGGTACAGACTCTAAAGGTTCACCAACACCATATTTGTTCACAGCCATGACACGGAAGATGTATTCATTTCCTTTCAGCAGTTTAGTGGCCTTGAACATAGTTGCTACACAGTCACTAACCACTACAGTCCAAGTAAGACGGCTGGTTTCCCGTTTTTCAATAATGTAATGAGAAATACCGCTACCACCATCATGCTCAGGAGGAAGCCATGACAGGGAGCATTTCTCACTTGTTACATTTGAAATCTTCATCGGTCCGGCTGGCGGTCCAGGTCTGTCAAGCACTCTGACATTAAAGGGCACAGATTTAGTTCCCCCAACATTTGTGAGCTGCAAAGTGTATTGTCCTCCATCAATTCTAATAGCATCTTTTATAACAAGGACTGCATGGAAATCCGTGTTCTTGGTTTCGGCTCTTGCTGAATTTTCTACTTCCACATCACCTTTGAACCATTGCATTGTTGGAACTGGTTTCCCCAAAACAGTTGCTTGCAATACAAATGTATCTCCAGCATTCACAGTCATTACTTGGCTGTACTTTGAGTCAATCTCATAGTTTGGTGGCTCAACCTCATCTTTAGCGGTGATTGATCCTGTGCATTCTGAAGGCTTGCTGACTGATCCAGCACCATTTTTAGCAATGACCCTAAAGTCATATTTTGAGTCTTCCGTCAGTCCTGTGATTACAAATTCTGTTTCCAGGATGTTTGCAAAGCTTGCTTTCATCCAGCGACCGTCTGGGAGGTCCCGTTTCTCCACAACATATCCAATGACCATACTTCCTCCATCATATTCTGGTGGTGTCCATCTCAGCATCACAGAGTGTCTTGTCACAATTACTGGCACAGGTTTTCCAGGAGGATCACATGGATCTAGGGCCACGTAACCTTCAGAAACTTTGCTGCATTTACCAATTCCAACAACATTTTCAGCAGAAACTCTGAACTCATATTCAATGCCTTCCTCTAAAGGAGATGTTTTAAATCTAGTGTCTTGAATAAGCATCTTGTTTATTTTTGTCCAGAGAATACTGTTCTTTTCCTTTCTTTCAAGATGATATCCGAGAATAGCACTGCCGCCATCTGAAACTGGTTTGTGCCATTCAACTACCATGGATTCCTTTGTAAATGCAGACACATATGGTGTTCCAGGGGGTCCTGGTTCCTTAAATGGATACTGAGCAACAACTAGCTCTGAGTCAATAGCATAGCTCTTTCCGTATCTATTTTCTGCAAAGATTCTGAATTGGTACTCAACACCAGTTTTTAAATTTGCAACTTTAAGTGTAGTTCTTGCTACTGTAGCTGAAACAACTGTCCAGGTAGTTGTGGTAGTATCTCTTTTTTGCACAATGTAATTAGAAATTTGGCATCCTCCTGTGTAGGTTGGGGGATCCCATGATAGTGTAATACTTTCTGCACTTATTTCATCTATCCTCACTGGGCCTGTTGGTGGACCGGGTTTGTCAAGTATAATTATTTCTACAGTGGCCTCCTTTTGCCCTAGAACATTAGCAACTGTAATGGTGTACATGCCACCATCATCCCTTGTTGCATCTTTAATTGATAATGTTGTATGGTGGGCAGTGTCAGCAACATTAACTCTTGTGGTCTGTTTCAGCTCTGCACCATCTTTGGTCCATGTAATCATTGGCTTTGGATGACCAGCGATGCGCGCTTCAATTTTTAGGTCATAGCCAACTTGTACACTGTATGTGCTAAGTTTTGTTCTAACAGATGGGTCAATTACAAGGTCCTTTGCAACAACAGAGTGTGCTAGATTTCTGGGATCACTCTTACCTTTGTCATTAACAGCCATGACCCTAAAATTGTATTCTGCACCTTGGGCTAAATTGGTAATAACTGTGTCAAGTGATTTAACTTGTGCACACAGAGACCACTTTTCACTATCTTTTGCTTGCATCTCAACTTCATAGTAAGTGATTCTACTACCGCCATCATGTTCAGGTTTTTCCCAGGATAAGGAAATGCTCTTGCGTGTAACATCCACTAAAGAGATTTTACCAGGAGGTTGTGGCACCTCAGAAATCTTTAGTGGTTCTTGAGTTTTAGCAGGTAATCCAATTCCATATTCGTTTTCAGCAAGAACTCTAAAGAAGTAGATGCCACCTTCTTGAAGCTGTTCAATCTTATATGTCATCTTGTTGCAGGAAGCAACTGTAGAGTATACCTTTCTTGTACTTTCTCGCTTTTCAACAATATAATTTTTTATTTTGGCTCCACCATCCAGCAAAGGTGGCTCCCACGTGAGGGTAACAGAATTCTTTGTTATTTCCTTCACATGGAAGTTTGCAGGTGCATCAGGGGTGTCAAGTACTCTGACACTAATAAATGCAGATTTTGTGCCACTTGCATTTTCCAAAGACAACGTGTATTTTCCACTGTCAAATCTATTAATGTTTTCAATTACAAGGGAAGTATAGCTGCTTGTGATGTCAATCTGTGCTGTCTCATTAATTTCACCATCAACCTTTCCCCATTTGACCTCAGGAGCTGGTCGGCCTTTAATTGGAACAAACAGTCTAAGGGCTGCTCCAGCTCTAACCGTGATCATCTTTCTTAGTTCAGCATCAAGGTCGATATCTGGTGCCTCCAGTTTGTCGTCTGTAAGAATGGTTTCTTTGATATCTGCATGCTCTCCAACTCCAGCCTTATTTATTGCACAAACTCTGAATTTGTATTCATGTTTTTCCAGCAGTTTCTTTACTTCAAATCTTGTTTCTCTGATTCCTGTAGGAGGCGTGCACATTGTCCATTCAGCAGATGTGCCTTCGCAGGCTTCAACAATATAACCTTGAATCTCACATCCTCCATCATAAATAGGTTTGCTCCAATTCAGTACCACTGATGACCTTGAGATATCAACAACCCTAGGATTGTTTGGTGGACCTGGCCTGAAGACTGGATCTAAAGCCTTGAAATACACAGTAGGGGCACTTGGTTTACCAACTCCAGCTGCATTCTCAGCAGAGACTCGGAACTCGTAACTGCGGTTTTCAAGAAGACCAGTCACTCTAAAGCGAAGTTCGCTAACTACACGCTTATTGCATCTTGTCCATCTGACACCTTCTTTGTCCCTTTTTTCAACTATATATCCGGTAATTGCATTGCCTCCATCATTATTGGGTCTTTCCCAAGTAACAACCATGGAGTCCTTTGTTATATTGGATATATCCACCCCAGTTGGTGGATCAGGTGGGACAAATGGATTTGTGGCAATGACTGGACCAGATTCCAGAGGCTCACCAATTCCATATTTGTTGACAGGGATCACTCTGAAAACATACTCATTTCCAGGAAGGAGCTTGGTAATCTTTAGATTAAGGGTATGCACCTTAGATTCCACAAGAGTCCAGACTAATCGGCTAGTCTCTCTTCTTTCAACAATATAATGAGATATGTCAGCACCTCCATCATGTAAAGGTGTTTTCCATGCTATGCAGCATTTCTCACTTGTAACCCCATATACAGAAATAGGCCCATCAGGTGGCCCAGGCCTGTCAAGAACCTTGATGTTGATGTTTGTAGATTTTTCACCACCAACATTTTTCAACAGCAGTGTGTACTGGCCTCCATCAACACGAATAGCTTCTTTTACACTCAAAGAGGCTGTGAAGTCGGTATTTTTTATTTCAAGTCTAGCTGTATTAGAGAGTTCCTCATTGGATTTTATCCAATGGACTGATGGGATTGGCTTGCCAGATATTCCGGCATCTATTTTAAATGATTCTCCAGCATTGACAACAATAGTTTGAGAATATTTAGGATCCAAGTCGATCATAGGTGGCTCCACTTCATCCTTTGCAGTTATTGCACCAGTACTGTCAGATGGTACGCTATATACACCAGCTGCATTTCTTGCAATGACTCGGAATTCATATCGTTGTTCTTCTACCAATCCACTGACAACAAATTCCGTTTCTATGACATTAGCAAAACTAGCCTTCATCCAGCGACCAGTAGGCAGTTCTTTCTTCTCAACTACATAGCCAGTTACTCGACTGCCACCATCAAACTCAGGTGCTGTCCATCGCAATGTTACAGAGCTTCTAGTCACAATTACTGCTTCCGGTTTGCCTGGGGGGTCACATGGGTCTCTTGCTACCTGTATTTCTGACACTTTGCTGGCTTTGCTCAACCCAACAATGTTCTCAGCATAAACTCTGAACTCATATTCAATGCCTTCTTCAAGACCACTAATCTTAAATCTTGTGTCTGGAATGATGGTTTTATTTTGTTTCACCCATAGAAGGCTATTTCTTTCCTTACTCTCAAGATGATAGCCAATGATCTTGCTTCCACCATCATTGTTAGGCTTGTTCCAAACAATGACCATTGTTTCTTTGGTAGCAGATTGAACAGTGGGAGTATCAGGTGAACTTGGCACTTCAAATGGATACTGTGCAATTACATGCTCAGACAGTAGAAATGAGCTCTTTCCATATCTGTTTTCTGCTGCAATCCTGAATTGATACTCACATCCAGTTTTCAGTCTAGCAGCTTTGGTGGTTGTTCTAGCAACTGTAGCTGAGACAATCTGCCAGTTTGTAGTGGATGTGTCTCTCTTTTCCACAATATAATTATTAATTGTGCAACCACCTTCATACTCTGGTGGTTGCCATGACAATGACATACTGTCTGCAGTTACCTCATCTATTTTAATAGGGCCAGTAGGTGGACCAGGTTTTTCAAGTACAACAACAGTGATGTCAGCTGTAGCTTCTCCAGCTGAGTTTGTGATCTTGATAGTATATATACCAACATCATCACGTACGGCCTCCTTGACTAGAAGGTATAGATGACTGTCACTAATCTCAGAATTTAGTCGTGTAGTCTCTTTGAGAGCAGTGCCATCTTTAAGCCATGTAACGGCTGCTTTGGGTTGAGCAACATAAGGTACATCTATCTTGAGGTCATCACCTGCCAGCACACTAAATGTATTAAATAAAAGCTTGAATGCCGGTTTTATTACAAGATCCTTTGCCACAACAGGTACATTGAGTGAACGAGGATCACTTGTCCCTTTTTCATTTGTTGCCGAAACACGGAATGAATATTCTTCACCTTGAGTCAGACCAGCAATTACAGCCTCTGTTACTTTAACAGTCATGACCTGAGTCCAACTGTCACTGTCTTTTCCTTGCATTTCCACAACATATCCTGTGATCCTGCTTCCTCCATCATGATCGGGCTTTTCCCAGGACAGAGTTATACTGCTGCCAGTTACAGCTTTAAGAGTCACCTTGCCAGGAGGTAAAGGCTTTTCAGAAACCTTAACTGGTTCAGCTGTTTCTACTGGGAGACCAATGCCATATTCATTTTCAGCCAAGATTCTGAAGGAATACAAACTTCCCTCCTGCAGATCTCCAATTCTCCAGCTTGTTTTGGGGCAAGAAGCATTTACCATTGAATATGCCTTTCTTGTGGATTCACGTTTTTCTACAAGGTAATGCCTGACTCTTCCGCCACCATCAATAATTGGAGGATCCCACATCAGTGAGACAGAATCTTTTGTGATTTCCCTAATTGTGAGATTTTGTGGTGCACCTGGAGTGTCAAGCACCCTGACATTCACAAATGCTGTTTTACTTCCAGAACTGTTTTCCACTGTCAGAAAATACTTTCCACTGTCAAATCTGTTAACATTCTCAATAACAAGTGATGTGAATGATGTTGTGGTCTCAATTACTGCTTTATCAAGTGGCTCACCATGCTCCCTTGACCATTTAGCTTCTGGTGCTGGTCTTCCTTTTATTGGTACAAACAGCCTAAGTGTGCCACAAGCTCGAATGTTCACAACTTTTCGGAGATCTGAATCAAGATCAATTTCAGGTGGAATATATCTGTCCTCTGCTTTTGGTGTACCAGGCACCGATGAAGGTTCTCCAACTCCCTCACAGTTCATGGCAGAAATGTTGATCTTATATTCTTGGTTTTCTATTAAATTAATTATGGTAAATGATGTTCCTATAAGACCTTTCTTTGGAGTGACAACTGTCCATTCATCTTCTTCTGGTAGGCAGGTTTCTACAATATATCCTGTAATGTCTGAACCACCATCATAAACTGGTTTGTTCCAAGCAATAGAAATGGACGACTTTGTTGTATCCAAAATTCTTGGATTCCCTGGAGGTCCAGGCTGGAAGATTGTGTCACATGCTTTATAAAATGGACTTGAAGGGCTTGGAGCACTTAACCCAGCAGCATTTTCAGCAAGGATTCTGTATTCATATTCATGCCCTGTTGTAAGTCCAGACACTTTAAAACGCAGATCAGTTACTGACCTCTTATTGCATTTGACCCATCGGAGGCCAGTTTTATCTCTCCTTTCAATGATGTAAGTATTTATGGCACTTCCTCCATTGTTTTCAGGATGTCCCCAACAAACCACCATAGAGTCCTTTGTAATTGTTGTTACTTCAGGAGCTTGTGGTGGATCAGAGGGTACATATGGGTTGGTGGCAACTGCAGGTTCAGACTCAAGGGGCTCACCTACTCCATATTTATTCACAGCCATCACTCTGAAGACATATTCATTTCCTTTAAGCAATTTGGTGACTTTGTAACGGTTGACTTGTAAATCTGTGTCTACATTTGTCCATGCAAGTCTGCTTGTTTCACGTTTCTGAATTATATAGTAATCAATCTTTGCCCCACCATCTTCAAGTGGTGGTAGCCAAGACAGAATACATTTTTCGGTTGTCATGTTTGTAACATGAAGGGGTCCTTCAGGAGGCCCAGGCCTATCAAGGACCTTAACATTGAAAACAAACTTGGCAAATCCTCCAGGGTTGCTTGCAGTTAGAGTGAATGCACCACCATCTCTTCTTGATGAATCTTTGTTAGTTAGATATGTATAGAAATCTGCTGTTTTAATCTCTAGTTTTGCCGTGTCTTCAAGTTCTTTTTCATCTTTTGTCCACACTAAAGATGGGATTGGTCTGCCAATAGCATTTGCATCTAGTCTGAAAACATCACCAGCCTTAACTACCACAATACTGCTGAAGATTGAATCAACATCAAGCTTTGGCTCTTCAATATCATCTCTGCAGATTAAGATGTCTGAAGGTTTTGAGGGCTTGCTGACAGATCCTGCTGAATTTCTTGCAAATACACGGAATTCATACGAAGAATTTTCTGTCAATCCGCTTACTGTGAAGCTTGTTTGAAGGACATTGCTAAAGTTTGCTCTGAGCCAGCGGCCATTTGGCAGTTCTCTCTTTTCCACAGTGTATCCAGTGATTGGGAAACCACCATCATTCTCTGGCTTTATCCATTGAAGCGAAACCTCATGTCTAGTGATATTAACTGCCACTGGTTGACTGGGAGGGTCCACTGGATCAAGTGCAAATGTCATCTCAGAAGCTTTGCTTGGCTTGCTAAGACCAGCCATGTTTTCAGCAATAACACGGAATTCATATGCTATAGCATCTATTAGACCAGATGACTTAAAAATGTTCCCAACTACAAGGGCTTTGTTGATACGCTGCCACAGGATGCTGTTTTTCTCTTTCCTTTCAATATGATATCCCAGAATTGGGCTTCCCCCATCTGTGGAAGGTTCATTCCAGCTTATTGTAATAGAATCTTTTGTAAAGGCAACAACTTGTGGAATACCTGGCTGGCCTGGTACTTCAAAGGGATAAGCAGCAACAACAGCTTCAGAGGTTATGTATGGACCAACACCATATCTGTTCTGAGCTTTTACACGGAACTGATATTCAATTCCAGTTGTAAGACGGGCAGCTTTGAAAGTGGTGCGGATGACAGTAGCTGCTAATTCAACCCAGGATGTGCCAGTTGTCTCTCTCATTTCTACAATGTAATTGCTGATAGGAACTCCCCCATCATTCTCTGGTGAATCCCATGATATAATTGCATAGTCACAGGATACTTCATCCACTTTAATCGGTCCAGTTGGAGGTCCTGGGATATCATGCACTTGCACAGTTATGGTTTCTGTGACTGTTCCAAGTATATTCTTTCCTGTCATTGAATACTGTCCTCCATCTTTTCTCTTGATCTCTTGTATGTTTAGAATTGTTGAGATTGCTGTGTTGTCGATATTGATTCGCTGTGTCTGTTTAAGTTCCTGATCTTCTTTCTTCCAGACAACAGATGGTCTTGGACGACCAAAAACAGGGATCTCCACCTTCACATTATCACCTGCTTTGGCCACTACCACCTTCTGATAAACAGATCTAAGGTCAAATCCTGGTGCTGTAGTCTGCTCTTTGAGCTCAGCTGGCCTGCTTTCACGAGGTTCGCTTCTACCTGAGCTGTTCACAGCAAAGATACGGAATACATATTCTGCATTTTCTGTTAAGTCTGTTACTATATAATCCAGAGCTTTTATTGTTGTAACATGTAGCCACTGATCAGAATCTTTCCTCTGAGCCTCAATCACATAGCCAGTGATTCTGCTACCACCATCATACATTGGTTTTGTCCATGCAAGAGTTGCTGTATCCTTTGTCACATCTGTAACTACTAAATTGTCAGGTGAAGATGGGGCCTGAGAAGCTCTGATAGGTTCAGGTGTCTCTGCTGCCTCACCAATACCTTGTTCATTTTCAGCTGAAACTCTGAAGTAATATTCAGCTCCCTCGTCCAAATCTTTAACCTTGTATGAACATTTCTGGCAATTTGTAGTGATTGTTGTGAAGGCCTTTCTAGTTGAATCACGTTTCTCAATTATGTAATTAACGATCTTTGATCCACCATCAATAATTGGAATTTCCCACTGAAGTGTGATACTATTTTTGGTGATTTCTCTTGGTTTCAAATTGAGTGGAGGCCCAGGTGTATCCACAACACGGACATTGACAAATCCAGTCTTCTTTCCAGCTACATTTTCTAAAGTCAAAATGTATTTTCCAGCATCATATCTTGTGCACTCTGGAATGACCACTAGGGTGTATGACTCAGTAGTGTCAATATGCGCTCTATCTTTGAGAGCAACATTATCTTTTATCCATGTAACTTCAGGAGTTGGACGGCCCTTAATTGATACAAATATACGGATGGAGCCACCTGATCGGACAACAAGTGTTTTTCTCAGTTCTGCATCAAGTTCAAAGTCAGGAATCTCTTCACGGTCAACAAGTTCTACAGTTTTCTCAACTTCAGCAGGTTCCCCACATCCTTCTGAATTGATTGCACTGACTCTGAAATGATATTTGCCTCCTGCTTGTAGGTTTGGAACAACAAATTCAGTGATTCTTAATGGAGAAGTGGTATCCTGAATCCAATCATCTTTTCCTTCCTGCTTGTGTTCAACAATATATCCTGTCACTTCAAGGCCACCATCATAAAAGGGTCTTCCCCAATTAAATGTTGCTGTTGTTTTGGTGGTATCAGATATTCTTGGGTTGGATGGAGGTCCAGGTGGATCTAAAAATAATATTGTATATTAAATATAGGCAAAGGAAAATCTTAGATTTAGGTGAAACTAAAAGACAATATTTAATATTCTGTTGTTTTTTTTTTTTTACTTACATGCAATGTCCTTTGTCAGTACAGGTTGGGATGGTTCACTGGGTTCTCCAAAACCAGCTTTGTTTTCAGCAGTTACACGGAACTCATACTCAACTCCTTCTGCAAGACCTGATATTTTGAAACGTAGATCGGAGATGGACTTCTTTGAAGCTCTCACCCATCTCATACCTCTCATCTCCTTTCTCTCAACACTGTACCCTCTAATGTCACTTCCTCCATCCACCACCGGTCTCTTCCAGGAAATAGTCACAGCAGTTCTGCTGACATTATCGATGTCTGGTTTTGATGGAGGCCCAGGGGGTCCTGAAAAAAATATCAATGTATATGTAATAAAAACATATTACAGTACATAATGAAAATAAAATAATACAGGTACATAAAATTATACATACCAAAGCTGTCAACCATCTTGACTGGACCGGACTGTGTGGCATCACCTGTACCATACTGATTGACCGCAAAAACACGGAAGAGATATTCATTGCCTTTAATCAACTTGCAGGCCACGTAACGGCAATCTATTATATTTTCAGCAAGCTTAGTCCAAAGAAGGCGGCTAGTTTCTCTCTTTTCTAGGGTGTATGATTTGATTGCAGAGCCTCCATCCTCTTCTGGTGGTAACCATGTAAGTGTGCATTTTTCAGCAGAGACACTGCTAGCCTCAATAGGACCAGGTGGACCAGGCACATCTAGGACTTTTACTTTGACTTTTTCATCCTTAATACCATATGGGTTGCTGGCAGTGATTGTATACTCCCCTGTGTTATTTCTACTGGCATATTTAATTGATAATGTTGAAGATGTGGGTGTGCTTGTGATCTGGACAACATCTGATGGCTTCATTTCTCTTCCTTCCTTAGACCATACAGCTGTAGGTGGAGGTTTGCCAAGGATACTTGATGCGGAAACCACAATTGTATCCCCAGCCTTGACAGTGACACCATCCTTCATTTCAGGATCAATTGTAATAGTTGGTGGCTCTGTAAAAATGTAAGATACTAATTATATATTTTTTGGGTTATTTGTTTTAAAATATTCTATACATTCTAAAAATGATATATGAATGGTATAAATCAAATTAATTTAGTAAAACATACCATATTCATCTTTGCAGACAAGGGTGCCAGTTTGTTCTGAGGGTTCACTGATGGCACCAGCTGCATTCTTTGCCCTAATTCTAAAATCGTACATGGAGCCTTCTTGCAAATCTGTCACTGTAAAGGCACAGCTCTGGATATTGATATGATTGGCCTTCTTCCAGACCTTTCCTGGATGCTCTAGTTTTTCAATGATATAGCCAGTCAGTTTGTGTCCTCCATCATATTTCGGTGCAGTCCAAACAAGTGTTACACTGTTTCTCGTTATGCTGATTACATCAGGTTTGCCAGGAGGATCTAAAGAACAGTGATAGGACATTAGATGAATAATCAATTGATGGGTTATTATTTTATTAAAATGCAAAAAAAAAAAAAAATTGAAAAAAAAAAAACTATGTATGTACCAATTGGATCAAGGGCAACCAATGATTCAGTTGGTTTGCTTGGTTTTCCTAATCCAGCCACGTTTATAGCCATAACTCTGAATTCATACTCGAGACCCTCAACTAAACCAGTCACTCTAGACTCCTTCACTCTCAGAGGTGTCTTGCTGGCTCTTTTCCATAATAAACTGTTTCTGTCTTTGAATTCCACATGGTATCCTAAAATTTAAAATGTAAAACATGGTTAAAGTTTTACATGATCAGAACACACACAATAAATATATTAAAAACTAGGAACTAGGAAGTAAAAACTAACCTGTAATAGGAGAACCTCCAGTATCCCTTGGATCTGTCCATGACAAAATAGCAGATTCGTGGCGTATAGCCAAAACTTGTGGTGGATCTGGAGCCTCTGGGGCATCTTTTGAAAAAGAAAAACAATTTTTGTACATATTTCCAGCTCACATACTTGCAACACTGTTTTAAAGCCTTACGTTTTAAGCTCAGTATTTACCAAAATGAGTTTTATGTACAAATTTAGTTCAGTTAGTTTAGTATTCTATTTTAATGCCAAACAAATGAAAGTAAAATGATTTTTATACAAACAGCATTTAAGTAATTATTATCAATATTGTACAGGTGAAGTTTATAGAAACGTTTATGAAACAGTGTTAGTATTTGTAACAGGTTTCTTTGTCTTTACACTCACTGAAAGGATGTTTAGCCACCACTGGATCAGATTTCAGGAATTCTCCAACACCATATTTGTTTTCAGCACATACTCTGAATATGTACTCTGTTCCATCATGAAGTCTGGTGACTCTCATGATGTTCTTCTGAATGGCTGAAGCGACAGTAGCCCACTTGTTACTTGTGGAATGCCTCTTCTCTAAAATGTAGTTGGAAATTTCTGATCCACCATCATCCTTCGGTGGACCCCATTCTAGTGTAATTCCATCAGCAGTAATTTCATCAAATTTGATTGGTGCTGTGCAAATGCCAGGCTTTCCAACAACCTTGATGTCTATTGTGCATTCCTTGGTTCCAGCACTGTTTTTCAAAATAAGACCGTACTTATCCGCATCACCTCTGTGACAGTCACGTATCAGCAAGGTTGTGTTTGTCAGCGTGGATTCGCTAGAGACTCTTCCACTGTCTCCCAAAGCAACAACACCCTTCTTCCACATAACCGCTGGAGCAGGAATTCCAGATATCGGGATTGTAAGGCGAACTGTGCTTCCCTCCTTTGCCACATAACAAGAGTCTGGCAACCCCTTTAGGTCACAGTCTGGAAGAACTGAAGAGTGAATGTGCAAAAATTAATATAAAAATGTTAGACAACCCCAGCACTGTTTAAAATGATTTAGTTTTTTGTGTTTTCTAATGTGCAGAAATGTAATCATATCCATACCAATTTGATCCTTTGCCACCATAGCCAGTTCAGTAATGGGTCCTTCAGCAGTTTCATTGAAAGCCTTAACTCTGAAAGAGTATTCTTTTCCTTCTTTCAGGTCCGTTGCTGTGTATTGCAGGTGTTTGGACTTCATAAGCTGCTTCCATTTGTCTTCACCTTCACTGATTTCTAATTCATATGCAACAATATGGCTTCCACCATCACTGATGGGCTTCTTCCAAGTAAGAGTGCAAGAATCCTTGGTGACCAGTGCAGGTTTGAAGTCTGTAACTGGTCCAGGTTGCTCTGCAATAGAACATTATTAGAATGTAATTAATTTGTGGAGCATTATTTAACACATTCCTGCCATTGCATATTTAATTAGAAATCTAATTAGCTATACATACCTCTAATTTAGGACAGATGGATTTATATATGTTATATATTCTTAATCTATTTATTTCTGTACAGCTGTTGTGAAAATCTTCACTGTTAAATGTGCTATAAATGCAAGTGAAATATATAAATACAAATGAAATTGAACTGAAAAACGTTCAGTTCAAAGGATAACAACTCTTACCTGAGGCTTTCACTGGTCCAGCAGTCTCACAGCCTTCACCAATACCATACACATTTTCAGCTGAGACTCTGAAACAGTAGGAATTTCCAGCCTCTAGGTTAGTAACTCTGAAAGATGTTTTGTGGCATTTAGAAGCAACACAGGTCCATGCTTTTCTTTCTGCCAGACGTTTTTCCACAACATAGCTCTTTATTGGACTTCCTCCATCAATTTGTGGAGGATCCCAAGTGATGGATGCATGATTTTTTGATGTTTCTTTTACAATCAGGTTGAGTGGTGGTCCAGGTGTATCTAAGTAAGGTTCAATACATAATATCAAGTAAATATTTTGTATAGCTAGTATAGGATAAAGCTATTTTTAAGATTTAAATGATATCTAAAAAACATTCTGGAAAAAAAATTACCTAAGACTTTCACAACTATAGTGTAGGACTTGGATCCACTGCTGTTTTCAAGGGTTAGCACATATTTGCCAGCATCATATCTATTGATATTTTCACAGTATACATATGTATCCCATTCAGTCGTGTTGATCACGAGACCTTGCCTCTCCTTCAAGTTGGCATTGACCTTGCTCCATGTCACCTTTGGTGCAGGCCGGCCTCTAACTGGTACATAGATTCTCAGGGTGACTCCAGCACGCAATACAAGTACTTTCCTGAGATCTGCATCAAGTTCTGCCTCAGGAGCAACTATTAGAAAAGAAAAAAAATTAGTAAAAAAGAAAAACATAGTATGTCAAACATCTAAATATAGAATATTAAAATGTTTAATACAAAAAAACCCAGACATTTTACATACTTAAAATGTCTTGTGCCAAATGCTTCCCAGGAACTTCACTTGGTTCACTAAATCCAATCTTATTGACAGCAAGCACTCGGAATTCATACTCTGTGCTATCAAGGAGCCCGGTGACAAGGAACTTTGTGACCTGGAGATTTTTTGGTATATTGCACTTTAACCACTCTTGTGAATCTGCCCTCTTGACCTCAACAAGGTATCCCAAAATTTTACAGCCACCATCATATGCAGGCTTGGTCCAAGATAGACTGACTGAGCTGTGTGTCGAGTCAACAACCTTGGGGAAACCAGGTGGCCCTGGAGGATCTATAGTAATGGTAGATTAATGCAGTTGTGTTAGAACGATGAAAAGGTACGTTAAACTGGATTATGAATATGAAACTTCACTTACATAGTGGGTCCAATGCAAAGGCAGCTTTAGATGGATCACTTGGTTTGCCGAGACCAGCCTTATTGAGAGCTATAACTCTGAATTCATACTCAGAACCCTCAGTGAGACCTCCAGCTTTAATTGTTCTATCAAGGACAGGTTTTCTGTTTATTTTAGACCAACTCAGTTCGTGAGTTTCACGTTTTTCAACCATGTATCCAGTGATTGGGGATTTGCCATCATCAGCAGGGGCCTTCCAGCTCACAGTCATGTGGTCTTTGGTAACATTAGTAATAATAGGTGGGTCACAAGGTCCAGGAACATCTGGTTTAGGGGATAACATTGTGAACATGAAAGAAATACCATGGACAGTTTACACATTTGAGATGGACTCCATTAGATTAAGACATAATTAAAAAAATACTTACCATATGGATTCTTAGCAATCACAGAGTTAGTGACAATTGGATCACCAACACCATACTTGTTTTCAGCACTGATGCGGAATTCATATTCATGGCCCTCGATCAATCTCTCCACTGAGCAGTTTGTAATCTGGCCATTGATGTTGGAAGTAACTTGAGCCCAGTTAGCACGACTTGTTTCACGTTTATCAACAATGTAGTTGGTAATTTCAGCACCACCATCTGAAAGAGGTGGTTCCCACCGCAGTTTGACTCGGTCAGCAAAGACCTGGCTAATCTTCACTGATGCTGGTGGTCCAGGTTTATCTGTGAAAAACAAAGATTTTATTAAAATTTTTAATTCCATTCAAATCTACATCATTCAACAATTCAACAGCTACATATTCTGTAAATTTGTGGTCTGGGATTTAAATGGACCACTTCAGTTAAATGAAGTAAATGTTCCATTGCATATACAAATTCAAATCAACAAAATCTATGTTCATGAAGATGTAAATGGGATGATATACTGATTGAAACATTATTTAATTTACTGATTACTTACCCAGAACTTTCAGCTTAATGTTGCCAGACTTGGTGCCACTAGGGTTCTCAGCAACAATAGTATACTCTCCAGTTTCCTTTCTTGTAACTAAAAACAGCTCTAAGAAGAAGAGGTGTTTCTTTTGAGACATTTTTATGCCTTCAACAGGTGTCAATGGCACACCACCTCTCTTCCATGTAACCTTTGGTAATGGTTTTCCATGGACCTCAGCATATAGGCAAACATTTTCTCCAGCTTTGGCAATGATTAGGTTCTTCATTTCAACACTAATATCAACCCTGGGTGGAACTGAAATTTTAAACAGAAAAAAAGAGATTTAAATCGTAACATAGGCTTGCACACATTTAAATGTAAACAATTTAGGTGAAGCAAGAGTTACCATTCTCAGCAATGACTGTGATTGGATCAGACTCTTCTGAAGGATCACTGATGTTAATAATTGTCTTTGCAATAACTCTGAACTTGTACTGAGATCCCTCATCAAGTCCAGTGACAATGTACTCCTCATTTGGCACATTTTTGCTACTTGCATTTACACGCACCCACTTATCACCTGGAAGCTTCAAAGACTCAACATAATACCCAACAAGTTTACTACCACCATCATGTTTTGGACGGTTCCAAACAAGGGAAACTGTATGTTTTGTTATGTCAAGAACCTCTGGTTTACCAGGTGGATCTGGTTAAAAAAAAAGTGAATAAAATGATATTAGATTTGACATCTTAATACAGCATATAATACATGATAATTTAATAAAATAGTTTCTCTTTCACATACCAACTGGGTTTCTTGCTGTAATGATCTCAGTAGGTTTGCTTGGCTTGCCTTGGCCTGCTTTATTCACAGCAGATACTCTGAAAGTGTATTCCAGACCATCAATAATGCCAAAACAGATGTATTCGAGTGGACGAACGAGTGCATCATTTGCCTTGACCCACAGAAGGCTGTTTCTCTCTTTACGTTCAATTGAGTATCCTATGATAGGACTTCCACCATCATTTATTGGTCTCTCCCAAGACAAAACAGCAAAGTCCTTGGTGATTTTATTGACACGGCAGTTTATTGGTTCGCTGGGTGGATCTGAAATAGCACATTTAAGAAGGTTAAAATCTTGTGAGAATCAGACCTATATTCATAGCATCTCATGGGCTTTTCTTACAAATTAGTTTTTGGATATATGTCCAGCATACATTGTGTTACTTGCAATTCTAGCATTTCTTAAAGATTCTTGACAAAAGCCCATACAATGAAATGTGTACAGTTCATTTCCAACAGCTGGGGTGAACACACAGCTACCAAAATGGACCTTCCCAAGGGTTTACACACACCAGAGTATGATTCAAAAACAAGGTTACAGTGCCCTAAAATATAGCTTTTGTAACAGTTTTTTAGTATTATGTTAGACCTACCAAATGGATGTCTTGCAATCATTTTTACAGAGTAGATTGGCTGTGAAATTCCAAATCGATTTTCTGCACGAACTCGGAAACCATATTCCTTGCCAGGGGTAAGTTTTACTCGGCAACTGGTCTTGGTGCAAGAGGCGACAGCAGGGACCCAGTCACCTCTGCTCACATCACATTTTTCAACAATGTAATTAGTGATGTTGCTACCACCATCCTCAGTTGGTGAGTTCCATGCAAGAGTGCAGGCATCAATGTCCACCTCAAGAACTTCCAGAGGCCCTTCTGGAGGACCAGGGATATCTAAAAGAAAATTGATATAGACATATGAACATATACATACTGTATTGGCATAACAAAGACGTTATAATGGATATTGTTGCAAATATATAGTCATTGTCCACTGGTAACCTACCCATGATGATAATTCTGAGGATTTGGTTGACCTTAGAAATGTTGTTCTCAGCAGA
This sequence comes from Silurus aristotelis, assembly GCF_946808225.1. Classification (NCBI taxonomy): domain Eukaryota; kingdom Metazoa; phylum Chordata; class Actinopteri; order Siluriformes; family Siluridae; genus Silurus; species Silurus aristotelis. The sequence goes on from NC_139576.1 coordinate 6,515,813, forward strand.
AAGACTGTAATAACCACTGTCCTTCCTTGAAACATCCTTAATCATTAGTGTTGATGAGGTCAGTGTTTTTTGCACAGAAAGACGATCAGATGTAACCAGGTCATCACTTCCTCTTTTCCATGTAGTGACTGGAACAGGTTTACCATATACAATTGCTTCAACCTTAAGCTTTGTTCCTGCCCTTGCTGTGACCAAATCAGGCAGAATAATCTTTGGTGGCACTAAAGATAAATGGCAAAAATAACATGTTTATATTACAAGGCAATGTCTATAAAACAATACAATTCTTACATTCAAATGTAACTATGAAATAAATAAGAAACATACGCAGTTGCTCTTTGACTTCAAAAATTCCTTCAGCCTCTCTTGGCAGACTGCATCCTATAGCATTCCTTGCAGCAACTCTGAATCTATATTTTGTGTTTTCTTTTAGACCAACAACAACAATGCTCATGTCTTTCACAACTGAGTACGAGGTCCATTTGTCCTCAGGTTGCCCGGCCTCCTGGTAATCAACTACGTAGCCATTAATCTTCGACCCACCATCTCTCAGTGGTTTTAGCCATCCAAGTGTTGCGCTGTTCTTTGAAATTTCTAAAAGTTCCATTTTCTTTGGTGGATCTGGTTCACCTTTAAATAAAAATTAATAAATCATAATAAATTACATGCATTATTATATAAATACGAACAATATCTGTCAAAGAGTTTGCAGTACATGATCACTTACTCATGGGATCTACAGACAAATAGGATTTCGGAGAGTCTTTTGGCACCCCAATACCATATTTGTTGACTGCTATGACCCTGAAGTAATATTCAGTTCCTGGTGTTAGATTTGTTATTTTAAAGCTTGTTTTCTTTAAGTCGTTGGTGCAGTTTGTCCATGTCTTCCTATCGACTTCACGTTTTTCAATAATGTAGTTAAGTATTGGACTTCCACCATCATTATCTGGAGGTAACCAGGAGAGTTGGCAAGATGTCTTTGTGACATCAGTTGCGACCAGTTCACCAACAGGTCCAGGAGTATCTGTTGAGTATTATTTTTAGTAAAATATTAATTATTATTTTTTTCTTTTTTTATTGTATTTTCTAAAGAAACAAACAACATACATTGTAGTGTAATTTAACTTACCTAAGACCTTGACACGAACATATACAGCTTTCTCTCCTGAAGGATTTGAGAGTGTCAGAGAGTATCTTCCAGAGTCTTCACGTGTGCTCTCAGGTATAACAAGGAAGGTCATTGTATCAATCTGGTCTACATGACCTCTTCTGACAACATTGTCAATACCAACACGTTTCCAGGTCACTTTAGGTGATGGCCTTCCTCTGATTGTGGCAAATAATCTTATGGGACAACCTGCTCTTACACTGAGCCCCTTTCTCAAACTGGCATCCAGATCAATCTCTGGCAATTCTGCAGTAAAAGAAAAAGATACAGATTTTGCCATACTGTGCATGTTTATGTACCGAACATGAAGATTAGGAAAATGAGAAAGCATCTTACCATGAATCTCTTTTGGTATCACAGCTTCTTTCAGTTTTGCTGGGCGACCAATTCCAACTTGATTTTGTGCAAAGACACGGAATTCATATTGTTTTCTCTCATCCAAATTGATCATTGTGAATTCAGTGAGAACAAGCTTCCCGCTAGTATTGCATTTTGACCAGCCTTCCTCTGGATCTCTCTCTTGTTCACCTTCCATTTCAACCTTTTCTCTCATTTCCACGAAATATCCAATGATTGGCGCACCTCCATCATACACCGGCTTGAACCAGCCAAGTGTAACTGAAATCTTTGTACTGTCCACCACTTTCAGACCACCAGGAGGACCAGGAGGCTCTGAAATAGTCAAGGATTCATAGATATTTAAAATTTGTTACAAAAAAGTTATTATAAAACCTTTTATAATACTAGTAAAATATAAATAAAAATACATACCTATTGGATCCTTAGCAGCAACTGGTCTTGAGGGTTTGCTTGGCTCTCCCAATCCAACCTCATTTTCAGCTTTAACACGATATTGATATTCGTGGTTGGGAATCAAGTTCGTTACTTTCATGCGCCTCTCAGAGATAGGACTTTTGGTTACTGGAACCCATCTTACAGCCCGCTTCTCCTTTCTTTCTAGGATGTAGCCAGTAATGGATTTTCCACCATCATTCTCAGGAGGAGCCCATATTACAGTCATCTCATCTTTGCCAATTTTGCTGACTTCTGGTGGATCAGGTGGACCAGGTCTGCTGTATTGTGTTTTAGCAATAACAGGCTTGCTCTCCATTGGAGGACCTGTTCCCATCTTGTTCTCTGCTCTAATCCTAAAGATATACTCATTGCCTTCCACAAGGCGAGTCACATTACAGTAGCTAGTGACTACATTAGCAGAATATGTAGACCAAACCATTCTTCTAGTTTCACATTTTTCCAGAATATAGCTATCAACTTCACAACCACCATCATCTGCTGGAGGATCCCACACAACTCTACACTTGTCTGTGGACATACCCGTGACCCTGACATCCCTGACAGGTCCTGGTACGTCCAAAACACTTAGCATTGCATATGCAGTGAAACTTCCAGCAGGGTTTGTGGCGGTGATTACATATTTTCCAGTGTCTGATCGTCTGGATTTAGTCATAAGGAATTTTGAATAATCAGCTCCAGTGTCAATGGTGACTCTTGGGTTATCTTCTGTAGCTTTGTCCTTGACCCATTTTACCTCAGGTTGTGGCTTTCCTCTGAGGGCTGCTTCAAGCCGGACAGAATCACCAGCTTTAACTACTATAGTACCAGCAAATTTTAGGTCAAGAACTGGTTTTAGAATTTCTTCTTTGACAAGAATGTCAGCTGTCTTCACCCAGTTGCTTTCTCCACCATCATTTGTTGCTCGAACTCTAAATTGATATGTTTGGTTCTCAGTACATTTGTCTGCCATAAAGAACGTTTCTTTGATTTTGCCATCATGTAAACTGTCCCACTTCTCAGCATCCTTTAATTTCTTTTCCAGAATGTAAGCTATGTTTGGACTGCCACCGTCAAAATCTGGTCTTCTCCATCTCAGGAATACAAAGTTCTTGCCAACACTGGCTACATGGAAATTTTCTGGTTCACCAGGTTTCTGAAGTGGATCAATTGCAAGTATAGGTGTTTTGGTTTCTGTTGCTAGTCCAGGTCCACATTTGTTCTCTGCACACACACGGAACAAATATTCATGATTCTCCTGGAGTTTTGCCTTCACCTTCCGGTTGGTGCAGTCAGCAGAGATCATTGACCAAGTTCTGCTGCTTGGCTCACGACATTCAACAATGTAGTTTGTAATCTCAGTGCCTCCATTGTCCTCAGGAGCATCCCAGTTCACCATGCAAGAATTCTTGTTCACATATGTCAATGCAAGATTCCTACAAGGTCCAGGTCTGTCCAGTACAGTTACAGTGATGGTAGCTGAGGCTTCTCCACTATCATTCACAGCTTTAAGAACATACTTTCCATGATCTGCACGAGTTGCCTCCTTGATACGCATATATACTACAGGGAAATTGTTTGTGAGAGTAGTACGTTTATCTCTTTCCAAAACTGTCTCACCCCTGGTCCAAGTAATCTCAGGATCGGGTCTTGCCTTCACATATCCAGTAATATTAATGTTGTGTCCTACACGTACAGTTACATGTGTACGGCATGTAACATCCATTTCAATCTCTGGTGGAATGAGGATATCTTGAGCAATAACAGATTCTGGGACCTCTCTTGTCTCACCATCTCCAATCATGTTGACAGCTCGAATACGGAACCTATATTCTGTGCCTTCGGTTAGTCCCTTAACCCTATATGCACATTGTTTAATCAAATCATCTTTGTTAACTTTCTCCCATTCACCACCAGCTTTCTGACATTCCACGACATATCCCAGGACTGGACTACCTCCATCCCTTGTAGGCTTAATCCAGACTAAATCAGCATAAATGCAACTATAATCCTTTATTTTTGGATTGACTGGAGGTCCAGGTACTGTGATTGGCCTACAGGGTTTAGCTGGATCTGAGATAGGCGAGGGTCCACTAAAGCCAGCGATATTTTCAGCAAATACTCTAAATTCATATTCATTACCTTCAAAAAGTCCAAGAACTCTGAATCGGAGGTCCTTGCATGGTACCTTATTCACTCTAATCCATTTGCCTCCTTTATGTCTACGCTCAATAATGTATCCATTAATAGGACTGCCACCATCATACAATGGCATTGTCCAACCAAGAGTAAGTGCATCCTCGGAAATATCCGATGCGACAGGTTTTCCAGGATGGCCAGGTGCCTCAAACTGGTGCTTGGCAACAGTTGGTGCACTTTCAAGAGGTGCACCAATTCCCATCTTGTTTTCTGCACGGATTCTTACAACATATTCAACACCACTCTGTAAGCGAGAAATCTTAAGTCGTGTCACAGTGCTGCCAGAGCTAACAACTCCCCAGGTTTCCTTATTAGATTCCTTCTTTTCAACAATATAATTCATGACAGGGCTTCCTCCATCATCTTTGGGAGGACGCCAGTCAATGACCATTGAATCTGGAGTTACTTCAAGGATATTAACTGGGCCGATGGGCGCAGCAGGAACATCAAGGACTATGACATTCAAAGAAACAGTCTTGCTTCCTGCAGGGTTAGATACTGTGAGAATATAGTTTCCGGTGTGATTTCTTGTGCATGCAGCAATAGTCAGAACAGTTGAAAAGTTGTCTGTGTCAATCTTGGTATTTCCTTGACTTTTAATTTCTTCGCTATCAATGACCCATTTTGCAGTAGGAACTGGAATGCCTCTCATGATTGCAGGCAGCCTGATGGTGCTTCCAGCCTTCACAATGATGCCATCAATCAGTTTTACATCAACCTCAACAATTGGTGGCACTGTAAATTGTGAAAGATTTATTTTAGAAGTGTGAAATGAAAATTATTGTCATTATTATTATTATTGTTGTCATTATTAGGAAATGGAGAGAAAAATTACCAAGTTTCTCTTGGCAGAGCACTGGAACAGTGGTATCTGGTCGTCCAAGACCAACTATATTCTCTGCCTTCACACGGAATCGATAGGTTTTGCCCTCTTCTAGTCCTGTCACATGGCATTCAGGTATGCTCACAGTCTTGAAGGTGATCCACTCTCTCTCACCCTCCACCTGATACTCGACCAAGAAGCCAGTGATTTCACTTCCACCAGTGCGATCAGGCCAGTTCCATGCAAGCCACACTTCTGTCTTGTCAACATCTACATGGTGTAGGTCCTTTGGTGGTCCAGGTGGGACTATGAGACACAAATATTCATACTTTTATTTGCAGTTCACCTTAGCTCATGACAAGGCAAAAACATATCATCTGTTTTTACTTACACAGTGGATTCATTGCTTTCACAGGTTTCGTTGTCTGAACATATTCACTCCTTCCAAACTGATTTTCAGCAGCTACACGGAACATGTAGGATGTGCCTTCCATCAAATGCTTGGCTGTAATGCTTCGTTTTTTAGATGTTGCACAGACTGGCACCCACTGTGCAGAAGCAGCATCCTTCTTCTCTACCACAAAGTTGGTGATGCGCACACCACCATTATCCTCGGGGTCTTTCCACGAGAGTTGAGCTGAGTCACTTCTAACATCAGATACCCTTAAGTGTTGAATTGGGCCAGGTTTGTCTAGAAGAGCACAGAAATAGTTGTCCATTGAACTAAACCATATAAGATGTATTCATATTTAAAAGGGTTTTGGGGCGACCACATTTAGACGACCACAGAATTTTGCTTGCTCACAATATACTTAAGAAATCCTTACCTAAAACAAGCACAGTGCATATTGCGGTCTTCGACCCAGCAGGGTTTTCTACAGTGAGTGTGTAGTCTCCACAATCCTCTCGGTTACAGTAGCGCATCTCAAGCTTGGATCTTAATCCAGAAGTTTGAATTTCAGCTCTTGGAGGTATGTCAGTTTCATTCTTCTTCCATGTTACTTTCGGGAAAGGCATACCCTTGATTCCAGCAACAATTTTTATATGAGTTCCTGCCATTGCTTTAAGCTCACGAGGCATGCCTAACTCCAGCAGGAGCTCTGGAGGCTCTGAAGAAGGAAAGGATAAATACAGTTTGAACATTTAACACAATTTGCCTTTAATTGTTATTATTATAATTATTTTTGCAATGGCAAGACTAACCAAATCTGTCTTGTGCCCGAACAGGCTCAGGAATATTCGCAGGCTCAGATTCCCCAGCTGCATTCACTGCTTTGACTCTAAACCGGTACAACATTTCATTTTCAAGGTTGATTATTTTGAATGTTGTTTCTGGGCAGGACTCAGGAGTCTGATTAACCTTTACCCATTCTTCAGCTCCTGCTGCCTGGTACTCGAGCAGATAGCCAAAGATTTTTCCTCTGCCGCAGTCCTTTGGCGGCTCCCAAGATAGAGTGACGGAGTTCTTTGTTTTATCGATTGCCATTGGATTAACTGGTGGGCTTGGAATGACTGTATAGAAATAAAAAGTAAAATTTTATTTCTAACTTGTTATAGTACTGCAATACCTGAAGTTAAGAGAAATATTCTAATCACATACCAATGGGATCTTTAGCAAAGACAGGCTTTGATGGTGGGCTAGGATCACCTACACCAATGATGTTCTCTGCCATGACACGGAACTCATATTCACATCCTTTAAGAAGGTCTGGAACCCAGTATTCTGTTTGAGGGTAGATGCGGTCAGTTCCAGCAGGAACCCATCTGTTTGACATGGTTTCCCTCTTCTCAACAATGTAGTTTGTAATTGGTTTTCCACCATCAGCTGGAGGCTCCCAGGAAAGCAGAGCAGTGTCTTTGTACACCTCTTTTAATATTGGTTGTTTAGGAGCATCAGGAACCTCTGTTTTTGTTAGGAGTGGAGTACACATGTATGTTAGTAAGATTTTCTTTTCAAAGCAGGTAAAAACTCTTTTGGTAAAGCATTTACTTACTGAAAACATCCCTTGCTTTAGTCTCGGTGGACAGCAGCGGATCACTTATGCCATGAATGTTCTGTGCACATATTCTAATAATGTACTCTCTGCCCTCAATTAGTTTGGGCACTTTACATGTTGTTCTAGTGCAGGACTCTGTGACAGGCATCCAGAGATCCCTGTTGCTATCTCTCTTTTCGACAATGTAATTTAATACAGCACTTCCACCATCATCCAGTGGTGGTTTCCAAGAGATGATCATGTGACCCCTAAAGATTTCGTCAAAGACAACAGGTCCCTCTGGAGGCTGGGGTCGATCTGAAAATATTTACACACATGTAAGTTTCTTAAAATCCAGAAAACAAGGGACGATTGGCCAATAAAATAGCAAAATTTAAATCTGACGAATTAGAACAAATATCCAAGACTCACCAACAACAATTACATTGCAGATGCCCTTTTGTGTGCCGACTGAGTTTTCCAAAACCACACTATATTTACCACTGTGATCACGCTTAGCCTTTTCAATAGACAAGCATAAGGTCCTCTTAGTGCTAGTAAGCATAATTTCATCATTTGCTTGGAGTTCCTCATCATTTTTAAACCATTTTATGGTTGGTGTTGGTTTTCCTGTATAACGACCTTGGAGAGTGCAGGACTGGCCAACACGAACTAAAACTGTGTCACGGAATTCTAGATCAAGTGTGGGTGGTTCTGGAAAAAAAAAAAAAGAAAAGAAAAATAAAAAATACAATTAATGATGTTAATCTCAAATCACTCTGTATGACTGCAATGTCAACTTCTTTCAAATTCACATGATTTTTTTGTAACTTACCAAGTTCGTCCTTGCAAGTAATAGGTTTAGTGCTGAATGATGGCTTGCCTTGGCCAACTTGATTTACTGCACTGACACGGAATTCATATGTAGCGCCTGTTTTGAGACCCTCATGAACAAATTTACGATCCATTAACTTATCATCAGCTGCAATACGAGTAAAGTGGTCCTTTCCTAACTGACGGACTTCAAGAACATAGCTCGTCACATCAGCACCTCCATCGTACTTTGGTGGTCTCCAAGCTACGCCAATTGAATCTTTCTTGACAGCTGTGACTTCCAGATCCTCTGGACGCTCAGGGACAGCTGTAGAAAATGAATTAATGCAAATATGTGAAATGCCATGAAGCTATTAATCTATAATGATTTATACATTACAAGGACTGTATGTGGAATGAAAATAAATAGTCTTTTAATGTTTTTGAGACAGGCATGTTCCTTTTGTTCATATACAACTTGGTAAAAAGCACAAAAATTGGACAGTGACTGACTGGAAGAAAATTGAAATTTTTTTGTTTTTAAAAGATGGGCTTAACTGGATCGCAATGTCAGAAAATCTCCAACTTGTGAAGAACACCTCTGGCAAGTTTTACCCGAGTCATGGAAAAGTATTTCAGATGGATGTTTGGAGAAACTTAAGCTGTTATTCATGCCAAAGGAAGATTTTTTTAATGAAAATAAAGTGTAACATTTATACATTAGTATTTTTGTTTGATCAAAGAAAATCTGGCTGGAAAATTACCTTGCTTTTTGCATATAAACAAAAGGAACCAGTCTGTTTTTTTCTCAAAAACTAAAAAATAATAATAATCAGTGTTTCCAAACTTTTGGAAACACTGTATGTATTTTTTCATAGAAAAGCACTTACAAATAGGATCCTTAATAAGAACTTCGGATGCAGTCTCAACAAATGGCCCTCTTCCAATGATATTTTCAGCAGCAATTCTGAAGAAGTAACCTTTGCCATCAATAAGACCTTGAACGACTGCATTATGTCTTGTCACAGTGTATGTTACTGAAGTCCAGCCTCTGCGGTCAGATTCTCTTTTTTCTATTATGTAATTGGTGATGGCTGAACCACCATCATCCTCAGGTGAAGACCATGTCAGCTTGCAGGAGTCAGTAGTCAGATTTACACCAGAGAAAGGCTGACCAACAGGTCCAGGAACATCTAAAAAAATAAAAAAATAAATAAATAAAAAGGTTTGTTTTAAAAAAAAAACATAAAATTCAATTCATCAAGTCCATAATTATGATTATGATGAACAGAATACTCACCCAACACTTCCACAATCACTGCCTTCTTTCTTTCTCCTCCTTCATTTTTGGCAGTCAGAGTGTAAATACCTTGTTGATTTCTTTTGCAGTTTTTGATGACAAGAGAAGAGCTGATAAAAGTAGTCTCAACAACAGCCTCTTTAGGCATATCACCATCATCTTTGTTCCAGATAATTTCTGGGGCAGGTTTGCCAGATACATAAGCAATAATACGGATTACACCACCAGCATGAACAGTGATTTTCTCCTTTACAGTTGCATCCAGATCCACTTCAGGTGGAACTAAAGAAAATGTTTAGAATTTCTGTTAGACTATCATCTCACATCGTCACACATGAATGAAAATATAAGATTTGAAAAACATTACATCTTTTACAGAACTTTAACAGAAGCAAGTAAAATACAGAAACATAGCCTAAGTTGGTTAGGTTTTAGTCTAGGAGTAGTGAATCAGACACATGATGCTGTTGTTGTTTTTTTTACAGCTGAAAAATGTATTAATAGTATTTTTTGTACTTACTTGTTCTATCCTTGACCTCAATCACTTCTGTGACTTCACCTGGTTCACCAACTCCTGCAACGTTCACTGCTCTTACTCTGAATCTGTAAAGTCCAAGCTCTTTGAGTCCAGGAACAACAAACTTAGTGCCTCTAATCTCCTTGTCTTTTGCCTACAAGAAAACAAAATAACAGAAGAATTGCACTCAAAATACATAATAAATGCTTATATATATATATATATATATATATATATATATATATATATATATATATATATATATATATATATATATATATATATATATTTAAATAAATGCTGTGTAAAAATGTACTTATAATATATGCTCAAAATGTGCATGTATGTACCTTCTCCCATTCCTCCTTCCCTTCTTCTTTGTATTCAACAAAGTATCCTGTGATCTTAGATCCACCATCAATCATTGGAGGAATCCATTCAAGATCTACAGTTGACTTAGTACAGTCTGTTACCTTTGGCAGAGGTGGTCCTGGTGGAGCTGTAAGAAAAAATTGATTTCATAAGAATATACTTTTGTAAATAAAAATTATTAGAAACTTCTTGTAAAACAGAATCTACAACATACTAATTGGATCTCTAGAAACAGCAGGATCTGATGGCAGACTTGGAGGGCCAGATCCAGCAGCATTAATGGCACTGACACGGAACTGGTAGGTAGCGCCTTCCAAAAGACCAGTCACCACATGTGAAACACCAAGGGGCCTGATTCGAATGGGTTCACGGTTCACTTTAGTCCAACGTTTTGATGTAGTTTCCTTCTTCTCCAACCAATAGCCAGTAACTGGAGATCCACCATCATACTCTGGCTCCTCCCATTCAACAGTCATAGATTCAAGAGTGACTTCTGAGACAGTTGGCTTGTTACATTGTCCAGGGACAGCTGTAAAGTACATTCAAATTTAATTAGAAAAAAGAGTGAAAATGCGTTCAATCTCTTCTGTGTTATGCTAGCACACAAAAGAAAACCAATGTATTTTTCGGACTATAAGCCGCTACTTTTTTCCTACGCGTTGAACCCCGCGGCTTAAACAATGAAGCGGCTAATTTATGGATTTTTCATGTTTTTTTCCCGGTTTCACAAACGTCAAGCCAAAAAACTGAGCCCCATAACATTAGACCAATGAAATTGCCGAACGGGTTCAGGTGAACCAATGAAATTCTTTATATTAAATCAGTTGCGCTCCCACTGAATTGGGCCGCAACAAATCATAAATATGGATGATGTTCCTCTGACGTTTGACCTGCCGCTCACTCGGACTGTCTACAGGTAATGTGAATCATTCGTCACGCTGAAAACAACCGGGCATGAAAAAACACACTTCATCTGTGTTCTGAGCTGCACGGCATTGGGAGAAAAGCTTCACCGATGGTGTTTTTTAAACGCACGACGATGCCAAAAGAAAAAGTCTAGAGATAAATTGTTGTGAAAGAAAGGAGGAAGACAGTGAACAATGACTTTCTTGGTAGGCTACTGTTTAGATACAAGCCGTGTAACAGACACTGTCTTTCATTAAAGCCTGTGTAAAGTTCATTAGTTTCAGTGTAGACACCTGCGGCTTATAGACAGGTGCAGTTTATTTATGTTCAAAATAAAAATCTTTGTCAAATTCTGTGGGTGCGGCTTATATTTGGGTGCGCTTAATAGTCCGGAAATTACCATAAGTACACAACCACAGGTTTGGAAAATGCACAAGAAACAAAATAATAGGATAGAAAGCAACAATTAAGATTTGTAAGATTTTTGAAAGTTGCACTGATAACACGCCAATCAAGTACATAAATACATTTTCAACAAATGCGATGCGTACAGAAATATGGTTGGATGTAGGCTATATAGTGTGGCTACATGTTTACAAAAAAATAAACACAAACTGTTCAAGCAACTACTTAAGTACTTACTAAATAGGTTTCTTGCTTTTTCAGGATCACTATAGAGTGGTGGCCCAACACCGTATTTGTTCTGAGCCATAATACGGAACTCGTATTCATGCCCTTCTGTTAGCCTTTGAACAGTATATGCACATTCCTTAGGATCGCTAGACACATGCACCCATGACTTTCTGTTGTCTTCACGCTTCTCTATGACATAGTTTGTGATTTTCGAACCACCATCATCTGTGGGTGGCTTCCAGGAGAGTCCAATTCTTTCAGCAAAGACTTCCTCAATCTTGACTGGTCCAATTGGTGGGCCAGGTCGTCCTAGAGATAAACACAGATTACGGTCACATTTCTAGATAAAATGAGTAGGTTTAAGTGATTTATAAACTATATCGAAATTAAATAAAATACACATACCAAAAATAGTAAGTTTAATATCCTTGGAAGCCTTGCCAAGGCTGTTAGTAGCTGTGAGAGTATAAATCGCACTGTCGTTTCTCTTAGATTGTTGAATTACCAGACTGCATTTGTCATCAGAGACAATTTTATTGATATGCTGATCATATTTTACATCCAACTTTTCATCAGGCTTGTCAAATGAGGCTTTCTGCCAGACGAGCGATGGGAATGGACAGCCCTGAATCCTGGCAAGTATGTTGATATCAAATGTTTCTGCACTCTCCAATGATTCTCGAAGTTCAATAGTTGGAGCACCTGGAACAATAATCATAAAAAGTTTTGCATTCAATTTCGACTGAGCTGCATGTCCTGTTTAATAATCCACACCAAATACTCACAAGTCTGGTCCTTGATAATTATTGGTCCAACAGTAGCAGAGGGTCTGCTTGGTCCAGCTTCATTCACTGCCTTGACACGGAACTCATATTCCCCACCCTCATTTAGGTCTTCAACAATAAAGGTTGTCTCTTCAACATCTCTTTTATTGCACTGTTTCCAGGTTTCCTTTTGTGGACCACTGGTGTCCCAGCTCAGCCTTTCAATAATGTAATGTGTTACTGGAGCACCACCATTATTTTTGGGAGGCATCCATGATAGATTGACTGTGTTTTTGGTGACCAGGTTTATCTTGAGCTTAGTTGGAGCATCAGGAGGATCTAAAAAAGTATTATGTACAATGTTATAATGGTAAATCTAAAATTATTTCTAGTATATTTTAATCCAGATTGACCATATGATTTTTTCCTATTTCAAACTTACAAATTGGATCTCTAGCCCTTGCTGGCTCTGTAGTCTCAGTGAATGGACCCATTCCAAGACGATTCTCAGCACGAACTCGGAACAGATATTCTTGGCCCTCAAGAAGATCAGGTACCACAAAGGCCATATTGGCACAGGCTGGATTTACTGTTGTCCAGGCTTTTCCACTTACAGCCTTCTTTTCAATAAAGTAGCTCTTGATTCTCTCTCCACCATCAGTATCTGGAAGCTTCCAGATAATTCGCATTGTAGATCTGGTCACATCGGTAACTTTGAGATCCTTGGGTGGTCCAGGAACATCTATAAAAAAATAAAAATAAAAAAATAATTTAATTTTTTATTAATTGTACTGTGCTAATGCTTCTGTGCTAATGCTTTTGCCATTTACAGGATTTAATAAAAAAAAAGGAGGAAACTCACCAAGCACAATGACTCTGATATTAATATGCTTCTGTCCAGTTTTGTTCTTTGCTGTTACAGTGTATCGGCCAGAGTGAGCTCTTACGCTCACAGGAATTGTTAAGACAGAGGTAGTATCAGTAGATTCCACCTAAGCACCATAGAAAAAGAGAAAAAAAAGTAAACATTGAAAAATTATTTTTTATAATACATTAGTTGGAGAATTTAAATAATAATATATACAATATATATATATATATATATATATATATATATATATATATATATATATATATATATATATATATATATATATATGTGTGTGTGTGTGTGTGTGTGTGTGTGTGTGTGTGTGTGTATATGTGTGTGTATATGTGTGTGTATATGTGTGTGTGTGTGTGTGTGTGTGTGTAATACAGTAAAACAGTCTCAGTTTCTAGAGATTCATGTAGACAGAGTTAAGGACCCAACACCTATAAACTGCCTTAGCTAAATAAAAATAAAATTGTAAAATAAAAATTCTTATAAAGGTGCAAAATAGTTATTAAACCATCAATGTAATACCTGTGAATCAACTGGGAGAGTATGAACACGATCTTTCGTCTCTGTCTTTGCTTTGCCAGCAAATTCCCAAGAGACCTTGGGAACAGGACGTCCAGAGACAGTTACTGGGATTTTGATTGGAGTTCCAGCAGGGATTGATACTAATTCATCAGCTTTGATGTCCATAAATAACTTTGGTTCAGCTGTGGAGTTAAAAAAAATTCACAATGAACAATGAAATTTTAAAGAAAACACTTGAATTTCAACTGAAATCCAGTTTAAAATTAAAAGCTTACTGTGAATGTCCTCCATGAGAACCTCTGTGGTTCTGGGACTTGGCTCAGACTCGCCAATAGCATTTACTGCAATAATTCTAAATCTGTATTTCTTGAGTTCCTGGAGATTGGGAACGGTAAATTCAGTTGTAGGGTTTAGAGTGTCTGCATCATTCACCCTTGTCCAGTCAGATGTGCCCTCATCTTGGATTTCAATTATGTAACCCTTGATTGGGCTGCCACCATCTTTGGCTGGTGGGGTCCATGACAGAGTGACACTACGCTTGGTTTTGTCAGCAATTAAAGGAGCTGCTGGCATGCCAGGTGGAGCTACAGTACACAAGCAAGCAAAGAATTGTCACTTACACATTCAGCATAAAAAAACTTACCTATATAATATGTATTACAAAAATGTATCCTGTAATTTAGCTTACTAATAGGCTCATCAGCAAAGGCTGATTCAGAAACAGCACTTGGGGGACCAACTCCTGCAGCGTTGCAAGCCATCGCTCGGAATTCATATTCAAGTCCCTCAATGAGACGTGTGACGTGACATTCCCAGCCTTTCATGCCACGTTTAGATACCAGGGATTTACATGCTTTAGCCCAGTGGGTGGTGCCTTTTTGCCGCTTCTCCAGCCAATAGCCAATGATCCTAGACCCGCCACAATCCATAGGAGGCTCCCATGTTACTAGCATATGGACTTTAGAATGTTCTGCTATAGTAACTTTTTCTGGAGGGCCAGGTAGGGCGAATGGATCCGTTATTTGCGCCTCTTCAGATTCACAGCCATCACTTATCCCGTACTTGTTCTGAGCTTTAATTCTGAACTTATAGTTTTTACCAGTTACAAGGTCCCATGCCTATAAGACATAAAACAATTAATCATTACAGTATATTGGTTAATAAATAAAAAATATATTGGTTAATTTATGACAGTTTTTTCAGATTCTTAGTTTGTTTACCCCATATTTCTTATCTATTATTTTGTCTGTAATCTGAACCCATTCTGCTTTCTCTGCATCTTCAACATCAGGGTCTTTCATCTCAACAATGTAATTGGTGAGCTCACAGCCACCAGTATCCAGTGGTGCATCCCAGGTCAGTTGGCAAGATTGGGCTCGAATATTTGAAACTGCAACATTTCTTGGTGGTGTTGGTCGATCTAATTCAAAACATTGAACATCCATTATGCATCTGCGTATATTGAATAAAAACATTAAAGTAGATTATCTTATTAAACTTACCCAACACCTCCACTGTGATGTAATGGCTAAGTGTTCCAAGGCGATTTGAAGCAGTTACAGTGTATACTCCCTTTTCCAGCCTTGAAACAGCTGGGATAGTGAGTTTGGAGTGTTCTGTGAGTCTGTCAATCTGTTTGGTCTCAGTCAGGATTCTCTCAGTGGGCTTGTCAATAAGAACATCATTCTTAAACCATTCAACCTTTGGCATTGGGAGACCTGTGATTTCAGCAGGGATCTCAACTGGCTCATTCTTCCTCACTCTAATCAAGTCACCTTTGAAGTGCTTCAACATGTGCAAAGTTGGAGGAACTGTAAAAATATAAATATGTATATATATATTGGACATAGCACCTAATAAAGTACATTGCAAAGAGTAGGTAAAATGTCTTGTTTTGGAAAAGCCAAACCCCACAACCAGACAAACCTTCATCATCCTGAATCACAACAGTCAAGGGGATAGAAGGATCACTTTCCCCAATGCTATTCACAGCCTTTGCACGGAATTCATACATGTGCATCTCATCCAGATTCTCCACAGTCAGTGTCAGATCTGTGCACATGTCTGGGGAGACAGGTTGGAAAGCAGGATGATCTTGACGTTTCTTTTCTATGATGTATCCAATAACTGGACTGCCACCATCATTGCGAGGTGGTCTCCATGTAAGGGTAATGGAGGACTTGGTTCTTTCTGTGTAGTGGAACTTCTCAGGAGAGGTAGGTGGACCTGACATGTAAATTAAAGAACATTGTTTATTTACTGTATTATTTGAACAATTACATTTTGCTCTGTATAAAAGTCACATTACTTTGTGGGTCAACAGCACGAACAGGTCCAAGATCAACTGGTGGTCCACAGCCATATTTATTCTTCGCCACGACTCGGAAGATGTATTCCTGTCCTTCAACGATACCCCCAATTTCACATTTAGAAGCAACAGTTTCAATGGGCTGTCTAAATGTGTGCATCTTGGGCTCTCTTCTTTCAACAATGAAGCCAGTCAAATCACTACCACCATCATCATCAGGATCGGACCAGTTCAGAATCATTAACTTTCTGGTTACTACGACAGGCTTGAGTTCAAGGACAGGCCCAGGAACATCTAAATAAAGCAGTTTACAAGTAAGATTTTGTTAATACGTGTCATCATTACAAACAATATAAACTGCACAAACAGTGAAGTTGTTCACTTACGGGTTCAGAAAAAACTCAATAACTAGTTACTCACCAACAACTTCAACCCTGGTCCATGCAGACTTGATGGCACTTGGGTTTGCTGCAGTAATCTGGTATCTGCCACTGTCACTTCTATTTGAAGTCCTGACAATAAGAGTGCTGTCCTGGCCTACTTCTTCTATTTCTACACGATCCTTGTCTGGTTTTTTATCATCCTTTGTCCATTGGAGTGACGGTTTAGGTCTACCCGTTACATGTGCAGGAATCTTCAGGATCTCACCAGCTCTCACAATAAGACCATTCTTCACAGAGATATCAAGTTCAATTACAGGCATTTCTGTTTGGGAAAGGTTATAAGCACAGTCATAAATCTTTACAATCTCAACTTATCATGTCTCATATTTTTTTTGTATTAAGCACTGATTTTATACCTGCTGGATTCTTCACAATGACTGCATTGGTCATACCGGGAGCACCTTCACCAACACAGTTGACCGCTATCACACGTACAATGTACTTAGCCTTTTCTCTGACACCAAAAACAGTAAATGTCCTGGTTTTCCATGGTCTCTCTGTGGCTCTTGACCAGTCATTAGTGCCAGCAAGTACCTTGTCAACTTGGTAACCAAAAATCTCTGCACCACCATTGTCTGCAGGAGGATCCCATTCAACTGTTATTGAATGGTCTGTGGTGTCAACAACTCGTGGAATTGGTGGACCCGGTGGCACTGGTAAAAAAAAAAAAATAAATATTAATAATAATTTAGTATCTACGATTTACAATTTCAGTACTTTTAATATATATATATCAAAGCAACACAATGTGATCAGCTTACAAATTGGAGCCTGGGCTGTTTTTGGATCAGATGGTGGACTAAACCTTCCACATCCGGCTAAATTTTCTGCACAGACTCTGAAAATGTATGTCAATCCTTCCAAAAGACCTTCGACATTTACTTCCAGCGCATTAATGATGCTGCGATTAACTCGTGCCCAGTGTGTACTGTTGATTTCGCGTTTTTCCACCCAGTATCCTTGGATGGGGCTTCCATTGTCGTTTGGTTCATTCCAAGTAACAACCATGCTGTTTGCTGTAATGTCTTTAATTTCAGGTTTCTCAGGTGCCTCTGGGGGATCTGAAATATGGCAAATGACAAATATAAACTTACAACTGTAAAAGACTATGCATCAAGTAAAACAAGTGGTAAAACAAGTGAAAATGTTGGCTACCAAATGGATTCTTGGCAATGACGGGTTTGGAGATAGCAGGTTTTCCAGGACCATATCTGTTCTCAGCAGTAACTCTGAAAAGGTACTCCTTTCCTTCAATCAGATTTGTCACTGGGTACTTGCAACCTCTGATTGTTGAAGTCACAGTGACCCATCCAGTCTCAAGCTTGGAGTTGTCTTTCTTCTCTAACAAATAATTTAGGACCTCACTGCCACCATCATCTAGTGGAGGTTCCCACTTGCAGATAATAGAATCCTTCCTTACTTCCTCAAATTTGAAGTTGACTGGAGGTCCAGGAGTGTCTGGAATGCATGAATAAAATCTATAAGTGTGCAGTATATCAATGCCATAAGAAATAATCCAACATAATTAATTATAAAACCAATTTTATAATGATATGAAATGAATTTACCAAGAACATTAACTTCACAGGTGGCAGAGGCAATACCATGATCATTCTCCACCTTGATGGTGTAAACACCATGATCGCCTCTGATAACGTCTTTCACAAAAATGCAGGATTCACCCTTCCTTGAGTTATCAATGGTAAGACGCTCATTCAGAGATGGGTGGTATTCCTCCTCTGGCTCTTCCGGTTCTTCTACTTCTACTGGTTTCTCCTTCTTCTCTTCCTCCTTCTTCTCTTCCTCCTTCTTTTCCTCCCCTTCTTTAGGCTTTTCTTCCTTTTTCGCCTTGTCTTCTTCTATTTTTTCTTCCTCTGCCTTCTTCTCCTTCTTCTTCTTAGGCTTTTCTGGCCTCTTTCTCAGTGCCTCTGGCCTGATGGTTAAATTGTTCCTTGACCATGTTATTTCAGGGTAAGGGAACCCAGAAATGTAGGCAATTAGTCTGATCTCCTCACCTCTCTTGACACTTAAGCCTGATTGCAAACTGCCACTGAGGAACACTTTTGGACGATCTGAAATTGGAAATATTTCAAACAAAATGTTATATTAAAAATATAAATGAATATAACTTATGATGGAGAAAATCATTCAAACAATTAATTGAACATACCAACTGCATCAGTGGCTTTGACCATAGGAGAGGAACGAGAAGGCTCACTAATGCCTGCTGGATTCTCTGCACGCACACGGAACTGGTACTCTTTTCCTGGCCTCAAGCCCTTCACCGTGTAGGACAATACTGGTACAAGGTAGTCATTGCAGCGTTCAAATTTTTCTTCACCTTTCATCATCTTCTCTAGAATATAACCCATAATCTTGGCTCCACCATCATACATAGGTGGCTTCCAAGTAAGGGTCACAGATTCGGAAGTAGGATTGTGAGTTTCAACATCAACCGGTGGATCAGGTGGATCTATACATAATAGTGCAAAACAAATTGTAAGCAATTATTCTGTCATTTTACACATTTTTAGAAAAATCTTCTCTGCTGTTACTTACGCTTCTGATCCTCAGCAATTACAGGGTTGCGAAGCTCAATAAACTCTCCACCGCCAATTTTGTTTACTGCCCTGACACGGAAATAGTATTCCCCATTTTGGATGAGGTCCTTGACAGACCAGCTGAGTTTGTTCTCACCAGACATGACATTAACATAAGTTCTCCTGCCCGCTTCTCTGCGCTGCAGGACATAATGCAGAATAGGACTACCACCATCATAGTCTGGAGGTTCCCATGTCACTTTGCAGGAGCTCTTGGTAATATCACTAGCAACAATTTCCTTGCATGGCCCAGGAAGACCTGATAATAAAAACAATATTAGAAATGTGATGCATAATTAAAAACATATGGAGTATAATATTCAAAATTGTTCTTATGTCTTATGTTATTGCTATAATCATACCGATAACTTTAACGTTGATTGTCCCGCTGATTGTTCCAAGGCTATTCTCCAGGGTAACTTTGTATTGACCAGCATCAGAATGCAGGCAGCTTGGAATTTCCAGATGGCAGGAAATGTAATCTGATCTAAATGAAGTTCTGTCGTCAGCCTTCATCTCCTTGCCATCTTTGTGCCATGTGATTCTAGGCGATGGAACAGCTTTAAATGGAATTGGAAGGTGCATCTGCTCACCCTCCACAACAACTACGTCCTTGGTCTGGAACTCAATGGTAGGGTTGCCTGTAAAGATTGTGAGGAACCTATTTATTAACTTGAATGAATTTCAATGATTATTCTGTATGCTCACATTACAGAAAAACATTTTAAATAATAATGGGAAAAAGATTCAACTTACAGTCAGAGTCTTTAGCATATACACTCTCAGAGATCTCAGATGGCTCACTAGCACCAACTGAGTTGACAGCACGGACTCTGAAAATGTATTGCTTCTCAGGAACGATGCCCTCCTCCTCACCAGCCCTGTATTTCAGCTCTTTAACTGGCCGAGAGTTAACTCTCATCCACTTTTCTGTGCCAGCTTCACAAAGCTCAATGTGATATCCAGTGACTGGACTGCCTCCATTATTGTCGGGAGCTTTCCAGGCAATAGAGATATGATCTCTAGCTGCCTCTGTGACATGGAGATCCTGAGGAGGAGATGGTGGACCTGGAAAAATGTACAATACATTTTTATTCAAAAATGACGTGTATTGTATTGTTTATTTATTTCACTTCTTCCAAATTCTACATAAATGTAATACAATATCCATTTTATCGTACCTGTTGGGTCCTCAATTACCACAATGTCTGTAGGTTCACTTGGGTGACCAACGCCAGCCTCATTCTCAGCAAGGACCTGGAACTGTACCTCAGTGCCTTCAATGACATCAGTGACTCTATAATCGCAGTCAGGACCTGATGTCTTTGCAGATTTTACCCAACGTGTTCCAAGTTTCTCTTTCTTCTCAATGACATACCTAAAATGTTTTTATATATACACAATTTAGTGGCATGGTAAAGGGAATCAACATCAAAACAAATCAATACTAGGGATTTTATTAGGGTTTGAATACCGTAGGATAGGTCTGCCACCATCATTCTTAGGTGCTTCCCATTTGAGATCAACATGTGTCTTTGACACGCCTGTGACAGTCAAAGCATAAGGAGGTCCAGGAGTAGCTGTAAGAGTTGAATGGTTAATTAATATTACTCGACTGTAAGACTATCGGATCAAATTTTTTGGAATGTAAAATGTATATTGTTAAGACTTTCGGCTTACTGAATGTGTCTTTTGCCAGAACGGAGTCGACAAGTTCACAGTATTCACTGGGTCCAACAGCATTTTCAGCTGCCACACGGAATACATAGAGAGAGCCATCATTCAGTGGAGTGACAGTGCATATCAGCTCTTTTACTGTGGTATCCACCACCTGCCAGGCTTTGCGTCTCACATCTCTCTTTTCCACTATATAATTGGTAATTGGAGAGCCACCATCTCTCTCTGGAGCTGTCCACTTCAGTTCTGCATTGTTACGTGAAATACTAACCACCTGGAGCCATCTTGGTGGGGATGGAGGATCTGATGAGAAAGGAAAATATTTTAAAACAAGTTCTAAAGAAGGTAAAAGCTAAAAAGAAACAAAAAACAAAAAAACCAAATAACTTACTGAGTCTCTCCTTGCAAAGAACAGGGTTGCTAGGTTCACTAGGTTCACTCTCGCCGGCTGCATTGACAGCTCTGATTCGGAAGGAGTATTCCTGCTTCTCCATTAATCCCTTCAGGAAATATTCAAGAGAAGGTATGCCATCTGCTACACGAACCCACTCATCAGTTCCACTCTTGAGAAGCTCAATAATGTAGGACTCAATCTTAGCACCACCGTCATGCTCAGGCTTTGTCCATTGCAGGAAAGCAGAAGTCTTTGCAACATCCTTAACATTTGGCTTGCCAGGAGGCCATGGAGGATCTGAAAAAACAAACATATTTCAGCCTCCCTTTCTCACACATATATACTATATGGCCAAATGTCTTGATCACCAAACCATCTCATCTACTTGTGCTTTTTAAAGAATTTCCACAAGGTTTTAGATGATGGCTGTGGGATTTGTGCTCATGAAGCCACACTAGAGGGGTCAGGCACTGATGTTAGGCAAGAAGACCTTCAAGAGTTGAGGTCAGTAAGTTTTTTTTTTTTTTTTTTTTTTTTTAACCTTATCTTTGCTTAATCATCCCTTCATGGAGCATTGTCACACTTGAACAGGTTTAGACTCCATACGTCCAGTAAAGGCAAATGCTGCTTCACACATCTGTTGCTTTGTAGCAACAGATTTGTAAAATTTAATAATCTTGATTTTGATGGTAAATATTTTCTGGTGTAAAGAGTTTTAAAAAGATCAGCCAAAAAATTTTATATTTTACCAATAGGATCCTTGATCATGATTTGTTCAGTCTCCTTGCTTGGTTTGCCTGGTCCGGCAAGATTTTCAGCCAAAACACGGAACTTATACTTCTTCCTGGTGGGCAATCCTTTTACCCTAAATTATTTAAAAAAGTATAGTTATAAACTATGTCCATTTTGCTGTAAATCTGTTACCTTGTTTTTGTGGAGTCAAAATTTTACCTCAAGGTTGTGTCGCTAACTGGTAATTTATTGCATCGTATCCACTTATCAGCATCAGGCTCAAATCTCTCCACATAGTAGCCAGTAATGGGACTTCCTCCATCTTCATCAGGCTCAATCCAGGTCAGAGTTACAGCATCCTTGGTAATATCAGATGCCTCCAGTTTGTATGGAGGTCCAGGTGGATCTAGTTCAAATATTAATAACATATTCATTATTATATATTTGGGGTAGGAGGCACTGATATTTTCTGATTCCTGTAAAGATTATTTTAACATACCAAATGGATATTTGGCAGCAATTGGAGTATGTTCAGCTGGTGGACCAATGCCAAACTGATTCTCAGCATAAACTCTAAAGATATATTCTTTGAAAGTCACAAGCTTGGTGGCTTTGTAGTTCGTCTGCTTCACAGTAGAAGACAGCTTATACCAGATTTCACTGTCTGTAGCCCTTCTTTCAACTATGTAGTTTGTCACCTTCGAGCCACCGTCATCTCTGGGTGGATTCCAAGCCAATAAACAGGATTCATTGGTGATTTCAGAAATATCAAAGGCAGCTGGAGGGCCCGGTTTATCTGTTAAAAATTAAATGAGTATATTATATTCATGATACATTATTCTGAAAAATAAAATAAATAAATAAATAAATACAATTAATCTCTCTCTCTTTCTCTCTCTCTCTCTCTCTCTCTCTCTCTCTCTCTCTCTCTCTATAGATAGATAGATAGATAGATAGATAGATAGATAGATAGATAGATAGATAGATAGATAGATAGATAGATAGATAGATAGATAGATAGATAGATAGATAGATAGATAAAAACCCTCACTTATTAGAACTGTACCTACAAAGTTTAGATTTTCCTAATCTGTGATGGACGAAGTACACAAAATTATGTACTTGAGTAAAAGTAGAAATACACATTGTAAAATATTACGACAGTAAAAGTGCTTCATTAATACTTTTACTTGAGTAAAAGTACAAAGGTATTTACCTTCAAATGTACTTAAGTATCCAGAGCACTATGATTTATTCTGGCTATAATTTTCCTATTAACATTTTTGTCACATTACTCTAATGTTACTCTCAGGACAACAATCTATTAATATATTTAGTCAAACACTAATTGATATCTATTGAGATTATAAGAAGCCCAAAACCTTTTTTTCAACTTCTAATAAAAAAAAAGGAACGACTGATTTCCCAAAATGTAGTTACATAAGAAAGTTGACTTAAAAATGTTGTGAACTTAAAGTAAAATATTTCCCAGATGCATATACTTCAGTAAAGTACAGATACCTGAAAAAGATACTTAAGTACTTTAACGAATTACATTTACTTTGTTACTGTCCACTACTGCTCTTATATTATGTAAAACAGTTACAGTACCTAGAATGTTTACATCAACAGTTGCTGTTGCACGGCCACTGCTGTTAACGGCTTCAATAATGTATGTTGCTGAGTCATCCCGTTTTGTCTTAGCAATTGTCACTGTGGAGTGACCAGGCTTAGTATTAATAGATATTCTGTCATCTTCCTTAAGGATTAGGTCAGCCTTGGTCCATTTGACTTTAGGTTCTGGTTTGCCTGTGATTTCTGCAGGAAGCTCAATCTTTGTGCCAGCCTTTGCAGTTAAGCCTGCCAGGAGTTTTGCATCCAAGTGAATTTCTGGAGGCTCTGTAACAAAGAAGGTTAAAGACACAGGTTGTCTTACACACAGTTACAGAGAGATGACCAAAAAAATACAATAATAATGTAATCATACCTTTAGGATCAACTGCCAAGATCTCATCAGTTGCCTTACAGGGTCTACCTGAGCCCAGTCTGTTCAAGGCTCTCACACGATAAGCATACCACTGTCCCTCGATCAGACCAGTAACCTCAAACCTAGTGCAGAACAAAAAATTTTTGTTAGGTGGCATTTTTTCAAAACATTTTAAAAACCAAGCATTTAATTATTTCTTTATTTTAACTTACTTAAGGTCAGGTGTCAGATCTCCACATGGCTCCCACTTGTCAGTGCCACGTTGGCATTTGTCCACAGTGTAGCCTTTAATTGGTGCACCACCATCCCATTTTGGAGGTTCCCAAGATAAAAATATTTTGCTGGCTGACTTGTCTCTCCATTTAAGATTCTCTGGTGGATCTGGAACAGCTGTGCAAAAAGCAGTAAAAATTGATTTAGTTGTGCATGCTGCAGGTCTGTTTGCCTATAGTAACTTTCTCATGAACACTTACTGGCTGGTGAAGACACATTTACAGGATCATCAATATATGCAGGCTCTCCAGGGCCACACTTGTTGCAGGCTACAACTCTAAACAAGTACTCCTTGCCCTCAATCACATCTGTGATAGTGTATTCCTGGTCTTGCACACCACTAATGACCTAAAGTGTAAATAAAATAGAAATACATGTAAGACTTGTATAGTCGTAAAGTGTAATTCAACAAATGAAATTTTTTTTGTGACAAATTTTGTAAATTCGGAGCGGGTTGAATACCTTGACCCATGTCTTTCTGGAAACGTCACGCTTCTCAACCTGATAGCCTGTAAGTGGACTGCCGCCATCGTGCTCCGGTGCTTCCCACATCAGATGCACATGTCTTCGTGTTACTTCTGCAACCTTGAAATCCTTGGGTGCACTTGGACATGCTAAAACATTGGAAGGGAAACAGTTTAATTTAGTTTTATTTACGGCAAACTTTTATTCGTTGTGAAGAGAAAAATGAAATAAGGATTCTTAGACATCGTGCTGGACATACCAATGACATTGACATCAATCTCTCCAGAGACGCTGCTTACATCATTTTCCAGCGTCAGAGAATATGTGCCTTTATCAGGTCGCACACTTGGAGTAATGACTAACTCTGTAAATGTGCTCTTTGTGACCATGGACACTCGGTCACCAGAAATGAGCTCCTTGTCACCAAAGGTCCACTTAG
Organism: Silurus aristotelis; assembly: GCF_946808225.1. Taxonomy (NCBI): domain Eukaryota; kingdom Metazoa; phylum Chordata; class Actinopteri; order Siluriformes; family Siluridae; genus Silurus; species Silurus aristotelis. The sequence goes on from NC_139576.1 coordinate 6,540,802, forward strand.
CAGTGGGTGTCGGGTAGCCAGTAATGGGAACACGAATAGAAAGTGGCTGAGGTACAATGACCTCTAGGCCATCCTTGAAGGCACTCAAGTCCAGTGTAGGTGCAACTAAATTCAAAGAAATAAATAGCATCATTTATAATACTCCACAAAAAAAAAATTACAATACAGGTTGTCCCGGACTTATGATGTAAATGCGTTCTGATGACCCCATCGTAACTTGAAAATATTGTACATTGGGAAGTCTAGCCTACCCAGGAGAATGGTGATTAGTATGGAGTAGCATACTGTAGTTTATTAATAATTTAACAAATAACAGTACATAATTTAGCAAAACAGGAGCATGTGGTTCCACAACTCTAACTGACTGTATAAGATTATATAAAGGACATTTCTCATAGTCACACATTCCAGTGTTTATGATATTTCTCACTCTTCAGTGTTTGTATTGGTTTTTTTTTGTTGTTTTTTTAACACTAAAAACTACTTTTTTATATATATTTCTAACATTCTGCAAAGCGCTATAGAAATAAACTTGAATTGAAAACAGCATGATTTACTATACGATTAAACTAAAACTGTACTTATTCTTACTACAAACTGTAACTCAACTAAACATTATATATGTATGTGGCAGCAGGCATGTGAATGAGCAGGGTGGAGCATACGCTGCTACTTTTGCCTGCCACGTGAAAATATTTTGACATTTTTATAGCTATTGTAAGATCAGAAAATCACGTCGAATCATCGTAACTTGGGGATCACTTGTAGACCTGTGACATGGGTCACTACTCACAGTGTGGGTCATCTGCCAGCATGGGTCCAACAATGTTTGATGGGTCAGACTGACCAGCTGCATTCTCAGCCATGACTCTGTACTTATAATTCTTTCCGAATTTAAGACCAGCAATCTGGTAAAAAAATTAAAATAAAACAATTATCATATCAACATAACAAGACAATTAAACAAAAGCTGTGGGAATTCAGAAGTTACCCTGTATGACAGATCCTGGCAAAGTCTGGCATTACATCTCAGCCATTTATCTGTATCTTCCTCACACCTCTCAATAATATAACCGGTGATCATACTGCCTCCATTTCTAAGAGGAGTCTCCCATGTCAGCAGACAAGAATCCCTGGTCTGCTCAGAGTGCATCAGATTCAGGGGTGGGCTTGGTCTCTCTGAAACAGTGCAGCAAAGACCAAATTATAAAATAATTCTATAAATACTTCTAGATTGTTTAAAAGGTAAAAAAAATATAATAATAATAAAAGTGGGGAAAACATGCACTCCTAACCTATTGGATCCATGATTTTAACAGGGTTAGTGGCAGCACTTGGCTTGCCAGGACCAGCCTTGTTTTCTGCTCTAACACGGAAGATGTATTCCTTGTTTTCAATAACGTCATTGATGATTGCTGAACGATCTTGTGCTTTAGTCACCATGACTGGAGACCATTGCACAGATGTTCGGTCACGGAGTTCAATGATGTATGAGGTGATTTCAGATCCACCATCAAACAGAGGTGGTTCCCAGGAGACTGTGGCACCAAACTTATTTACGTTTCCAACGATAACATTTTGGGGTGGATCAGGAACATCTGGAATGCAGGAAATTGAAAGGTATATTTATAATTCTGCCTTTTTAGCACTTACAATCAAGATTTTAAAAGTTAACCTTACCAAACTTATTCTTAGCTTGCACAGCTTCATCCGTTTCAACATTCGGACCGCTTCCAACTCTATTGCGTGCACAAACACGGAAAAAGTATTTGGAGTCTCTCTGTAGCCCAGTGATTGTGTATTCTGTGGTATCAGCAAGGTCAGTTGCCAGAGTCCAAGTTTTGCGCCTGACATCACGTCTCTCAACCACATAGGCTATGATCTTGCTGCCACCATCACTTTCAGGCTCATCCCATGCAATGCTGACCTCTCCGTCAGCAGTATCAACCACATGCAGGTTCTTTACAGGGCCAGGAACATCTACAGAGAGACAAAGTGTGTTATTTAGTCAACAACCAAACTATTGATGACAGACCAATAAAGAGTTTTGAGCCAATTATTGTAACAATAATCAGGATTAGCTTGTCTAATGTGTGCTAATGTACCTGTTTATATGACTTGAGTGCATTCGTTAATATGATTTTATATAGAAATATCAAGTGTATTAGCTTGAATTTAAACTCACCAATGACTTTGAGATTAATGAAAGCTTCTCCCTGTCCATGCTTGTTCTTGATAATGACCTTATACCGGCCTTCATCTGACTTCTTAGGGTCCTTCAAACGGTACTCGGCTTTGTCTGGCATTGTGTGAAGATTGTCTTTAGGCAGGCTAATGTTATCAAAGAACCATTCAGCCTCAGCATGTGGGTAGGCATTATAGGGAACTGACATGACAAATGGTTTCCCCGCATCGGTCACTAAGTCCTGATCCATTGTCTTGATCTTTGGTGCAGCTTTAAAAAGGGAAAGATTAACGTAACATTTAAACGATTGTGTGGAATAAAATAATATGCAATTCATTTATTCATTTTATATATGTTTTGTCATTCATAATTTGTGTAAATTGTAACAAAAATTACCTGCAAGCTCAAGCTTGGCTTTGGCATCCTTGTCTTTCGCAATAACTCGGTAGTCTCCCTGATCACGAGGTCTAATCTCACATACTTGAAGCCTGTGAATCTTGCCTTCGCTCATCATTTGGTATTTGTCCCCTTGGACAATAGTCATGTTGTTCCTTAGCCATTTGACTTCAACTCTGTCCTTGTTGAGCTCCACCTCATACACAACATCTGAGCCAGGGAGCTCAAATATATCCACAGGTGGTCTGACAATCTCAACCGGTGTTTCTGGATAAAAACAAAAAAGCAGGATAGATTTAGACACGTAGTGGATTAATGGTCGGTAAATAAAATGCATCCATATATCAATAGACCACTCAAATGTTATTGCATTACCTTCAACAAACAGACGAGCTCTTGATTTTTTCTCATCTACACCACAGGCATATTCGCATTCATCATCAGGTCTGCACTCCTTAACGCGTAGTGTGCAGATCTTTCCGTCACGCTCAAACTGATATCTGAAAACCAATTGAAAAAGAGCATTAGCTATTAAAAGATAAAACATGCCCAAACACAAGGATAACACCAGAAATGGACGTTCATTACCGTGGAGCCTCTCTGATCTCTCTGCCATCTCTGTACCATTTGATTTCAGCCTTTTCTTTAGAGACTTGGCACGTAAATTCAGCATCTTCAAATTCAGGAATGGTCTGGTCTTGAAGTTGGGTAATAAAGTCTGTAGGTGCTTCACTGATAATCAACTCAGCAGTGGACTTGTCGGCACCAGCAGTGACAACGTACTCCCCTTCATCTGCCAGACTACAGTCTTTAATAGTCAAGGTGTGCTTGTCCCTGTCAACGCGGTATACGATGCGCTTGCTGAGAGTAATCTCCTGCCCTGCTTTCATCCACTGTACAGTTGCATTTAGTTTGTTTACTTTGCATGAGAAGCTGATGGCCTTCTTCTCCTGTGTTTCCACATCATCCAGAGGAACAATGATTCTTAGATCCTCGGCTGTGGACAAAAATGGTAAGTACTTTATAATACATATATTTTATGTATAGAATATGTACGTTATTAAGAAATGTAACTGAAATTGAGATGAAAACATATGCAACTAACCCTGTACAGTAATCTTGGCAGAACTCTTGACGCACTCATTGCGATGATTGGTCAGTATTAAGTGGTAAGTAGCCGCATCAGACATTTCGGCGTCTTTAATTCTCAAAGAGTACACATTGTATTTCTGGGACATGATAAATTTGCTGCTATCGAATATTGTTTCATCATTCTTCATCCACTTGGCCTTGGCTTCCTCTGAGTTCACCTCACAGTTGAGAACAATCTCTTGTCCTTCACTTGCCTTTGTGTCCTTGAGGGGTGTGATAATTCTAAGTTTCTCTGGAATAAAAAAAAAAAAAAACAAGTGTAAGCCAAGATATCACACCATATTTGCAGCAATGAAATGAATGTGGAGAGTATACAAAATGCGCACCATGAACAATCAAATCTGCTGAAGCTCTCGTAGCACCAATGGAAGCCACAAAAGGACCTTCATCACTGAGCTCACATTTCTTCACTACAAGGGCTTGTCGTTTGCCATCAGAAATAATTTCATACTTGTCATCTGTATGGAGTTCTTTGTCACCCCTGAACCATTTGACTTCGTAAGAGTCTTTGGACACAGTGCACACAAACTCTGCATTTTCACCTTCAACCACCTCCTGGCTTTGAGGTCTGGAGATGAGCTCAGCGGCAAGTTCTGAAAGAAAGAATATGTAATGTTTGGTCTTTTTTCCCCCACAAAAGTATTTTCAAAAAAGAGAAAATAAAAAATCATAAATGCCAAATCCCTCACCATTGACTCTCAGGTTTCCTGTAGTTTGTGAGGTAGGCAGTTTGCAGTGATATTCTCCAACATCACTCAATTGAAGGCCTTGGATGATAAGGATTCTCTTTCTGCCATCTGCAACATGTTCATATCTACCACCCTCAGGCAATTCCTGGTCTCCTTTATACCATGTAACCTCTGCACTGGACTTGGAGACCTCACAGATCAGTTTAATACTGTCGGTTTCAGTGCCTTCAACATTAGCGAGGTTCTTTGTGAACCTTGCCTCCTCCTCTGCAATCAGAGAAAAAGTTTAAGCGACTGCTTTCAGATGTTAAATACTGATAGTGAATATAATAAAAACGTTTAAAAACTGACCGACAACAGTAAGCATGCCAGAGGTCTTGGAGGTCCTTGCATCACATTCATATTCTGCTTCATCATCAAACACAGACTTGCTAATGATGAGAATACGCTGAACACCTTTAGAAATGATATCATATTTCTTGCCTTTCCTGATTTCATTACCATCCTTGAACCAGCGAACCTTTTGAAAAAAGAAAAATTATATCAGTTTCATGATCCAAAATAGCACACAATAACAGTCCTAATTTCAAGCATTTTCATATAGCTAGCTTATTATTATTTTACCACTGAAATATTTAGGCAAATGAAAGATCTATAGATCAGACAACTCATCGTCAGGGAGCAAACCAATTACCTTGGCATTTTCTCTGGAAACCTCACACTCAAACTTGGCAGTTTCTTTCTCCATTACCTCAACATCATGGAGTGGTTTAGTGAACTCAACATGTGGAGCTAAACAAATGAGATTATTTTCAACCAGTGCCTCATAGGTTCAATTTAGATTTTTAAGCATTTAATTGAATTTAAATCACTTACGCTCAACATTTAGGAAAGCAGAAGTCTTAAAATCTTTGGCATCGCAGGTATAAGTCTTTGAATCTTCAAGTGTGCAGTCATGGATGATAAGCTTCCTCTTGCGGCCATCAGCAACCATCTCATGCTTCTTTGTTTTGCGGATTTCTTGTCCATCTCTAAACCACCTGACTTCCGCATTTTCTTTGGAGACCTCACACTCTAGTATTGCAGTAGCTTCTTCCTCTACAGTCTGGTCCTCGAGTGGCTTGGTGAACTCGACTGGAGGCTCTAAAGAAAAGATAATAAAGGGTTCAGTGAATGCAATGAAAATTGTATTTTTTCAAAAAAATCGACCATTTAAAGGTTTTTTAAAGGCTCTTTTATTGTTTAAGCATGACAGTTGACCATTTAACATATATGTCCACATATATGTGTGTGTTCAGCTGTTAAAGAGCTTTTTAAAGGTGCAGTTTGAAACATGGAAAATGAACTGACAAAAATGGCTGCCTTCAAATAGTATCTACCAAGACCTTACATACAGTATATGGTATTGATACCAGAGTAGAATTTATGATGTTTTTGCCTTAACAAAATGATTGAGCTTATTATTGGCTTATTGAGTTAATATGCCAAATGGAACCTACCTTTTACAATGAGCTTGGCCTGGATTTGGAAATCCTTTGCAGTGAGTTTTACCTCGCCTGCTTCAGTCAGTTTTACATCTCTTAGGGTCAGCGTATGGATTCTGCCTTCAGCTCTGGTCACCACCTGTGCAATTTAAGCATATTGATAAATTAAGTCTCCCAGGCTGTGAGAGGGCTATTTACTGCACCCCTGCAATAGACATCAGCAGCTGAGAAGCATTAACTGATCTCAATTTCACACCTCTGCTTTTATGCAAGCGATAACTCCTTAGCCTGAGAACCAGCTGAGCAATGTACTCTAACTTACATAGGCCTAGGGGTGTACATGTCATATGAATCAATATGCAGCTGTAACACAATAAAACTTACAATTACAATGAATTAAACAGTAAATAATCAATTTGTTGTAATTATTCAAAGTGCATTTCTGACACACAACAAACAAAAACTTTACCAAATGTGTTATACATATACAATAATTATTTAATAGAATCCATATATTTTTTTAACACAGACCAAAAAATGACTCATGCCACCAAAGAGATTTGGAATAACACTAAATGAAATCGCTTATCAAATGCACCTTAGTCATAGAAATACAAAAAAGCACATAGAATCTCCAAAGAGGTTTTATTAAGCGGGTTTTTATACATAACACACCTATCACATAACAATGTTTTAGTTAAATTTGCAACTGTCAAATACTCATCATGCCACCTGCCTCTTAACTCAGAGCCTTAAAGCAGTTAAAAATAACCAAAGGAACGCTTGCAGAGCAGAATAGCCGCAAGCGTTATCGCAAAACCCAGATCAAGTAGTCAAGTGTCGCCTAATGCACACAGGTCCTTATATGCAGAAAGCATGTAGGTGATATTATTCTGTATAATATTGTATAAAATGTAAAAATATAGGCTTTAGAATATCTTGCAAAGCAAAATTGTGTGTTTGTGCATGTGGTGTGTGTTTCTGTGTGTGCATGCTTGTAGCAGTATAAAATCATCATGCCACCATGTTTGAAAGGCCTCAAATACAATTAAACAATTTGATTTGTCAATTTGCCTACCATCAAAACAATGTTTTCTATGTATTGTTTATAGCATTATTTAAACAAAGTACAACATATAACTGGATTTCGAATAACACTTACTCTGTCGCTCGGTTCCAGTTTATTACCCCCAAGGAACCATTCCACAGATATGCCCTCATATGACAGTTCGCAGTCAAAGGTTGCGGTCTCCCCAGCCGTAACTGTGACATCCCTGAGAGGCCGGATGAGGCCAATCACTCGTGCTATGGTTTGAGGAGAAGACATTGTTAGTCACCTCCAAGTCCCAAGAGACGCCGATAATCCTTTAACCCCAAATCCACATTGCGCTTTCCCACTGACAACAGGCCACTGCTCTGAAGCCAGAAAGCCTCCAGAACAAGTTGAGATTAGATTGGAGTGGGCCTTGTCAGTAAGGGAGCTACCTCATTTGCATATTGGGTGTCCTTAAGATGTTTATGGCCAACAACAAAAAGGCAAGAAGGAGGGGGGTTGAAGCTGGATCTGCTGAATCGCTGCCAATCACCACAGAGCTCCACTACATATGGTATGTGGCTTTTAAAATAGCATGCCATCTGAGTGGCCAGCTGCCCACCTCTGTCAACAGCACTGACCAGTCTGTTACTGTCAATCAACTCCCTGGAATTCTCCAGGAAAAGGAGAATGACAAGGTATATGTTACCACATTAACTTATTGTATAGGGAAGTCTAGTCTATGATTTTCATGGGTTATAAAATTTTACATGCCCTTAATCTTATATTTAAAGTGTAGATATAGATATTTAGACATTTTCATATCACACATATAATTCTTATAATCTTGGGCAATTTCTGTGCACTAATTTTTGTGCAATAATTGTTACATGTACAGTAGCTTGTATAACTATCATTGTAGTCAGATTTTTTCTGCCATCAGTTTTCCTGCTGCTACACATTTTCGTACAGTATATTTCAGCAAGATTGGAAATTTACTGAATGTACAAAATCAATTTTTAATATATATGGTGTTATTTTACATTTCTTATATATTTTTTTTAACTTTAATTGTACTATGAGCAACTATTTTTACTATGATCAATAAAGTATTTACATTTGACTTTTAGCATGTTTGGTATAGATTTTTTATATATATATATATATATATATATATATATATATATATATATATATATATATATATATATATATATATAAAACTTAACTAACAATTTTAATGATCATGCTTAGTACAGTGATAAAGTATCCTGTCTGAAACACATATCTTCTATGTTATCTGAAGTGTCCCCTGTGTATATTCACCTTCTCTGTATCATTCTCACCTTTAACTCGAAGCTGAGCACTAGATTTAGCATTGGCTGCACTGAAGTCCACACCACCAGCCATGTCCTTGCGTACGTTGTACAGAATCAGCATGTGTTTCGTGCCTTCTTCCTTAATTTCACAGTCCTGAGGATTAGCGGGAAAAGATGCATTAGAATTTAACAATGAAGTGCAAAACTTGCTATCCCAGTGTCTCACATTGAGTGAAATTCAACTAAAATTGTAGAAATAAATTAAGAATAGGATGAATATTTCTGGATTTTCCTTTAACGTCAGACCAGACTTTCTGTCATTGGTTGTTTCCCTCATGTGTCCTTTATTTCTTAGCTGTTTTAGATTGACCCTGTGCTTAGTTTGTGCTTAAGTGTCTGTGTCTTGGCCATTGCATTTCTGACTTTATCACCTATTTGGATTGTTTACCTGTTTGCTTAAATTAATTATTTCAAATGTATATATATATATATATATGTGTGTGTGTGTGTGTGTGTGTGTGTGTGTGTGTGTGTATATATATATATATATATATATATATATATATATATATATATATATATATATATATATATATATATATACAGTGAGGAAAATAAGTATTTGAACACGCTGCTATTTTGCAAGTTCTCCCACTTAGAAATCATGGAGGGTCTGAAATTGTCATCGTAGGTGCATGTCCACTGTGAGAGACATAATCTAAAAAAAAAAATCCAGAAATCAAAATATATGATTTTTAAACTATTTATTTGTATGATTACAGCTGCAAAAAAGTATTTGAACACCTGTCTATCAGCTAGAATTCTGACCCTCAAAGACCTGTTAGTCTGCCTTTGAAATGTCCACCGCCACTACATTTATTATCCTAAATTAGATGCACCTGTTTGAGGTCGTTAGCTGCATAAAGACACCTGTCCACCCCATACAATCAGTAAGAATCCAACTACTAACATGGCCAAGACCAAAGAGCTGTCCAAAGACACTAGAGACAAAATTGTACACCTCCACAAGGCTGGAAAGGGCCAGGGGGAAATTGCCAAGCAGCTTGGTGAAAAAAGGTCCACTGTTGGAGCAATCATTAGAAAATGGAAGAAGCTAAACATGACTGTCAATCTCCCTCGGACTGGGGCTCCATGCAAGATCTCACCTCGTGGGGTCTCAATGATCCTAAGGAAGGTGAGAAATCAGCCCAGAACTACATGGGAGGAGCTGGTCAATGACCTGAAAAGAGCTGGGACCACCATTTCCAAGGTTACTGTTGGTAATACACTAAGACGTCATGGTTTGAAATCATGCATTGCACGGAAGGTTTCCCTGCTTAAACCAGCACATGTCCAGGCACGTCCTAAGTTTGCCAATGACCATTTGGATGATCCAGAGGAGTCATGGGAGAAAGTCATGTGGTCAGATGAGACCAAAAATTGAACTTTTGGGTCATAATTCCACTAAACGTGTTTGGAGGAAGAAGAATGATGAGTACCATCCCAAGAACACAATCCCTACTGTGAAGCATGGGGGTGGTAGCATCATGCTTTGGAGGTGTTTTTCTGCACATGGGACAGGGTGACTGCACTGTATTAAGGAGAGGATGACCGGGGCCATGTATTGCGAGATGTTGGGGAACAACCTCCTTCCCTCAGTTAGAGCATTGAAGATGGGTCGAGGCTGGGTCTTCCAACATGACAATGACCCGAAGCACACAGCCACGATAACCAAGGAGTGGCTCTGTAAGAAGAATATCAAGGTTCTGGTGTGGCCTAGCCAGTCTCCAGACCTAAACCCAATAGAGAATCTTTGGAGGGAGCTCAAACTCCGTGTTTCTCAGCAACAGGCCAGAAACCTGACTGATCTAGAGAAGATCTGTGTGGAGGAGTGGGCCAAAATTCCTCCTGCAGTGTGTGCAAACCTGGTGAAAAACTACAGGAAACGTTTGACCTCTGTAATTGCAAACAAAGGCTCCTGTACCAAATATTAACATTGACTTTCTCAGGTGTTCAAATACTTATTTGCAGCTGTATCATACAAATAAATAGTTAAAAAATCATACATTGTGATTTCTGGATTTTTTTTTCTAGATTATGTCTCTCACAGTGGACATGCACCTACGATGACAATTTCAGACCCCTCCATGATTTCTAAGTGGGAGAACTTGCAAAATAGCAGAGTGTTCAAATACTTATTTTCCTCACTGTATATATATATATATATATATATATATATATATATATATATATATATATATATATATATATATATATATATATATATATATATATATATGTGTGTGTGTGTGTGTGTGTGTGTGTGTGTCTGTGTGTCTGTGTGTGTGTATGTATGTATGTATGTATGTATATATATATATATATATATATATATATATATATATATATATATATATATATATATATATATATATATATATATATATATACACACACACACACACACACACACACACACACACACACACACACACACACAGTACTATGTACTACTTCTTTCTTGCTCCCATTAAGGGTCACCAGAGCTGATCATCTGTCTCCAAACTACACAGTATATATATATATGTGTGTTCCTCAGATAACTTTTAACATTTTCTGATGTGGTAAGACAATTACAAAAATGTACAGTGAATGAAACAGAAATCATAATTTACTGGTGACTGGTATAAGGCTTCTCCTTTGAGTTTCCAATTTCCATGGACATCCTCCTCTGAGATTTCTGTCTCAAAGCGAGCCGTCTCAGTCTCTGTAACTTCCACGCTGTACAGTGGCCGGACAACCTTAATATTGCGATCTACACAGATTACCCAGGTTATATAAAAGAAAGAGAAAATATAATTGCTGAGGTTAATCTTTTGTTCACCTGCTGCTTATTCTGGATTAGAAAAGAAAAATCATATGGATATGAACACACAAAGTTGAAACTACATACCTTCAATATTCAGCTTAGCTGTTGTTTTGTCAGTGCCACAATCGCAAGTATATTGACCAATGTTTGCCTTATCAGCTCGCTTTACTGTAAGAATACGTTTCTTTCCATCAGCCTTGATGAGGATATTTTTAGAGGGGGTAATTTCCTTGCCATCCTTGAACCATTTCACCTCAGCAGAGGGTTTGCTCAATTCACACATCAGCACCACCTCATCCTTCTCAACTGCTGTGTAGTCCTGGAGCTTAGTAGTGAAATAAGCTTCGCCCTCTGTTAATTGAAACATACTATTAATTTGTTGTTGTTACCAACATTTTGGACAAACATCTAGAAATATAGCAAGCACCACTTACCAAGTACTGTGAGCATTGCCTCACAGCTTTTTCCAAGGGCCTCTGCTTTGATCATAGAGGTATCATCAATGGACACCTCCTTGAAGGACAGAGTGTGTATCTTGCCATGTTCAGACATGTGCACCACTTTGCTTGGGTGCAAACGCACATCATTTTTGTACCAGGAGACCTGAACTTTTTCGTGTGAAAGTTCAATGCTGAATTCTGCTGTCTCACGCTCCTTCACAGTAACATCCTTGATAGGCTTGATGAACTCGAGACGAATGCCTGTAGATTAATACACAAATTCTGTCTTCTCATCCTTTTCATTAACAGTACACAATTCTTAAAATTTTTTAGAAAAGTTTGTTTTATTAATAAAGAGAGTAATGACCTTGAATAATGAGCTTGGCAGATGTTCTCTTGTCCTCAGCTTCAAACATGTATTTAGCCTCGTCCTCATAGGCAGCAGATTTGACAACAAGAGTGTGCCTTTTTCCCTCTGCCATAATGTCAAATTTGTCATCTACTGTCAACTCCTGGGTTCCCTTCAGCCACCTGAAGGCTTTTGGCACTCTTGATATTTCACACTCAAACCTCGCTTCATCTTTCTCATATACTTGCACATCACTCAAAGGTGTAAGGAAAGTAATTGGAAGCTCTATAAAGGAAAAAAAGAATACAGTAGCTGTATATTTTTTTATATATGTATATATAAAAAAATAAAAACAAATTAAAAGAGTAAAAGCATACCTTTAACTTTCAGATTCGCAGAACATTTTGCATTGGCGCCCTGGAATGACACTTCACCTGTCTGGGGAACTTTGCAGTTGTACAAGGTTAAAGTGTGCTTTGCTCCATCTTCAATGATTTCAACATCCTATAAAAATAAACATAATATGCATCATATACAGTATGTATATAATCACAGTTGGGTACCATTTTCAAAAATGCCAGTTTATGGAAGTGCTTATTTTTTTCTTTACCGGTGACTGAGAAAGAACCTCTCCCTTCAACTTCCACTGGCCATGAACGTCATCCTCCGAGAGTTCCACTTCAAAACGTGCAGTTTCACCATCATACAACTCAACACCATACATGGGGCGAACAACCTTAATGTCACGAGCTGGAAAATAAGAGTTAACATCAATATGGTGGCACAATCATTGATGTTTTAATAGCAATTACAGTGAATGCTGGTGAGCAAGTTAATTAAATGTAGATATATTTTTGATTATTGGGTGCATTACATCATGAGGTTCAACCATTTATTAATAAATTTCTGATACCTTTCTGTTAGCGCCAACGTAAATTTTTTCAGCAATTTCCACTTTAGTAGCTACTATGTGCAATCAGTGACCGTTGAGAATGATTGACCCAGTCACTGGTTTACCTATTGTCCTTTCTTGGCCATATTGACAGATACTAAACACTGAGCTCAAGACCTGCCGTTTTGCTCTGACCCAGTCATCCAACCTTCAAAATTTTACCTCACTTAACTATCAATCGTTTTAATGTTATGGCTGATTGGTGTATGCACACTTGAGTGTGCTATATATAATACACAGTGGTTTTAAGTATTTTCCATTTTATTATGCCTCCATTTAATTCTACTATTTATATTATCTGTTACTGTACTTGATTATTTTTTGGTTACTTTCTAGTTTTACTGAATATCAAATATATGAGCATCTTTTACTCTCCACAACTACATTTATGATTTAATATATGTACTTTTTACTCCACTATATTCTAATTGACAATGACTGCTAATGATTACATTTTGCACCACTGTTAAAGATCATTAGGGCTCAACACTCCCCTACACACATATGCTACATGTGAGTGACATTTTAGCACTGCTGGCTTTATTTTCAGTCCAAAAAGGTAAAAAAAAAAAATAATAATTTTGGTTTTACTTTATCGAAAATGATTTATTTTAAATGTATTTGTCCATTGAATATTATTTGTTCTTCTACTCCGTGACATGATATTGTCATTTTATTTGTGGATTTTAAATACCTTTTTGAAAGATTGCTGTAGTACTTTGGTTTTTATTTTTGACTGACTTGATTGAACTATTAGTGAAGAGGCTTTTGTCTCAATTTTGGTTGGTGTTGAGGTGTTCAATCTGAACTCACAAATCAACTGTGTCTTGGTGTTGAGGACTAGTGTATATTCGAGCCTTTAATATGAGTCAAGTACTGATCAAATCAGATATTCTAAAATGTTTACTCAAGTCATATTGGAATTGTTGACTTTGAACTTGTAATAGATGTTGAAGTTGTACAGTAAGGTATCTATAACTATCACTCAAGTATGATTTTCAGGTAATATCTACACCTCTGATAAAACATTTTACTAGTGGTGTGTAATGATTGCATAAAAAAATAAATAGACAGTTGTGGAGCATTGTAGGCTCTTTACCTTCAATGTTCACAGTGGCCTTTGTTTTGTCTGTTCCGCAGTCACAAACATACTGGCCCTTGTCTTTGTTCTCCACTTTCTTAATCTGGAGAATTCTTCGTTTACCATCGACCTTCATGGAAACCATCTTAGATGCCTTAATTTCAGTCTCATTATGGAACCACTTGACTGGAACATCTTTGCTCAGCTCACAGTCAAGTGTGACCTCGTCCTTCTCAACTGCAGTGTAGTCTTGAAGTTTGACTGTGAAGTAGGGATCTCTCTCTGAAAACAGAAATATCAGTAAGTGCTATTGCATATGATCTACGTCACTTTCTGTTAAGACGAGAGCAAATGAAAAAATCATATATTTCACTTCATTGAAGATCAGTAGTTAAAATGAATAAAATAACACAACGGGACAAATCATCCAAAATGTTTACCTAGTACTGTCAGGTTTGCAGTAGTTGATATTCCTTTAGCCTCTGCCTTTATTTCACAAGTATCATCTAGAGTGGTTTCTCTGATTTCTAATATATGTCTCTTTCCATCAACATGAGTAAGAACCGTTCTGCTCGGATGGAGTTTTGTTTCGTTTTTGTACCAAGTCACTGGCACATTTTCGTGAGAGAGCTCAATCTCAAACCGAGCCGTATTACCTTCCTTCACGGTCTGATCCGACATTGGCGATACAAACTTCAGTCTAATACCTTTAATACACAATTTGTTGAGTTAGGTATTAGCATGCCAGAAAAAGCACTGGATGATTCCAACACCTGAAACATTATGCATCATTTTGAACCATGACTTACCTTCCACTGTCAGTTTAGCTTTTGATGTTTTGTTTAAGATCTCAATACTGTAATCTCCCTCATCATCAAATTCACATTGGTTTATAACCAACATGTGTTTCTTTCCATCATCAATGATGTCATATTTCTGGTCTGGTGATATAATATCAGATCCTCTATACCACATCACTTTGGACACATCTTTAGTGATGGTACATTCAAACTTTGCTTGTTTCTTTTCAGGCACTGTAATATCCTTCAGTGGTACTATGAAGTCCATTTCAATTTCTGGGAATTTAAATGGAAATTATCCAGGAAAATTACTTACAACCATGCAAACATCAATGTTTTTGTTCTCTTTTGTTAATTAACATACCTTTCACTGTAAGCATTGCAGTTGTGAGGGCATTCAGAGCTTGGTAAGTTACTTCTCCTGCCTGATCAAGCTGAACATTTTTCAAAGTAAGGAAACGCTTCTTTCCTTCTGCTCTGATGTCGCATGTCTTGAAAAAAGAAATGCAAATTAAAATGTGTTCAACATTACAGTTTATAGTTTACATATATTCAATATTAAATTAAACCATTTAAAATACTGTTTTTTCAAAAGTCTTACCGGTGATCTTGTAAGAACCTGCCCTTGAAGTTTCCATTCTCCAGGTACATCCTCCTCTGAGATTTCAGTATCGAAATTGGCCTCCTGTTTTTCAACCACTTCCACACTAGCCAGGGGTTTCAGGATCTCAGCTTCACGCTCTGTATTTTCACAAAAGTGTATATTAAATATTAATATTCTATATAGGTCATTATATTTAGACAATATGCAATATAATGTTTATATAGTTTTACATATTAATTAAAGAAAAATAATTGTAAAACTATCGCAAACCTCCAAGTGTAAGTTTTGCTGGGTATCTACGGCCTTCCACTTCAACGGCATACTCATCAGCATCATTTGGTTGAGCATTTTTAATAGTCAGAGTGAGGTCTTTTCCATCCTTCTTGACTTCAGTTTTATCTGTGGGTTCATTTGGAATCTCTTCATCTCCCTTGAACCACTTCCAGTTGGGAGTGTCTTTGGCCAGCTCACACTTGAAGGTAGCAGTGGCCTTTGGTTTCACATGCTGATCCCTCAATGGTTTCACCAACCAGTCTCTGATAATTTCTGTAAATAAATAAAAAATAAAGAATCAATACAATTTTGCCAGCTTAAGTGGATATACAACACTGCTGGGTTTATTTGTACTTACCAATGACTTTAACGTTAGTCTGAGTTTTAAGATTTTCACACTCGCATGTGTAAACTCCAGCATCATCATCGTTTGCATCCTGGATTGTTACGGCATGTTGTAGACCGATAACATTGATGGCAATCTTGCCAGGAATTTCTTTAAGTGGCTTTCCATCCTTCTTCCAAATCACATTCCTATCTTTGCTTAACTCACAGGTCAAATACATGGGCTGTCCCTTAATTACAGTAGTTTCCTCTTCTAGGTTCTTTGTGAATCTCACCGGCAACTCTACAAAAAGAAATACAGGAGATCAACCTTCTCTATATTCACAATGTGTAAAATTCATAGTCCTTGAATCATGGTGTATTAGACTTTATTCAATTTAATGATGAATCTACAATACATCAAAATCATAAAGAAAAAAAAAACTATTTATACAAAAAACTGTATTAAAAAAAAAAAATCAGTCACAACAGAGAGAAATAGAAGTAGTAGCTCAGTGATCAAGACTCTGTGTTACTAATCAGAAGTTTGGGGGTTCAAGCCACGATATCACCAAGCTGCCTTAAACCTTGGCCCTAAACCCTCTTTGCTCCAAAAGCATTGTAACATGGTTGACCCTATGCTCTGACCCTAGTTTCCTACATCACAGGGGTATGCAAAGAAATAGCGATTTCCTGTGATCAATAAAGTATTCCTTAAAAAAAAAAATAATAATCCTGCAGAGCTTTAAATCTAAACTTTGGCTCAGATTGTGTCTCTCTACAATAATAAAAAAAAAAAAAAGAAAAAAAAAAAAAAAATCAGGTATATTAGATCACCTTCGACCAGTCAGTATCATTTAGAATCGAATAAAAAACATGAAAGTTAATTTGTAGTTGGACTGATACAATTTCTTCCAAACATTTTCTGACCAATTATTTTGGCACCCTAGTGTGATTGCTTTGTTCACACCTGCATAAAGAACCACACCAAACTTAGAACACAAAAGTGTTCCATTCAAAAGGACCAAACAAAACATATATGAAAACACATCAGCATATATTACCTTCAACAATAAGTTTGGCAGTAGAGGTCTTCTCTTTATTTCCTAGCTTGCCAATACATGTGTATTCCCCTGTGTCAGACAGCTGGACATCAATAATGGCTAGTTTGCGGTCTTTTCCGTCAGAAGTGAACTTGTGCTTTGGACTCTCTCTTAGGTTACTTCCATCTTTCATCCATGATGTAATGGCAGTAGAAGGAGAAATCTGGCACTCAAAGACAGCAGAGGAACCAATAGACTCAGCCTCCTGCAACACAATGTCTTTAAGCTCCTTTATAAACTTTAGAGGAACAGCCTTAAGTGTGTATTCAAATGGAGCTTCTCCTGGAGGTTTTTCACCACCAGCACCAGGTTTCAGTCCTCTTCCTCGTCCAACATCTCCAGGAGAAGGTGTTTGTTTTGCTGTAATTCAAATAGACTGTTAAAGATTTGCCAACAGGTGATGTTGAAGAAATGCATGCATTGAAATGAATAAAACAAACAAATTTAGTTTTAAAAGCATAAAGAATTACTGATTACGGATGTTTTAAATGTAGGACAAAATCAAAAGTGACAAATTCCCAGTGGATAAAATATAATTATTATGGGTGCTGGATGTTAGTGAAAAATGTGTTTATCTTAATTACTTATGAGATTTGTTTTTCCTAATGAAAGTATGTTATTGCCTTCACTTTCTGTATAAATTTCTGTCACAGATGAATATATTATATTTTGAGAATGGCCACAACTGTATCTAAATCTTAAGCCTACAGTACATTAAATCAACTTAACATAGAAATATGTTGACAAGTGACTTATTCTATGTAACTGTGGCCAGTATATAATGAACCCAAGTTATTTTTACTGTTGTAATACTTTTGTAATACTGTAAAAAAACACAACACATATGCAACAATAATTGTCTACTAAAGTGAAATAAAAAAATGTAAACCTGCTAATAACTCTCACACTACACATATGTTTGTCTATGACTTCTGGTCTCACATACAATTCTAGTCTTAGTCTTTTATTAACACATTCACAGCCTTGTTTAGATTAAAGATTTTGCATCCCGGAAGCCACTTTGTGACCCTTTGGTGAAATCATGTACAGTCTATTAGCTGTAGGGTTTTTTATTATGTACTTATAAAACTACACTTCTACATTTTGGATTTATTTTCACTTAAAAAAATAATGAAGCTTCTAAAACACTTACGTCTCAGTCCACGACCCCTTCCGGCAGTCTCCTCTTTTGGTTTTCCGTCTGAACACAATTGTCAAAAATGAGTTTCCATTCATAAAATGTGTTTAGTTACTTCTGAATATATATATATATATATATATATATATATATATATATATATATATATATATATATATATATATATATATATATATATATATATATATATATGTGCAACATGGGAAATCTTGATGAAATGGAATAAAGATAATGTATGATACATGAGGATGATAAACATGCGACAAATGAATGGATTCACACTTAGATTATATTTCATTAATATATGAAAAGATGGCACCAATGAGTATTAACCCCCATCCCACCCCCATGGTTAACTCACAAAATGGACAAACACACATTTAAGAAGATGGGAAGATGTTAAGAGTCAGCATGCGTTCCACTATAAAGACTGGCATGGATGAAGACGGACAACATTTAGAATGTTTTTCATAATGGGTATGAAGATGGGTTGGATGATTATTCGGAGAACAAAAAAAAGATTGGTTTCTGGAGAATGGGATAAAAGACTGGGATTAAAAGAACATTTACTGGTGAGGAGCCACAGTCACCCTCTCACCTCGTCTACCTCCTGGTACACCAGCAGTCTCAAGCGTATCTTCTTCCAAATACTCAGTATCTTCAGAAGCATAACTATCCTGAGGCGAAAGCTCCCATCCCCATGCCTTTTCTTCCTCCTCATCTTCAACCACAGCCATCTCCTCTTCAAATACTTCTTCTTCCATTTGTGTTGAGACTTTTCGGAACTCCACAGCTTTAGGGGACAGCTCTTTTATTAAGAGAATCTCTTCTTTTCCCTTGACTGCAGGAATCTCATCAGGCTTTTTCTTCTCTAGTGAAAGTTTCTTAGGGACTTTTTTCAGTGTAACACTTTCTATGGAGTCCTTGGGGGAAACCTTTTCAGGAAGGGGTTTCTTAGCCACACCCACACTTGGCTTCCTTTCTAACGGTGCTAGTTCTTTTGGTTCTGCTGGAGTCACCTTGGGTGAAGGAGTCTTTTTAGGCTCCAAACCCTTCTTTGCCAGTTCAATAGGTTTTAGTTTAACTTCTTCTTTTTTGTCAGGCTCCTTTGGCAAACTGCCCTTTTTGGTCACTAGAGGTTTCTTCTCTTCCTCTTTCTTTGGAGTCACCTGCTTTTGTGCAGGAGTTATTTTTTTGGGAATTTCCTTCTCTTCTTCTACTTTAGGCAACCCAGGTGGCTCTTTTTCAGGAACATCTTTTTCAGGAACTTCCGCTTCTTTTTGTGGGATTTTTGGTTCCTTTACGAGCTCAGTCTTTGGTGTCCGACTGGGTGATGATATTTCTAGTGGCTGTCGTTCCTTCGGTTCAGGAGCTTCTTTTTCTGCTGGTGATTTAGCTGAAGGCTTCTTGAATGGCTTTAGCTGAACCTTCTCAGGTTCCTCATCTTGTTTTGGGATTCTCTTGCCTTTCCATGAGGGTGTATCGGGCTCTTTTGCTTGTTCATCTTTTTTAGGTCTCTCAACAGGTTTACGTACAGCTTCATCCGGCTTCTTCTCATCAGGCTTAAGAGGCTCTGTTGGTTTCTTGGTGACCTCAGGCTCTATTTGCACATCAGCTTTGGGAGGTTTTTCACCTTTCTCAAAACTAATAGGTTCTCTGCCTTTTTGGAAAGATACAGGTTCTTTTTCTGTTGGTTCTTTTTTAGTGTCTTTTGCTGGTTCAGGTGCTGCTTTTCCAGGTTTTTCAAAGGGTTTTAATTTTACAGTTTCTTGCTCTTTTGTTTCAGAAGGTAATTTCCTCACTTTCTTCAAAGCAAGGCCAGGTTCCTCAGGCACGTCTTGTTTTGGAATCTTTGCTATTTTCTTCTGATCTGGTTTTTCCACCTCTGCATCTTCTGTTTTTGGCTTTTCTGGTTCTTTCCTAGTCTCTAATGGTGTCATTTTGTCTTTTTCAGGTTTTGGTATTTCAGTTCTTTTTACGCGTTCATATTTCTCAAAATGCCTTTCAGCCTCCAAACTCTCAGTTATTAAAACCATAGAGGTGGCTTCAGCATAGACCTTTTTGCTTTCTTCTTGTACTTCTGGTGAAGGTTTAAAAACTTTCTTCAGTTTCACTGTTTCCTGTTCCTCATGTGCATCTTTAGAGATCCTTGTCGCTTTCTTTAGAGTTGGCATTTCTAGCTTTTCTTCCTCAGTTATAAGAATTTTCCCTTTAGATTTGAAAATTACACACATTATGTAGCGAACAACAAATGAACAAATACAATCAAAACCCAACAGGACACACACAGTAACATGTCATCTAGATCATTTGGACGTATAAATCTTCAAAAGGACATAACATAACAAACTACATAGATTGGCAACAACAGAAGACAATATAAAAGAATGACAGTACACAACAATACGAAACATCATTGTGCCCAAACCTACAGTATGAGAAACATATCAAAGAGATTTAGGTGCATAATTCAAAACACTTTTATCATGACAAAAATATCACTGAGAGCGGAATCACTTTTATTCTTACCTTTTTTCACTGGTGTCTTTTCAGGTGCAGAAACTGGTTCCATTTCACCATCTGATTTAAAAATATAGCCATATAGTGTTAGATATAGAGATTATAGTAAAGATAAAGAAAAGACATGGATACATGTCAGATTCATGCAAAGGGGATATTGGATTATGTATTATTGCCCAATCAAACATTGGTGATCTACATTGCTAAGTGATGTTTACTTTCGCCAAAAATAAAAAAAAAGAGAGTTTTGTAAGATGAAAAAAAGAAGAAAAAAAAGAAGAGTTTTTGTAAGATACGTGTGTAAGATGACGAACGTGTAAATTGTATTTGTAAAAACTATATTTGGAATGTCAAGAGAGTCCACCTTTGATACCTTTGGGTTGTTGATCAAGATGTATCTGATCTTCTTTTGGAGTTGGTTTTGGTACACTGGGTTCTTGTGGTGTGGGTACTTCAAAATAATTGAGAAGAAATGTCAATGAAATGCAAGATTTTCATATTAAAGATCATTCTTCAGCAATCCAGTGATCCAGTAAGAATGTAATCTTCTGCTTGTTCTGCTAGCGTTTCTGTCTTAAGACCTTTTCTTCTTTTCTTGAACTTAAAATAGTATACATAGTGTACACTAAGTTTAAGAATGCTTCAGACAAGGCAATAATGATCTAAAGATCAATTTAAGTAAGAATATTTGAAATCTCTGATGACAATAAGTATGTACAATTAAAAAGAAGCAAATCACTAAGGTTGCACTTAGTTGATTTAGGAGGATTCTTATTTCTGAAGATTAGCCATCTTTATACCAGGGATTTAAGAATGACTGATGTACTGGCTTGGGTGGATGTTTTACAGATGCAGCCTTCTCGGCTGTTGTTATGTTGGACTTTAGATAGCAATAAAAAATAAATGCAAAAAGTAACATGAACAACACAAAGACAACCACACAAGCCAATCAATATATTTAGACACCAAACCTCTTTAGTAACATAGAGAAATGTGTACTTTAAGATGAATTTCATAATGAACTGCATTCAAGTGAAGGAAAGTTCTTTGCTTGTAGCACAACTGCATGTTCAGATGGTGCTTTATTTTTAAATGTGCACCATTTAAGTCAGACAATATGCTAATAATTTGCAATGCCACTGAAGAGAGAAGTTTGTGCCAGATCACAAGCATGTATTAAGATCCTAAAGATATGCACAGACAGACAGTTAAGTTAACAGAGAACATTAATGCATCTATGAGGATGTAGACAGATATATATATATATATATATATATATATATATATATATATATATATATATATATATATATATATATATATATATATATATATATATATACTGTACTAGTATTATAAGTAAAAAAAGACACACACAAAAGTATATGTTAATATTGAATACAAAATATTAATAAGAGATGAGATTCAAGACAAGACAAATATTAAAGTACCTTCTACTTGAGAAATTTTCTTTACAGGAGTTGGAGTTGGTTTCTTTTCAACTGTGGAAAAAGTATGTCCAGGTTATCAAGCCAGTATTGAAAAAAATGTAAAAAAAAGAGATTTTTAGTTTTAAAGAAAAAAAAGAAAAAAGACAACACATTAAAAGAGACCAGACCAAAAGAACACACAACCAAAAATGATCGCCTGATCAAAATAATTTAGTACCTGTAGGTGCAACTTTCTCCTTTTTCAATGGAATGGCTGGTTTTTCTGAAGGAACCTTCTTCTCAGGTTCAGGAACTTAAGAACATTACATATAAAATAAAGTTAGAAGGTATAATTGCTTTCAAATATTCATGTGTGAATCCACTGAGTGATCCAACAGTGAAAAGTTCATACAAGTGCAGTGACACATACAGACAATGAAACAGACAGTGATGGAAAAAGTTTGTTTTTCAGATGAAAAGGGCTTGTTTTTAAAGAGTGCAACGGTGTAGTGTGATTTAAAGTGCATATGGACCACGTTTCAGTCATTCTCTCACAATAACAAGACACAGCGGGACTGTTGGATAACAACAATCTCAATGTTAACAGTGCGCAAGAGTGGGAAAAAGTGTGTAAGAGTTCTTGATACAACAAGCACGCAAGACCATATCTCCAATACCTCTCAAGGTTGTTGTTACTGGAAGATTACATTCTTGTTGTTGTTGTTGTTGTTGTTGTATAAGATCCGGCTTTGAGATTTGAGGCTTGATTTTAAGCTTGATTTCTTTTTTGTCCAAAGAGGGTTCTGTATAGTCTTGGGTACGTTTTTTACTGCATGGAAATGGTTCAGTTGTCAGAAATGTATCATCTTCAGAATCACCCTTTGGTGTCTCAGACAGTTTGTGTGATTTAGTGGGATCTTCTTCCTCAAGATCATCTCGGCATTTTAGAAGATTTTTAGGCAGTTCACCATTTTCATTTGAGGGTAATATTACATCCTCTGAATGAAGAGGTTTCTCCTCCTGACATCTTTTATATAAGTATGACTTCTCCTTTTCCGTTTGCTTCATGATTTTAACTGGTTTCATCACAATTTCCATGTTTTCACTAATACTTGAAATAGGATCTGGTTTTATAAGATTCTTCTCATCATGTGGTACGGGCTTCGTTGTCTGATCAGAATCTTTCAACAGAAATGTCCTGTCATCCTTTGACAAAACTGTAGTCGTTGATGGCGCTTGTTTCAAAAATCCATTGTCTTTAGGTTGTACAGTTTTGTGAATTTTGTGGGTCTCACTGTCTTCTTCGGACAATATTGGTTCTTCGCCTTGATTTTCCACATCTACTTCAGTAAATGATTTATTAAGTTCTTCCACAGCTTCGTCAATAGGTTGCACAGAGTGGTCCTGCTTGACTTGATATTTAGGAAATTTAAATTTTTCCGAAACAAAGTCGTCGTCATAAGTGTGTATTTCAGGCTGACTTTTTCCCTCTTTAAAAAGAATATTTTTAAAAGATCCTTCCGTTGCATCTTCCTTTATTTGCAAAGACTTTTGCACTTTAGTAAATGTAATATCCTTATTAGGAGCTACTGATTCCTCCTTTAATGGCCTATGATCTTTTGAGAAAGCTTGACTTATTAATGGTGAAGGCACTTTTTTAAAAGGCATACCCTTTTTGTAAGCCTCATCGTCTTTTGGCTGTGTGATCTGGGAAAATTCTGGGATTTTCGAGTCTTCACCTTCAACATCTCTATTTTTCACATCTTCTGCAGAAGGTAACTCCTCAGTTCTGTTTACAGCTTGTCTGATAGGTTGCACAGTATGGTCCTGTGTAGACTCATATTGACTTATTAATGGTGAAGGCACTTTTTTAAAAGTGATACCCTTTTTGTAAGTTTCATTGTCTTTGGATTGTACAGTTTGGTTGATGTCTGGGGTTTTGCTACATTCTTCTGTAAGTATTAGTAATTCTTTACCTTCAGCATATATCTCTTTTAGATCTTCTGAAGAAGGAGATGACTTCCTGACTTCTTCCACAACTTGTTTGATAGGTTGCACAGAGTGGTCCTTTGTAGGCTCCATTTGATATCTCACTTTTGAAAGGTTTGATTCTTCTGTGACAACATTAGTATCAAATGTGTCTATTTCAGACAGACATTTTGCCTCTTTAAAATGAATATTTTTTAAAGATGTTTCTGCTTTGAAACATTCTGCTCCCTCGAGTACATCTTCCTTCAGTTGAAATAATTTTTGCACTTTACTAAATGGAATATCCTTATTAGTAGGTATTGATTCCTCCTTTAATGGCCCAAGATTTGAAGCTTGACTCATTAATGGGGTTTCTTTTAAAGGCATACCCTTTTGGTAAGATTTGCTGGCAAGAGGTTTAACAATTTTGAAGATTTCTGGAGTTCTGCTGTCTGCTTCTGAAAGTATGATTCTATCTTTTAGTTCTTCTTCAAAATGAGATGTTCTCTTGATTTTCTCCAGTGTTTGTTTGATAGGTTGCACAATTTCATCCTGTCTATGCTTCGTTTGATATCTCACATCGGGAAGGGTTGATTCTTCTGTGACGTTACTTTCAAAGGTGTCTATTTCAGGCTGCCTTTTTGCCTGTTCAGAATTTATCTTTTTGAAAGTGGTTTCTTCTGTGAAGGGTTCTGGCCCCTGATAGACATCTTCATCCAGGTTGAACGATTTGTTGTTAAGAGATACTGATTCCTCATATGATGTCAAAGGAGTAATATGTGTCTGTGTTGAAAGTGTTTCATCCTTTTTGTATTTTTCTCTACATTCTAGACTGCTTTCTTCACTTTTAACAGGTGTATCTTTAAGCTTATCATCTAGATGTTTTGGCAAACATACTTTCTCAGAGCACACAACATCTGATTGTTCATCAGATATTTCTGGATGACTAATTATTGTATCTTCTTTCACTAGTAAATATGGCTGAACAGTACTGTTAGGTTTAATTTTTTTAGAATCAGCACAGACAGATGATGGACTGTCTCTGGAAAGCACATGCACTTGTGCTGTTTGTTCAGTTTCTTGTGAAGGCCAAAAATCTTTCTTATTAACATGTTCTAGTTTTGTTGCATCCATAGGCTTTTTACCATCTATTATCCTGCTCTCGATACCTGCATGACACTCTGCCTTAAGAATGGGGGACCTCTTGTCTGTTCGAGGAATATCTTGTCCTATATCTTTAGCTGTTGCTAAGATATCTATTAAACTAAGCTTACTTTCCTTAAGATCTTTTGCCTCACCTGTCTGAGCTGTTCTTTCAGGTTTCTTAGCTAAAGATTTGATCCCACTGATTAACTGGGCATCTCCAGTTACTAAAGTTTGATCTGTTGGTTCTACTGAGGCTTTATTCTTTGCCATTGGCATGTCTATTTTTGGTGGTGCTGAAATTTCCTTTAAATTAGAATCTAAGTAATCCTTAGATGAGGCTAGATTTCCAGGTTTTTCACTATCATTCAAAGAGTATAATATCCTTTTTGACCTAGTTACCTTACTTCCATTGTCTTTCACTGTTACATTAACATTCTTTTCAATAGCCTCCTCCATACTATATTCCCTTGATTCTTGTTTCTCTACTTTTTCCATGCTTCTATTTATACTTGGAAGACTTTCTAAATGTGGAACCTGATCATCCTCTAATTGATTTTTATAACAGCTGGTCTGTCTCTCTAAACCACCCATGGCTTTCCTTATACCATCATCTTCTTGGTCAAACTCTTTTTCAATTTCTTGAAAGGTTTTCATTTGCTCTCCAAGAGGCTCTTTAGAAGATTTTACTCTGATATTTTTCTCTCGAATTTTTCCTTTCTTAGTATCACTTTGCGGCTCATCTGATGCGATTACATCACTAAGAGTTTGCATAGGAATTTGATGATCTTCATTGACATGTCTATGGAAAATACTTTCTTCCACTGTATCAATCAGTCCTTGGTTTATGGGCCAGGATTTACTAAGAGAGGCCTCCTCTTTGATGTAGTTGCCCTCTTTTATTCTTTCAGAAGGTACTTCTTTATCGGAAGCTTTTTCCCTCATGTGCGATGTGAGTGATGCTTTCTCTGTAAACACCAAAGATTGAACTTTCATCTGAAGATTCAATGATGATTCCTGAAGTTCTGAGATATGTATCCAGAAGAAAATAAGATGTTTTTTTTAAGAGGAACATATTATATACTAGAAGTTTCCAAACAACTATATTGTGTATTTTTTTTTACAGTCTTGATAAAACTCATTTAAAAACAAAACTTCACACAAATTTTAATTAACAAACAGTGCTGGAACCAAGGCTCCAACTTGTATTATTACACAATCATTTTAGAAATAAAAAAAAAGTAGATCCATAAAGTTGTTATTTTATGTGATGAATATATGTGCTAATTCGCATAAAATATTAAATAAGATGACATGATTTGTTTACATTTAGACAAAGTCTGTGGTTTATATTTGAGGCATTCTCATTTGTTGCATGGGTCACTTTAGAAACGAAACACAAATCAATGCACACACATGCAATAAGAAATCATAATGCGCAAAAATAAAAAAAAGAAGACAAAGAACAAAACTTAAGAGGTTAATGAAGATGATTGAGGTGTGTAAAGCTCATGCTCTACCTTGGGCTTCTTCAACTTTCTCCGGAGAGACAAATATAGAATCCATTTTTCTTGGCAGCTCTTCTATTGGCCCCGAAAGAATTTAAAAGATTTAAATGGCTATTAGGCGCAGTATCAAGAAAGATGCATAAGAAACAGGTAGACATGTGAACATATATCACTCTAGCGAGTGAAAAGTGTTCAACGTGGACATTGACACAGGATTAAGAGCAGGCTTTTGAACGCCTGATTAAGAGTATGTACATGTAAGACAACATGTAACAGGGAACACTGAAGATTTATATGTAAAGAGTTCATTTTAAGAAAAGATTAGAAAGATAAGGCATCATGTGCCATTGTACCTTTTGCAACAGTAAGACCTTTTTGAGAAACATCTTGGTCATCCTTAGCAGGAAGAAGAGTGTCCTCCTTCTTACGAGGCACAGAGTCATTTTTCTTCAAAGAAGCAGCTGGTTTCCGTTTAAATGGAACATCTTTTTCTCCAGATTTACCACCAGGAAGTGTCCCTGTTTTTTGATTCTGAGGTTCCTTTTCATAAGTAACCACATCTATCTTCTTAGACGGAAGTGTTTTAGGCATAGTAGGTATTATTTCTGTCTCCTGTAACACTGCTTCTTTTGTCTTTGGAGTAAGGTATTCGATTTCCTTGCCAAGATCAGGTGTTTGCTCAAGTTTTTGAGGTACTAATTCTTTAGAAGTGAACTCAATTTGCTTTTTAAGTAGATCATGTTCCTTTTCTTTAATTTTGGGCTCATGGGTCACATGTAGCTGATGCTGACCCAGATCTTTATCTTCTGTTATTGCAAATTCCTTCTTTTTAAATAAGATGTCTTCCTTTTCTTCTACTTTTGAAACAGGAGTTTCCATCACCTTTTGAGTTTTTAATTTGTCTTCAGATATTAAGACATGTTCCTTCCTCTTATGTGGAATTCTGTCCACAGGTGTAAGTTCTTGAGGCTCGGAAATTAAGATAACTTCTTTTTCATCCCCTCTCTTGTCTATTTTTAACACAGGTGCCAACTTCAGCTCTTGAGCAGTTTTTCCTTCAGAAGTTAAGAGAAATTCCTTCTTTGTAATTGCAATAATTTCTTTTTTGTCAGTTTTTGGTAAAGGTTTTATCTTATGCTCTTGAGGGAACATTTCTTCCTCAGATGGCAAGACAGTTTTCTCCTGCTTAAGTGGAATACTTTCTTTTTTGTCTGTTTTTGTTAAAAGTAACTTAACTGCTTTGGGCAACTTTTCTTCCTCTGATATTGTGGCAATTTCCTTTTTCTTAAGTGGAATGCCTACTTTTTCCTCTATTTTTGGTATAGGTTTCACTGTAAGAGCTTGAGACAGCTTTTCTTCCTCAGTCATTGTGGCAAATTCCATTTTCTTAAGCTGAATGCCGTCTTTTTTATCGATTTTTTCTTGTACAGGTTTTAACGTAATAGCTTGAGGCGGCTTTTCTTCCTCAGATATTATGGCAATTTCCATTTTCTTAAGCGGAATGCCGTCTTTTTTATCGATTTTTGGTACAGGTTCTACCTTAATTGTTTGAGGCGGCTTTTCTTCCTCAGATATTACGGAAATTTCTTTATCCTGAAGTGGAATGCCGTCTTTTTTCTCTATTTTTGGTACAGGTTTTAATGTAAGTGCTTGAGGCAACTTTTCTTCCTTAGTCATTGTGGCAATTTCCTTTTTCTTAAGCGGAATGCCTTCTTTTTTCTTAATTTTTGATACAGGTTCTACCTTAATTGTTTGAGGTGGCATTTCTCCCTCAGAAATTACGGAAATTTCTTTATCCTTAAGTGGAATGCCGTCTTTTTTATCGATTTTTGGTACAGGTTTTAACGTAAGTGCTTGAGGCAGCTTTTCTACCTCAAATATTATGGCAATGTCCTTTTTCTTAAATGGAATGCCTTCTTTTTTATCGATTTTTGGTACAGGTTCTACGTTAATTGTTTGAGGCGGCTTTTCTTCCTCAGTCATTGTGGCAATTTCCTTTTTCTTAAGCGGAATGCCTTCTTTTTTCTCTATTTTTGGTACAGGTTCTACCTTAATTGTTTGAGGTGGCTTTTCTCCCTCAGTCATTATGTCAATATCCGTTTTCATAAGTGAAATGCCTTCTTTTTTATCGATTTTTGGTACAGGTTCTACCTTAATTGTTTGAGACGGCTTTTCTTTCACAGATATTATGGAAATTACTTTTTTCTTAAGCAGAATATCTTCTTTTTTATCTATTTTTGGAACAGGTTTTGACGTAAGAGCTTGAGGCGGCTTCTCTTCCTCAGTAATTATGTCAATATCCTTTTCCTTAAGTGGAATGCCATCTTTTTTATAGATTTTTGGTACAGGTTTTAACGTAAGAGCTTGAGGCGGCTTTTCTTTCTCAGTCATTATGTCAATATTCTTTTTCTTAACTGGAATGCCTTCTTTTTTATCGATTTTTGGTACAGGTTCTACGTTAATTGTTTGAGGCGGCTTTTCTTCCTCAGTCATTGTGGCAATTTCCTTTTTCTTAAGTGAAATGCCTTCTTTTTTATAGATTTTTGGTACAGGTTCTACCTTAATCGTTTGAGGCGGCTTTTCTTCCTCAGTCATTGTGGCAATTTCCTTTTTCTTAAGCGGAATGCCTTTTATTGTATTGATTTTTAGTACAGGTTCTACCTTAAGTGCTTGAGGTGGCTTTTCTTCCTTAGATTTTACGGAAATTTCCTTTTTCATAAGCTGAATGCCGTCTTTTTTGTCTATTTTTTGTACAGGTTTTAAACTAAGTGCTTGAGGCGGCTTTTCTTCCTCAGTCATTATGTCAATATCCTTTTTCTTAAGTGGAATGCCGTCTTTTTTATCGATTTTTGGTACAGGTTTTAACGTAAGAACTTGAGGCGGCTTTTCTTCCTCAGTCATTGTGGCAATTTCCTTTGTCTTAAGCTGAATGCCGTCTTTTTTATCGTTTTTTTCTTGTACAGGTTTTAACGTAATCGCTTGAGGCGGCTTTTCTTCCTCAGATATTTTGGCAATTTCCTTTTTCTTAAGTGGAATGCCTTCATTTTTATCGATTTTTGTTACACGTTTTAACGTAAGAGCTTGAGGCGGCTTTTCTTCCTCAGTCATTGTGGCAATTTCCTTTCTCTTAAGTGGAATGCCGTCTTTTTTATCGATTTTTGTTACATGTTTTAACGTAAGTGCTTGAGGCGGCTTTTCTTCCTCAGTCATTATGTCAATATCCTTTTTGTTAAGTGGAATGCCGTCTTTTTTACCGTTTGGTACAGGTTCTACCTTAATTTTTTGAGGCGGCTTTTCTTCCACAGTCATTGTGGCAATTTCCTTTTTCTTAAGTGGAATGGCGTCTTTTTCATCGATTTTTGGTACAGGTTTTAACGTTAGAGCTTGAGGCGGCTTTTCTTCCTCAGTCATTGTGGCAATTTCCTTTTTCATAAGCTGTATGCCGTCTTTTTTATAAATTTTTTCTTGTACAGGTTTTAACGTAATCAATTGAGGCGGCTTATCTTCCTCAGATATTATGGCAATTTCCTTTTTCTTAAGTGGAATGACTTCTTTTTTATCAATTTTTGGTACAGGTTTTAACGTAAGAGCTTGAGGCGGCTTTTCTTCCTCAGTCATTGTGGCAATTTCCTTTTTCTTAAGTGGAATGCCGTCTTTTTTATCGATTTTTGTTACATGTTTTAACGTAAGTGTTTGAGGCGGCTTTTCTTCCTCAGTTATTATGTCAATATCCTTTTTCTTAAGTGGAATGCCGTCTTTTTTATCGACTTTTGGTACAGGTTTTAACGTAAGTGCTTGAGGCGGCTTTTCTCCCTCAGTCATTATGGCAATTTCCTTTTTCTTAAGTGGAATGCCGTCTTTTTTATCAATTTTTTCTTGTACAGGTTTTAACGTAAAAGCTTGAGGCGGCTTTTCTTCCTCAGTCATTGTGGCAATTTCCTTTTTCTTAAGTGGAATGCCGTCTTTTTTATCGATTTTTGGTACAGGTTCTACCTTAATTTTTTGAGGCGGCTTTTCTTCCACAGTCATTGTGGCAATTTCCTTTTTCTTAAGTGGAATGGCGTCTTTTTCATCGATTTTTGGTACAGGTTTTAACGTTAGAGCTTGAGGCGGCTTTTCTTCCTCAGTCATTGTGGCAATTTCCTTTTTCATAAGCTGTATGCCGTCTTTTTTATAATTTTTTTCTTGTACAGGTTTTAACGTAATAGTTTGAGGCGGCTTTTCTTCCTCAGATATTATGGCAATTTCCTTTTTTTTAAGTGGAATGACTTCTTTTTTATCGATTTTTGGTACAGGTTTTAACGTAAGAGCTTGAGGCGGCTTTTCTTCCTCTGTCATTGTGGCAATTTCCTTTTTCTTAAGTGGAATGCCGTCTTTTTTATCGATTTTTGGTACAGGTTTTAACGTAAGTGTTTGAGGCGGCTTTTCTTCCTCAGTTATTATGTCAATATCCTTTTTCTTAAGTGGAATGCCGTCTTTTTTATCGATTTTTGGTAGAGGTTTTAACGTAAGAGCTTGAGGCGGCTTTTCTTCCTTAGTCATTGTGGCAATTTCCTCTTTCTTAAGCTGAATGCTGTCTTTTTTATCAATTTTTTCTTGTACAGGTTTTAACGTAATCGTTTGAGGCAACTTTTCTTCCTCAGTCATTGTGGCAATTTCCTCTTTCTTAAGCTGAATGCTGTCTTTTTTATTAATTTTTTCTTGTACAGGTTTTAACGTAATCGTTTGAGGCGACTTTTCTTCCTCAGATATTATGGCAATTTCCTCTTTCTTAAGCTGAATGCTGTCTTTTTTATAAATTTTTTCTTGTACAGGTTTTAACGTAAGAGCTTGAGGCGACTTTTCTTCCTCAGATATTATGGCAATTTCCTTTTTCTTAAGTGATATGCCGTCTTTTTTATCGATTTTTGGTACAGGTTTTAACGTAAGTGCTTGAGGCGACTTTTCTTCCTCAGATATTATGTCAATATCCTTTTTCTTAAGTGGAATGCCGTCTTTTTTATCGATTTTTGGTACAGGTTTTAATGTAAGAGCTTGTGGCCGCTTTTCTTCCTCAGTCATTGTGCCAATTTCCTTTTTCTTAAGCGGAATGCCTTCTTTTTTATTGATTAGTACAGGTTCTACCTTAAGTGCTTGAGGCGGCTTTTCTTCCTCAGTCTTTATGTCAATATCCTTTTTCTTAAGTGGAATGCCATCTTTTTCATTGATTTTTGGTACAGGTTTTAACGTAAGAGCTTGAGGCGGCTTTTCTTCCTCAGTCATTGTGGCAATTTCCTTTTTCTTAAGTGGAATGCCGTCTTTTTTAGCTATTCTTTGTACAGGTTTTAATGTACGAGCATGAGCCGGCTTTTCTTCCTCAGTCATTGTGGCAATATCCTTTTTCTTAAGCGGAATGGCTTCTTTTTTATCGATTTTTGGTACAGGTTCTACCTTTATTGTTTGAGGCGGCTTTTCTTCCACAGTCATTGTGGCAATGTCCTTTTTCTTAAGCGGAATGCCTTCTTTTGTATCGATTTTTGGTACAGGTTCTACCTTAAGTGCTTGAGGCAGCTTTTCTTCCTCAGTCTTTATGTCAATATCCTTTTTCTTAAGTGGAAAGCCGTCTTTTTCATCGATTTTTGGTACAGGTTTTAAAGTAAGAGCTTGAGGCGGCTTTTCTTCCTCAGTCATTATGGCAATATCCATTTTCTTAAGTGGAATGCCTACTTTTTTCTCTATTTTTGGTACAGGTTCTACCTTAATTGTTTGAGGTGGCTTTTCTTCCTCACATATTACGGAAATTTCTTTTTCCTTAGGTGGAATGCCGTCTTTTTCCTCTATTTTTTGTACAGGTTTTAACGTAAGAGCTTGAAGCGGCTTTTCTTCCTCAGTCATTGTGGCAATTTCCTTTTTCTTAAGCGGAATGACGTCTTTTTTCTCTATTTTTGGTACAGGTTTTAACGTAAATGCTTGAGGCGGCTTTTCTTCCACAGATATTACTGCAATTTCCTTTTTCTTAAGTGAAAGTCCTTCTTTATTCTCTATTTTTAGTGCAGGTGCTACCTTCAGCTCTTCAGGTATAGATTTTTCTTTTCTGGTTCTGACTAGTTCTTTTTTCTTAGGTGGAATATCTTTTGTTTTTTCTATTTCTGCAAGTGAAATACTTTCCTTTTTGTCTGATTTTGGTTCAGGTTGTACTTTAATTTTCTGAGCCACAAGATCTTCTGAAGAAGTTGATTCTGACACAGATGATTCCTTCAGCTCTTGACACACATACTTCCCTTCAGATGTTACGATCAGTTCTTTCTTTTTAAGTGGAATACCTTTCATTTCCTCGATAATATGTAAAGACTCTACTTTTTCTTCTTGGTTTGTAGGCATAAAAAAGTCTTTGATTTCCAGTGGTTTCAGCAAAGGTGATACCTTTAGTGCTTGAGGCACTATTTTTTCTTCAGACATTAAGATAATTTCTTTTTTCCCTAGTGAACTAACTTGCTGTTTATCTGGTTTTGGTACTAGTTCTACCTTAAGTTCTTGAGGGCTCATTTCTTTGTCTGAAGTTAAGACAAATTCTTTCCTATGCAGAACACCTATCCTTTCTTCTATTTTTGTGACAGGTGCTCCCCTCAGTTCTTGAGACCCAATTACACCGTCTTCTGTCATTTTTGTTTGCTTCCAAGAAACCTCAGGTTGCTTAACAGGCACAATTTCTTTCTTAAACTGTGACACTTCTTCTTTATCTTTCTGTCCAGGTATGTCTGAAGAAATCTCTGGCTTCTTGAAAGGTTCTTGCACTTTAAAAGAACATTGAAATTAAAGAGAATTCTTCCATGGATCACCACATTATTTAGTACTATAAGAGATTGGCAGTAAAAATGTTAATCTTTCTCATGCCAGTAACGTTTGAATTTGAAAGAGTTTTGTGCATAAAAACAAGAACAAGAAACAGGACAAACACAATAATTCAACAAAGCGCCACTTGTTTTTTTCCCAAAAGAGCGTGGCTAAGAGGAGGACAAACCAACACATAGACATGCACAGAAGAATATCTGCTGACATAAAAGTCATGAACTAATACCTTTTTGAAGAGATACTTCCTTAGGAGCCACAGTGGCTGGTTCTGGGTGAGTTGGTTTTGGTTTTTCTTCCCCCATGTGAACTTTAAATGACACACATTTTGATTTTAAGCCCAATTTAAAGATAAACATAAAACATAAAGACTGACAAAAGAAATGCTTCCAAATCAGAAGCTAGACAAACTCACAGCAACACACAGTAGGTAAAACACACAAAACATGTTTGGGACAAAATTAGACATTAACCATTTAAGAGAGAATCACTAAGAGGCAAAAACTACCTTTTGGTAGGAGTAGCTCAGGTTTCTTCTCTGGTGCAGGTTTCTCTGGCTTGATTTCAGGTTTAGGTAGAGGCTTAAGTTCAGGTTTAGGTTCAGGTTTGATGTCAGGCTTGGGCTCTGTCTTAACCTTCATCTTGGGCTCTGTCTTAACCTCAGATTTGGGTTCAGGTTTAGGCTCAGGCTTAACCTTCAGCTTGGGCTCTGGCTTAACCTCTGGTTTGGGTTCAGGTTTAATTGCAGGTTTAGGTTCAGGCATAATCTTAGGTTTGGGCTCTGGTTTAACTTCGGGTTTGGGTTCAGGTTTAATTGCAGGTTTAGGTTCAGGCATAATCTTAGGTTTTGGCTCTGTCTTAACTTCGGGTTTGGGCTCAGGCTTAACTTCAGGTCTAAGATTAGGCTCAGGCTTAACCATAGGTTTGGGCTCTATCTTAACTTCAGGTTTAAGCTCTATCTTAACTTCAGGTTTGAGCTCAGGTTTATGCTCAGGCTTAACCATAGGTTTGGGCTCTGGCTTAACTTCAGGTTTGAGCTCAGTCTTAACCATAGGTTTGGGCTCTAGCTTAACTTCAGGTTTAAGCTCAGGTTTAGGCTCAGGTTTAACCATAGGTTTGGGCTCTGGCTTAACTTCAGGTTTGGGCTCTGGCTTAACTTCAGGTTTGGGCTCTGGCTTAACTTCAGGTTTGGGCTCTGGCTTAACTTCAGGTTTGGGCTCTGGCTTAACTTCAGGTTTGAGCTCAGGTTTAGGCTCAGGCTTAACCATAGGTTTGGGCTCTGGCTTAATCTTAGGTTTTATCTCAGGTTCAGGCTCGGGCTTAACCTTTGGTTTGGGCTCTGGCTTAACCTCTGGTTTAGGTATGGGTTTGATTTCAGGTGTAGGCTGAGCCATCATTTTTGGCTTGGGCTCTGGCTTAAGCTGAGGTTTAGGTTCAGGCTTGATTTTAGGTTTGAGCTCGGGCTTAACATCAAGTTTAGGTTCAGATTTGACTTCTTGTTTACGTTCAGTCTTAAGATCAGGTTTGGCCTCCAATATCACTTCAGGCTTGGACTCTGCTACAGGTTCATATTTTGGTTTAGATATTTGAGGAACAGATGTAACATCCTTGTGGTCAGGAACAGTTTCCTTTTTCCTCTCTTCTTGCACTTCTTTTTTTGCAGGTAAATATGAGGGAACCTCAGGCTTCTTGGAAGGTTCTTGTACTTTAAAAGGACATTAAAGTTTAGCACAATGCCATAAAAAGCACTGTTTTAAGAAATTTGACACAGTCAGAACAAAGAAATTGAAAAGAAGAGAAGATATTTACACAAGGGCACAAGAATCACATGCAGCGCATTGCCTGATGTGTAATATTACAGAATAAGATTTAATTGACTATAAAAACAATTATGTAAGATTAGGATTTGCTTATTATAGTTAAAATGTTTAAACAATGGTGTCTTTTTTTGTATAGAAAATTCTTAAGAGAAAGAAAACAAGAACAATTAGCACAAAACAGCCACTGAAAGAATAAGAGCATGGCTAATGACAATCAAGTCAAAACAGGCACATTTAAAGCAGGACATTCGCATACAGCTATCATGTGCTAATACCTTTTGGAGGGACTATGTCCTTAGGAACTGGTGCTGGTTCTGGTTTGGTCTGTACTGTCCTTGGTGGTTCTGGTTCAGTTGGTTTTATTTTCTTTAACTCCAAAGGAGCTTAAAAGAAGATATTTTTTTTTCTTTTAATTCACATTCAATAATTTAAAGCAGACAAAGAAGAGTCACTTCCATGGTGGAAGCAGGACAAACATACAACATGATAAAGGGATAAAGCATACAAAAACACAGCAGAATGCTTAAGTGAAAAACTACCTTTGGATGGAGGTGGTTCAATTTCCTTCTTAGGTACAGGCTTCAGTTCAGGCTTTGGTTCTTGCTTCTTTTCAGTTGCTGGCTCAGGCTTGGCCTTTGGCTTGGGCTCTGGTTTTGTTTCAGGTATTGATGGAGGTTTAGGTGTAGGTTCTTTGGGCTTAGGCACTGGTACTGCAACTT
Organism: Silurus aristotelis; assembly: GCF_946808225.1. Taxonomy (NCBI): domain Eukaryota; kingdom Metazoa; phylum Chordata; class Actinopteri; order Siluriformes; family Siluridae; genus Silurus; species Silurus aristotelis. Next base: position 6,576,950 of record NC_139576.1, read on the forward strand.
CTGGCACTTTTTTTAATGCAATGTAAAATGTTAAGAAACTGTAAGACTTTGGAAAGAAGTATTTTAACAAGGGTTGACAATATTGACTGCCATATAACAATAAAAAATGTTCTCTACACAACAGACAGCAAAACATGACAGCAAAACAACATGACAGCAAAACTGACAAATCTGATCCTGACACAAGATCACAGACTATATATCAGACTATTAAAATGATGCAGAAGAGAACATAAACAGATCCACAAAAGTAGAATTACAAAAAATAAAAAAAATAAAAATTAAAAATACGGAAACATCCAATAATTTCGTTTGAACAGACAAAGAAAGATAGTCATAGTAGACTGTGGACAAACATATGAAACGGTCAAACATACTCCACAATACAACATAAAAAGAAAAATGCAATACAAAAACAACATATCATAGTATTAAAGAAAAATTACGTAGTAGAAATTGAAAGACTGGACAAATACCTTTGGTTGGAGCAGGCAGTGTTGGCTGAGGAGCAGGTGCTTCTTCGTATTCTTTTAAAATATCCGAAAAAGAAATTCACAAAGGAAACAATTTTATTGAAATTGTTCACAATGTTATTTTAAAGTTACATGAGACAAACATGGTAGTAAAAAAAAAAAGGTAAAAATGTAAGAGTTAAGAGAGAAACTGTAAAACTTCACACTGTACAGTGGAACTCACACATACAGTATTTTAAAAGCTGTTAGAAAGCAGCACCAGAAGTATAACAAGAATAAAATACATTTAACAGTATTACCTTTTTTTGCTGGAACTTCTTTCGGCTCTTTCACTTTGAGTGGTATAACTTTCTCCTCTGAAGGTTTCTTAGCTTCGGGTACTTGAAAATAGTTTTCAGTATATTTGTATTATTATTATTGATGAAGGATCATGCATTTAAAGTAGCCAAAGACAAATAAAGAAAGAGTTAAGAATAAAATGAACACATATTTAAGAGACTGGACAAAAAGATGGACAAAAGAACAAACTTTACATTATACCATACAACAAAACATTGAGAGCTTTGTATACCTTTTTTTGGTGGTTCTATCCTTTCGTCGACTGGTATGCGTTTCTCCTCAGGTTTCTCAACCGCCTCAGGAACTTGACGAACAATTAATACATTAGATAAAATCTACAAATATATATAAATCTATAATATATATAATTACAAATAATATACAAAAAAAGAAAGAAGGCCATCAAGAATTACAGAAAGTAAAAAAAAAGAGAAACTAGGACACAAAACAAATAGAAAGGATAGTTACTAAAGATAAGACGAAAAGGTAAAGATGACGTTTGCTAGGGATGCTGTTATTAACACCGGCATCAGGTATCTGATATCATGCTCATGAAAAAGATTCAAATTTACCAAAAGCCAACACCATATTTCACAACACTAATAAACAGACAACATGAAATGACAACAATCTGGATGTATTTCATGGCTAAGGACAACAGAAAAGCAGACTGCAAACGAAGTTCTGTGAAAATATTAAGAGGAATAAGCTTTTATAATAAAGAGTGAGCACAAGGTGCCTTGAATTTGAAGCAAGTATGCAGAGAAGCTGGACCACAGAAGGGACAGTCATGCTTTCTTTCACCAGCTTTGTTCAACAAATTTGTTGTAAGTTGAAGTCCAGTTCCTGGCACATTGTGCTCAGTTTTTAAATTCAGCATACACTGACACAGTTGTGTCAGATCAGCCAGCACGCAAACAAATACTCAGAAACAAAGAGCTTATCACTAACAGCCCAAGGCATCAACTAACAAAGTTATATACATGTTTTATGGCATTTAGGATTGTTTGACAGTTGATCTGCGGGGAACAACACAAAGTAGCCGACATTCATTTATCATTTGAGTACCTTTGATTGGTACTTCTTCTCTCACTCCAAGTGCCTTCCTCTCAAAAATCTCTTCCACAGGAATTCTTGGCACTGTTGGAACAAAAAAAATTTATTTAGAATAATAGATCACAAAGGTGATTAGAAAAGATACTGTAAGAAGTTGGATAATAAGGAACATACACAGTAATGGAACACAAATGAAACATGAGATCAAGAGGAACATCTTTGTGATGTTACACAAATAAGAACACATTACACAAACTTTGGTGAAAAGACACACAACAAGGACAAACATATGAAGAAATGGACCCTGTATAATATTAGGAAGACACGATGGAGGAGAAACACACAAACACAAATGCGATGAAAAGAGGGTGAGTTTGTGGTTCTGGTTTTAAATGAAAGAACAAGGATGGAAAGCTTTCGATGATACCTTTAACAGAGACTTCCTCTACTATCCTTTCTTCTGTTCTGTACTCATACTCTGCTGAAGGGTGACAGTTCATTGGAAATGTTTAAGGAAGCAGGTAATTGAACTACATTTGATAACAACTTTTTTTAATACAGTGATGTTAATTGGTTATTTATAAACAATAACCCGAAGATATTGAGGATGCACACATACATTCACAATCCCATTCTAATAAGATCATTTAATATTAATGTATTTTGGACGAGCAGATGGGGGTGATTTTGGTTAATATTTGATGTGGTCCGTTTTAGTGGATGATTTTGTGAGATAATGAACAAAGCTCAAGTAGAGGTTATACCTTTTATTTTCATCTTTTCCTCGTACTGATAGTATTCGACAGTCGATACAGCTTTCGGAAATAAAGTATCAAATTAGTGCGTGTTTATCAGAATTTAGGATCTTCATCACTGAATTGATATTCAAGTCCCTTCTTACCTTCAGTAGCAAATGCAGATGGTGCTTCAGGGACTTGTATTGATGAATCAGGAATATCTGGAGGGTTTTAAATATGAATTGAATTTCTATCGATAATAACCGGAATATATCGGATTTTTCCGATATAAGTAGTCTGAATGAGTTTTCTATATTATGGCCGTTTCGAACTAAAATACTTACCATAAGGTACCCTTCCTATGTCAATGTCTGTGAAAAGGACAGTGAAATAGTGTTATAGACATAAAAATACACTATAATACACATGATTCCGTTGAATACTAACAGGTTCTAACAGTATTTTACAGACCTTTCCCTGACAGGTAAAGCTCTGCTGTGCTTTTGGCTTCACCTCTGGGCTCCAATCTGACAATCACTGAATATACGCCTAAAGAATCGTTCATTAGATTAGTTGGATCTGTTTTTAAACCAGACGGATATTAAGATAAAAAATCAAAGCGATTTATAAAGAAAATGAATCCAGCAGGATTGCAGCTGGACAAACCTTCGTCCTCCGAAGTTACATTGCAGATGATCATAAAGTGCCGTCGGCCTTCGCTCCTGAATGTATATTTCGGGCTTTCTTTAAGCTCCCATATGTCCTTGTACCAGGTTACAATTGCATTGTCGAACGACACTTCACATTCAAAAGTCGCAGATTGTCGTTCCCGAACGACAATGTTCTGGATTCGTTTAGTAAAATGTATTTGCTCCGCTAAAGAGAAATGATTGTTGAAAAGTTTGATGGTTAGCAAGCCTGATTTGCTTGACTTAATGTATACATAAACATGAAGACATGTCTTCAATTCTTCATTCTCAGTTATCCATGCGATTCATACAGAATTTAGAAAGAACTCTTTAAAATAAAGAAGATGAGGATGGTTTAAACATCCAAGAGAAGAGTGCGTTGTGCAACACAAGACTTTTTACATATGAAGATGGAAGAGGTTAGTAAATGGTCTATTTTTTTTTTCCGTTTTTAGATGATAAGAGTGTGAGTTTGAGGACACCATACACACCTTCGACCCAAAGATTTGCAGCTGTTTCAAGGTTTTTATATTTGCAGGTATATTCTCCTTGGTCTTCAGGTCTAACATCTTTAATTGATAGCTTCTGAGTGTAATTGGTCACAGAATATGTGTACCTCCCATGTGGCTCTAAATGCTTTCCATTTTTAAACCACTGAGCCTTTGCATTAGGTATGGAAAACTGGCATGTAAGTGTGCACGTTTGTCCTTCCTTACCAGCAACATCCTCCATGCGCTGTTCCACTTCACCTTCTGTAACAAAAAAAGAAAGAAAGAATACATTAAAATCTCAACATTTTAGAAATCAAATAGATTTTAATAGAATTTAAATATATGTATAATAATGTATAATAATAATAATAATAATAATAATAAATATGACAATACTATACTTATTACTATAATAATATAGTATTATACTCATAATAATGATGATTATAATAATAATAATAATAAATATACAAATTCTACACTTACTATTACTACTACTACTACTCCTCATAATAATAATAATAATAATAATAATAATAATAATAATAATAATAATAAATATAACAATACTACACTTACTACTACTACTACTACTCATGATAATAATAATAATAATAATAATAATAATAATAATAATAATAATAATAATAATAATAGTCATCATCTTATTGTTTATCTGAAGGATTTCTACAAGAAATACAGTACATACCCAAAACAGTCAGTTTGGCACTGGAGATATGCGGCCCACATACAATGCGATAACTGCCCTCATCCCGAGCCTGGCAGTTCTTGAGCTTTAAGATATGGCGGTCACCAACGACTTTAATCTCGTACTTGTCACTTGTATCAAGTTTCTGGGTGCCTTTGTACCAGGACAGTGAAATCTCTGGGTAGTTGATTTTGATCTCACACTCAAACACAGCCTCTTTATTGGCGACTGTAGTTTGGTCAGTGATGTCTCTGATCAGTGTTACAGGCTGCATGTGAAGGACAAGAAAGGAATTTGTGGGCATGAGGACCAATAAATAAATATGACACATATACAGTATATCCTGCCATGCAATACACTCAGTGCCGGTTGTAGACATTTGGAGGTTCTAGTCATAATTTATATTGGAGGTCCCCCTGCCTTCTTCTCTCCACCTTTCAGACTAAATAAAAACACTTGAAACAGATATAATTTCTAACCTTTTTATTTAAACAAAACCTCTTATCAGTACTTTTATATATTTAGGTAAATGTGCATGTTAAGGGGGAGTGGTAGCTCATCGTGTAGGTGGTAGCTCATTGTTTAAGGTGCTGGGTTACTGATTGGAAGGTATGGGGTTCAACCCCCCGGTATCACCAAGCTACCACTCTTGGGCTCTTGAGCAAGGCCCTTAACCCTTTGTGCTTAAGGGGTGCTGTATCATAGCTGACCCCTGCTTCCGAGCAAGCTGGGATATGCGAAGAAAAGAATTTCGCTGGTCTTTAATGTATATGTGACAAATAACGGCTAATAATGAAACTAAGACTAAAAAAAGAAAAGAAAATATGAAAGGTAATTTGGACCAGCTCTCTTCTTTTTATTATATATTATTAAAAAGGCATTATATTTATATTGCCAAAAGTATTGGGTCACAAGCTGAATGCATAAAGTTGTCTAGGTTGTCTTTGGATTCAGTAGCATGAGATTTTCCCTTCACTTGAACTAGGAGACCAAAACCTGTTCCAGCATGACAATGCCCCTGTGAACAAAGCCAGCTCCATGAATATCTGCTTTACATGGGTTGAAGTGGAAGATCTCTTGCTTTAAAGCCTATTAAACACCTTTGGGATGAATGTGAACACTGCCTGCACCTCAGGCCTCCTCCCATTACCTACATCAGTACCTGACTTTACCAACACCCTTGTGTCTGAATGTGCAAAATCTCCACAATCACAATCCAAAATCTAGTGAAACATCTACTAAGAAGAGTGGAGGGAATTATAAAAGCAAATCGGGGCTAAATGTAAAAAAGGACATGCAATATTTATGACTATGTGACCAAATACTTTTGGTAATATAGTGTATATAGTGAAATTGATGTATCATGATATTAAAATGTATCATTTGTAGAGCATAACATTCAAGAAACTGCTTGTAAATAAATAGAAAGTCACACCTCAGTTTGTTCCATTCTCTTCTGTAAATCAGCCACAAGTTTGGATAGATCCTCTTCTTCTGACTCACGTCTTGTATGTTCCAGTTCCTAAAACCAAGACAATATAGTATCAAAATGGAAACCATGGCAACAGAATAAAATACTGTCAGTGTCCACAGTGTCTCTGAGTTGCTCGCAGTGCTTACTGCAGTCCAGTAAAATCTTTCTAGAACAGAAATTCAGACAAAAAATTAATAGTTGCATAAAATTTACAATAGACTACTCACAGGTCTTGCCATTTGTTCTTCTTCTTTCTCCTTCTTTAGAAACTCAATAGCTTGGAGAAGGCCACGGTAGTCGGTGATACCGTACATGCGTGCGTATTTCTCATACTCTTTGGGGTCCACATTTCTGAGCAGCTCAACAATATCAATTTCCTTGTCCTCCTTGGGGCTTTTTTGCTTTGATGGTGTTCTAAAAGCAAAAAAAGAATGTTGAATTGTTTTATTTAGAACAACATGTTTGCTTCTTTAATAAACTATTACATCGAAATTTAAGTCCAGCTCACTTTTTCAATGTGACCATTTCAGGTGTAACCATTTTCTTCTGCTCAACAGTCAGATCAGTGCTGGATTCGATTTCTCCATGTTTGTTTGATGCTACACAACGATACTGGCCAGCATCTGATTTGGTTACATCTCTGATTTCCAGCTTGGCATCTTGGTCCTTTTGTACAATGGCAACACGACCACCGTGAGTCATTTGCCTCCATTTGCCCTTCATCCATTTCACACTAGGAATAGGATCACCACCAACTTTGGCGATGAAGGTTGCAGTGCCCTCTGTAAATATATAACAAAAAACGTTTGTTTTCTTTCAGAAAAGTATCTTTTTGTGAATTTAACACCATCAGTAGGTGCTTTACAGCAAGCACAATAAACTGTGAATCTCAATTTAATCAATATATTTAACCTTCTGTCTAAAAAAAAAAAAAGGAGCACTTACTCTCAGTGATATGGACACCCTTGGGTTCTTCAATAAAGAACAAATTGTCTAATTTCTTTGCTGGTTCACGAGCTGCAGGTGCTGCAGGTGCTGCAGGAGAAGGAGCAGCAGGAGCTTTTGGCTTCTCTGTTAATTTGGATTACAGAACAAAAATAAGAAATATGAATATAATAATAAGGCCTGAAACTATTATATAGACATACAATACAGTCTCACAGCATTTTGCTATATAGTCAGGAGCATTGTGTTGTGTTCACGGACATGAATTTCCATCTATTTTCGTGTCACTCAGCACGACTGCTTTTATCTGGCTCTGGCTCCACAGCAACGGAGGCAGAGGATCATGGGTAATGATGACAGAGATGCCAACGGTCCTTTTTTCCCCATTTGTATCAGCGAATAAGGCAGATAATATACGATTAGGGAAAGGGTAAGGGTTATACTGTAATAAATGTGTGTCTGCAATTAACGCAGTCTCCTGTATTAACCGGGAGAATATATTTACTGTATTTTGACTGGAAGGAACCACTGACGATGGTTTATAATAGTGAGTAGCCTACCGAATATAAGGAAATTAAAACAAGGATAAAATCTCCTGATTAAATGTTAATTAATAGTGCTTGAAGATTAATCAATAACAAAAAAAAATCAATAACAAACAAAAAAAAACCAATACAGCATCTGGGGTATCCAGTGACTGAAAGAAAACTTTAGCAGAGGAACCAAAGATACTTCCTATTGGAATACATTACAAAGAAAGTCGTCCCCAGTGACACGAAAATGGAACATAAGAGGGCTAAGAGATAACCTGATTTCATTAACAGCCAAGTGGCCTTACTCTACAATAAACAATAAATACCATTAAAAATAGTGCAAGAAATTCTTATATTAGGATCTTAGGTATTAGCAAGTAAAGGAAATAAAGCAAGTTATACAATGACAAAGAAATCTGAAACTAGTGTTAGAACAATTAACACGTTAATAGAATTAATACTGTGCATGTTAATAGAAATCCATGGGTTGGGAATGAAATACCTTTGATGGTAACTCTGGACTTGCAGAACTCACTACCAGCTTCATTGGTTGCTTTGCAAAGGTAATCTCCTGCATCTGTTTTAGACACATTAGGCATTTCCAGTGTAGCGATGCCATCAACAAAGGTGATCTTGGTGGTGGCAGAGGAGGTCAAATCCCTTCTGTCCTTCATCCACTGAATTTTCAGTGGTGGAGAGCCACGTACATGGCAGCTAAGTGCAAGTCTCTCACCCTCATTCAGTGTTACAGGTTTAAGTGGCACATCAAAGCTTGGAGGTACCTTCCGTGCTGCATTATGAAAGTGAAAAAACATAATAAAAGAATGAAAACATGGTTAATAGAATGTCCTCCAAGTATAATATACAGTAAATTACAGTATAAGTAAAGTGTTTATAAATGTTAAAAAAAATCCATGCAGTTCAGAAAATAATGCACCTGTAATATGAGCTGAAACCTGGCAAGAAGCAGAACCAGCCTCATTGGTGACCTTGCATGTATAAGTACCGCTGTCTGTGCTGGAAGAGCCCTTTATCACCATTACAGCCATGTTGCTTTTGAAGGTCATTTCATATCTGTCAGTGGCAAATATTTCTTTGTCGTCTTTGTACCAGTTGACAATCATCGGCTGCGATCCAGCGACACGCGCCTCAAATTTCATCAACTTGCCCTCCGTTTCCTCAAGGGTTTGTGGGGGCTTTTTGGTGAAGCTTGGTGGAATCTTCTCCTCTAGAAATCACAATTGTTTACAATTAAATTTTATGTATTTTCAACAACATATTTTAGATCAGCACATTCAACACAGAATATGTTGACCACAGATTTGCATAGTCACTTTTAATGATCTTCTTACAAGAATAAAAAGAGTGAATTTAAATCGAAACATAAGAGTAAAAATTTGAAAAGCGCACATAAGAAATCACCAGATACCTTTCACAGTGACCTCTGTTGAACAAGAGTCCTTTCCCATATCATTAGTAGCATGGCAAGAATAGCGGCCAGTGTCAGCCTTATCAGCTTTCAGAATAGTCAGTTGTGCTGTGTTTTCCACACAGGATATCTTATAATTGCCCCCTGTGCGGATATCTTTATGATCCTTTGACCAAGTGACTTTGATGGGCAATGAGCCAGTCATGTGGCATGATAATTCCACAGAACTTCCGACTGAAACTTCAACAGGTGAAAGCTTTCTTTCAAACACAGGTGGGTATCTTGGCTCTGAAAAGGTTAAACAGTATAACAAACCCAAACAAGCACAGGTTAACACTATATGTTAAGAACTACACATTGATAGATCTTAAATATAGAAATGAGCAGACCTTGAAGTGTGAGTTTGGCTCGACAAGATGCAGTTCCAACGATATTTGTTGCAACACAAGTGTATTCTCCAGAGTGTCTCATTTCTCCTTTTGCAATTCTCAGGACAGCAGAGTTGTCATCGAATGACATTGTGTACTCTGGGCCACTCTTGAGAGCTTCGCCATCTTTAAGCCAAGAGATCTCTAGTGGAGATGATCCTGCAACACGGCACTCAAACTGAACAGGTTGTCCTACAGTTTGCTGAATGCTAGTGATTTTCTTTGGGAAAGATGGTGGTGTCTTGGCCTCTGGGGTAAAAAAAAAAAAATATATATATAAATCATTAAAACAATTACACACTTGATTCTTTTTTTAAGTGACACCTAAAATAAATGACCATTTAAGAGGCAAAAATGTAAAAGGTTTTAGACATAAAGTTCACCTTGTACAGTTAAGTGGCAACTAGAAGAGGCAGACCCAATGTTGTTTTCTGCCTTACAACTGTATTCTCCAATGTCTGCTTTGGTGGCTTTGGCTAATTTTAAACAAGCGACACCTTTGGAGTACTCGATTCTACAGGTTGGAGAAGATCGCACTTTGCCATCCCCTTTGAACCAGGACACTTTGATGTCAGGAGTGCCCCCAATCTGGCATTTCAGGCAGACGGCATCACCTGCGGTCACTTCCATTGGTTCCAAGCTCTCAATAAAGAATGGTGGCTCTAAAAAGTCACAACATACACCAAGAATAATAAGAAAGCATGCAAACTATCATTTCTTCCAGTCTACTAAGAATATAATGATATTTTAAAAATAACAATAATATTAAAAAAACCTAAAATGGACACTGTTGCATCACAGGTGTCAGAGCCAACTTCATTGGAAACTTCACATGAATATTTCCCTCCTGCTTCTTTATCACTGTTGAGACACTCCAGAATGCAGGAGGTCTCCGTAGTTGTAATATTGTATCTATAAGAGGAGAAGATCTCCTGGCCATCTTTGTGCCACTTCACCAGAATCTTAGGGCTTCCAGCATATGTGCATTCAAGTATCATTGACTTGCCCACTTCAACAGGGATGTCTTTCAACTTTTTGACAAAGCGTGCAGGTTCTGATCAAAACATAAAAAAAAAAAAAACATAAAATTATCCATTATATAACTCGGGCACAACTTTACAACGTGTTTTGATCCGACAGCTATTATGTGAACTAACCTTTAACAAAAAGCATCACAGGGGTGTTTTCCTTGCCAACGTCATTAATAATTTGGCAGGTGTACTCTCCTGCATGAGATTTGCCAATGTTAACGAGTACCAATGTAGCTACATCTCCTTTCAGAGCAATCTCACAGGCTCTGCTAGGCACAATCTCTTTACTGCCTCTAAACCATTTCAGCCTTAATGGGGCACTTCCTCTCACAGTTGCAGTGAATGTTACATTTGATCCCTGGAGTGCCTCAACTGGCTGAGGAGGCGTCACAAAAGATGGAGATTCTGTAATAAATGTGTAGAAAAAGAAATCAACATTATTTTTGGACCAACAAAATTTTGGAAGTTGTAAGAGGCCATGCATTACAAAACTTTCTTTCTATCAATCATAATGCTGCCGTTTAAGACTTCTGTTAAAAAGTTGAACACAAAAACTCTTAACACCAAATCTTTCTTCTATGAAGGATTTATTTAGTGAGAATCAATGAGTTTTCTCAAACCTAATTACTGACCTTTAACATCAAGTGAGGCAGAAGTTTCAGCAGTTCCAGCATTGTTAACTGCTTTACACTTGTATGAACCTGCATCATGTAGTTTTACAATGGGCAGCTTCAGCTTACAGGTGTTCTCAGCAAAACTAATTTCATAGTTTGGCCCACTCTTAATCTCCTCGCTATTGTGGTACCAAGAAATGGTAAGAGGTGCAGAACCTGAGACCTTGCAATCCAATTCAATAGGTTTATCAATGATACTGGGTATGTCCTTCAATTTTCTTGAGAAGGCGGGGGGAATAATTTTATCTGTTTAAAAGAAATAGTCATTGGTTAGGACTGTGGTGCAAAACTTTGAAGTTTACTTCACTCAAAAGATAATTATTCAAGAAAGACAATAAAGATGCTTAAACTTTACGCATTTAACAACCACATTCAGTGATGTCAGTCAGTATGTGGTCAGATGAATTTAAAAGAAAATCATATTAGACTACTAACCTAAAACACCAAGGTGCATCTTGCAACTATCACTTCCAACTTCATTTGAGACCTCAAAGGTGTAGTCTCCAATATCACCGTTGTCTGTGGACAACACCTTGAGGCTGGAAACATTTTTGGAGAAGGTGATTTTGTATTTTGGTCCAGGCAATAGCTCCTTTCCATTTTTATACCATTTTGTTTTAAGCTCTGGAGTTCCAGACACAGTGCATTCTAAATCTGCTGGGTCACCAGCTGTGACACTTACAGACTCTGTCTTATCCAAAATGGCAGCGGGTTCTGAAAAACAATCAACTAGTCTCAGACAAAAGTCACTTTAAGAAGAGAAGCAAAAAAATAAAAAGATAAATGAAAGAATTTTACAAACCTAGAACAGTTAAGTTTGCCACACATTGTGCCACACCAGCATCATTTTTAATCTCACAAGTGTATTTCCCAGCAGTGGTTGAATCAGCTATAAAGATCTTCAAGGTTATCTGGTTGTTTTCGAATGTAATTTTTCTGTTGTCACCATCTCTAAGAACATGGTCCTTGTCTTGTACCCAAGATACAGTGATTGGCTCAGAGCCTTTGACAGTTGCCACAAATGTAACCTCCTCACCAGATATGGCTGTCAAATTGGTCAGTTTCTGTACAAAAACTGGTGGCTCTAAATGGCAAGACATGATCAGATTAATAACAGATTCATCGAAGACAATCCAAATACAGAAAGGTTTGTCGATTTCACAGATTTTTTGTTTCCGGTTTACTAACCTCTGAGTTTCACCACTCCTTGGCAGGTATCAGTTCCTACATTGTTTGAGGCTTTGCATTCATATTCACCGGCATCTGATGCATCCAGTCCAAGAATGTGTAGGGTAGCATGGTGTCCCTCAGACACAAATTTGTACTTTCTACTTTCCTTTAGGAGTTGTTTGTGTTTATACCAGGTTATCTCAAATGGTGCATGTCCCTTCAGCTCACAGCTAATACTGACATCTTTGCCTTTCAGCCCCTCACTAGGTGAGGGCACTTTGGTGAAAGTTGGTGGTTCTGAAAAATATATAATTTAAATGTCATTTTAAGAGTTAACATGCATATCTAATACTGGTTGATCAAGAATAGACTTTCCAAGAGCTTAAGAAGACATATGAATGTAATATACACACACACATTGAGATATATATATATATATATATATATATATATATATATATATATATATATATATATAGATCACCCATCAACTAACCTTTGACTGAGAGAGTGGTGCTGCAGCTCTTAGTTCCTGCATCATTCTGAGCTTCACAAGTGTACACACCGTCATCATCACAAGAGGTCTGTAAAATCTCCAGCACTGCCACCGATCCATCGAAAGCCATCCTCACGTTGCTACTCTCAGTAACTGCATGGTCATGTTTGAACCAGCTTATTTTCAAAGGTGGCGTGCCAGTAACTTTGCATTCGAGCCGGAGTGGCAATCCCATATTTAGAAACTTCGTTGCTGGGAGTTTCTGAACAAATTCAGGTGGTTCTGCACAAGGTTAAAAAATATCATAAGTTAGCTTAATCACATATTCAAAATCTAATCTAGGACAGAAGATGGCTTTAAAATAAAGATCAAAGGATTAGCAAACAATGGTTGGCAGAAATAAGCATGTTGATAAAGAATGAAAAAGATGCAAGATGTTGATGAAGAGGCTGCAGACATAAAAAAGCAATATGATAAAAGCAACATAAAGATAGCAAAAAAAAAAAAAAGCAAATAGGAACACGTTAAAATGCAAAAAAAAAAAAAAGCAAATGATAAAATTCAAATTAAGATGGCGGCCGTGCAGAAATAAAAAATGTCCGACCTTTCACCAATAAGCTTGCGGTACATTTCGCTGTACCAGCATCATTGCTAACTTGGCAAGAGTATGGCCCACTGTTCGAAAGTCCCACAGCAAAAAGATCTATGAAGCTTGACAGGCCTTCAAGGCCAATAAAGCAGGATGGTCCAGTAATCAGTTCAGTATCCTCTTTAAACCATTTCACTGTGAAGGGAGGTGTTCCTTTAAAAGTACTTGTAAAACGAACAGTGGTATTTGGTATGACTGCCTGCGGCTTGGGCACCACCACAAAGCTTGGGATTTCTAAAATTTTTTTTTTTTCAGAACAGAAATACAGACAATTGTGTTAAAGAAGTGGCAGGTATTATTGTACCTAAATGTAAATGAGCTTGAAATTTGAATCAAATCTGTAATGTTTTTCACCTTTCACCCTCAGTGTTCCACTGCATTCACAACTGCCTGCTTTGTTTGTAAGTTTACAAGCGTAGGTTCCAGTATCTGCCTTCTCTAGTTGCTCAATCTCCAAAGAGACACTGTTGTTGTCCTGAAACAGCTTATGCTTGGTTTTTCCTGTCAGTTTAGTTCCATCTTTAAACCACTCCATAGAGATTGGGAGTGATCCAGATATATTGCATGCTAGTTTAACTGGGGAACTGAGAATCTCCTCCATGTCACTCAGGGGTTTGTTGAAGGTAGGAGGAATTATATGTTCTAATTCAAAACAAGAGAGGCAAAAGTAATGCATATGTAGCATCATTTTAAATATTGTGGGTAATTTATTTATTTATTATCTAATAAAACACTAACCTAGGACATTCAAAGTCACTGAACACTTGCAGGTACTAATGTAGTTGGAGACCTCAAAGAGATAGGTTCCTCCATCATCTAACTGTGCAGACTGAATCATAAGTTTACTGACGTCGTTGGCAAAACTAAGAGTATGTTGCTTGGATGAGACAACCTCTTTGCCATCTTTACTCCATTTCACTTTCAGTTCCGCAGTGCCTGTTACCTTGCACTCAAAACTGACCGGATCTCCAGCAGTGACATTTATAATCTCTGGTTTCTCAATAATCTGGGGAGGCTCTGAATTTCAAAAAGAATATATAAATGAAATCATTTGTGGGATGTATATATATATATATATATATATATATATATATATATATATATATATATATATATATATATATATATATATATATATATATATATAATTGAAACTAATTGAAAACTCAAATATGTGAACCAACCATTAACTAAAAGAGTAGCAAAGCACTTTTCCTGCCCTGCATCATTCACAGCCTGGCAGGTGTATCTTCCACTGTGGTTCGACTGGCACTTGGGAATTCTTAATGTAGCAACATTGTTCTCAAATGTCCTCACAATCTCAGCATCTTCCAAGATCCATGCTTCATCTTTCTGCCATTGTATGGTCAAAGGAGGTGAACCCTTCACAACACAATAAAACTCTGCTACATTCCCCAACACTGTAGTCACATTCTGGATCTTTTCTACAAATGATGGTGGTTCTGGTAGGAAGGGGAGTTGAAAAGAATATTAGTTGTGTTGTTAAGTGAGTTTAAAGTGTCAGTAACATTTTAAAGGTAAGAAATTATACTGTATGAGTCAACCTTTTATGATTAGTGTTGTCCTACATGAACAACTTCCGACATCATTTGAAATAGTACACTGGTACTCGCCAACATCCAAGTCATCGCATTTCTGTATGTGGAGTAACATTAGCGAACCATTTTTCAGAGAGAATACATGCTTGATGCTGGGCTTTAGCTCCTTGGAATCTTTTTGCCAGGTTATTTTGAAAGGAGCTGTGCCTCTAATTTGACACTCGAAAGATGCATTTGAATCTTTCACAACCTCTACAGGAGCGAGAGGCTTTACAATAACCGGTGGCTCTGTAATGTGAAGAAAGAGATGCACATGTATACTGTAAAAATGTATACTCAGTGTAGTGTGCCTGTATTTCTGAATGCAAAATTAACTATGCAACTTTGCCAAAGTATGCACCAACCTTTCACTTTCAGATCCATGCTACAGCTCTCACTACCGGCCTGGTTGCGGGCCTCGCAGTAATATACACCGCTGTCTTTGAGATCAGCACCAGCAATCTCAAGACGTGCCAGCGAGTTGACAAAACTCATTTTATGCTTGTCGTCTGAACTTAAGTCATTACCATCTTTAAACCAGTATGTATCTATTTCTGGTGTGCCTGTCACCTCACACTCAAAAATGACAGATTGGCCAGGTTTTACTACTGAAGCCTTTTCTGGCTTTCGGGTGAATTTGGGGGGTTCTGTATAAAAATAAAAAAAGGAAGAGAAATATGAACATATATTATTTGAGTTTTTAAACACAAATGTGTATGAGAACATTTATTAAAACTGGAGATGCATCAATACCAAGATTTGTATCTGGGATTAGCTTGTTACCATGCTCATTTAAATGTACTTGTAAAAAAATGATCAAGTAGCAAAGCCGATCTGCACACTCTGAGGAAGCATTATGGTATTTCCTACAATAAGACTAACCTGACCGAAACTTATTTTGTTACTGTACTAAAGTAGCGTTTTCATGTATCTGTAATTTACTGAGGTATTTCTATTTGTGGAGATTTTCACTTTAACTTCACTACATAGCAAAGTCAAATATCATTCTTTTTATTGTACCGTAATTTCGGGACTATAAAGCGCACTCATATATAAGCCGCACCGACTGAATTTTACAAATATTTTAATTTTTAACTTAAATAAGCCGCACCTGTCTATAAGCCTGTCTACACTAATGTACTTTACACAGGCTTTAACGAACGACACGTTACACACGGTGTAACGGGTGAAATATGTTGCGCTTCCTTTAGGAGCATAGCGGTATTTTGGGAATAGCATGCCACTGCATTTAAAAATAAAAAAATAAAAAAGCACGAGTTTTGGAAACCTGTCTGTGCTTATATGATTTCTGTTGCAACTGGAGTTAGCGAGCTCTCCCTTCACCCAGACTCAACGCGTTACAACGGCTTGTATCTAAACAGTAGCCTACCAAGAAATTGTTCACTGTCTTCCTCCTTCCTTTCACAACTATTTCTCTCAACTAGATTTTTTTTTGGCATCGCCAAGTACATGCTTTTTGTACTTCATCCACCACTGGTATAGAGCAGTGTCATCTAGTTTCATTGTTTGAAATGAGAACTGTCATGCTTGAGTACACAATGTGAAATAAATAGTAGCTTGTACTGATTTGTAATATCTATTTATCCGAACAGGATACCCCTGGTTGCTGAATAATAAGCAAGTAAACCATTTTAGTATACTTTAGGTATCTATGAGTAACAAAAATGGTATTGATGCATCCCTAAATAAAATCGAAATGAGTGAAAAACCTTTGACAAAGAGTGTTGCTTGGCAGGAATCCGAGCCAACGTCATTGCTTATTTCACAAATGTAGTCTCCAGAGTCTGATGGCTTAGTGAAAAACAGCTCAAGTGAGCTTGAAGAGTCATCATTGTGAATGGAACAGTCAACCCCTGATAAAAGCTCTTTTCTATCTCTGAACCACTTGATGGTCAGCGGAGGAGTTCCAGAAACAAGTACACCGAATTTCACTCTGGTTCCAGGTATAACTTGCTGTGACTCAGGTTTCTCAATGATAACTGGAGGTTCTGTTTATAAAGGTAGTATATTAGGTTTAGTGAAATACAAGCATCTAGGCAGGTTTATAGAATAAATGAAGACATTAGTAATGAAAAAAAATGCAGACCTTTAACTTTTAAAACACCAGAACACTGAGTACTGCCTGCTTCGTTTGTAGCGATGCAGGTATAACTTCCACTGTCCGAACTATCAAGACGACTGATTTCCAAAGATGCTGCATTCTCAAAGAAAAGAGACTTGTGTTTTTCATCAGTGTCTATCTCCTTGTTCTCCTTAAACCAATTGATTGCTATGGGCAGAGATCCTGCGACCAGACATTCCAGGTGTGCAAACGATCCTTTAATACTTTCCAAATGCTTTAATTTTCTTGTGAATGATGGCTTAATTATTTGATCTGTTCCAATAACAAAAAGGTAAAATGTTAATGAATATATTTTACTGAAACCTTACTAATATTTTTACATATAGAACACACCTTCATTAAGAAACTAACCTAGTACTGATAGAGTGGCTTCACAAGTGCTTCTGCCAACATCATTTGAAACCTCAAATGTATATTGGCCTTCATCATTCCTCTCTGTGGAAAGGATCTTTAATACTGAGCTCGTGTCAGTGTTTTGTATTTTATATTTTTTGCCGGATATCAGCTCTTTCCCATTCTTCAGCCATTTGGCTTTCAGAGATTTAGTACCTGAGAACCTGCAATCCAGAGTGGCAGGGTCTCCTACTGTAACACTAATAGACTTGGCCTGCTCTGTAATAGTTGCTGGTTCTGTAAAGAGTAAAGAATGACAAATATTGTTGTTCCAATGAACTAATAATATGTTGACTCTAGATAATGCAATCTAAGTATGGGTCTACTTCAAATAACAAACCTTTGACCACCAAAGCTGCTGTACACTTCTGACTTCCAGCCTCATTCTGGGCATGGCAAGTGTACTTTCCAGAATGTTGTAACTGAACATTAGAAATATGCAGCACTGCTTTCCTGTTTTCAAAAGAAATCTGCACATCCTCTGTATCTTTGACCTCATGGTCACCTTTTGTCCATGACACTGTCATAGGCAGTGAGCCTTTCAGAACACACTGCATTGTAAGCTTGCTGCCTAGTAAAGCGTCCATGTTATCTAGCTTCTGTGCGAATGATGGTGGCTCTAATAAAAAAGAAAAAAATCAATACATATGCTTATGATCTGACAATGTAAGTCTACAAAGGATTTTGTTAAATATTCGTAAACATTTCAACAGCTAACTGACCTTTCAATACAATTTCACATCCACATGATGCCTGTCCCACTTCATTTACTACTGTACATTTATATTTGCCAGCATCTCCAGGCTCAAACTTGAGAATCTCGACAGTAACCATATCATTCTTAATGCCAATGGTATGTCGGCGATCGTTTCTGATCTGCTTCGAGTCCTTGAAACATGAAACCTCAAATGGAGGTGTTCCTGAGACAGATCCCTCGAGCACAAGATCACAGCCTGTAACAACTTCTCTGGATTCAAAGAGTTTAACGAACGCAGGAGGTTCTGGAGTGAAAAACAATACAATATAAGCCAAAACTCTAGCTAGTTAATATATAACAAAATATTCCAGATGATTCGCTAACATACCCTTGACGGTAACCAGGCAGCTGCATTTGTCACTGCCAGCATCACTGGAGGCTACACAAATATAATCACCGCTCTCTTCGAAGCTACAATTGAATATCTGCAGTGTAGCAACTGAGTCGGTGAAGGTCATTTGATAATTATTACTTGAGCTGATTTCAATATTGTTTTTAAACCACTTAATAGTAATTTCTGGACTGCCAGTTACTTTACACTCCAAAACCACACTACTGCCATCCACAGCTAGTTTAGTCGATTCAAGTTTGGTCACAAACTTTGGAGGCTCTATGAAAGAGAAGAACATCATATTGATGATAATTATTCATAAGAGTGGTAAAACAATAACAGCACATAAGAGTAGAAAAAGCATAAAAGAACACAATAAGAAGTAGCACCTTTTACAAATAAGACTGTGGTGCATGAAACTTTTCCTGCATCATTGGCAACTTGGCAAGTATATTTGGCAGAATGTGATGGTTTCACAGAGTGCAGTTCCAAGGTACTCGAAGAGGTGTCTTTCTTGATGAAGCAACTACCTCCAGTTAATATCTCTTTCTCATCTTTGAACCACTTAATAATAAAACTGGGGGTTCCCATAAAAGCAGCTTTCAGAACAACATTAGTGCCTGGTATAGCTTCCTGAGATTCAGGTTTCAGTGTGAAGACTGGTGGCTCTGTTTTTTAGTTGCCATGGAAAAGATCACAGTTAAATCAATACATACATAAACAAACCTATGTTTTGTATTCAAAATAATAAAATAATAAATTAAAACTGCTATTAGGTAAAGAAAGCACTATAGAATTTTTGATTCACCTTTAACAGAAACGGGTCCGCTGGTCTCACTGTGCCC
The DNA here is from genome assembly GCF_946808225.1 of Silurus aristotelis. NCBI lineage: Eukaryota > Metazoa > Chordata > Actinopteri > Siluriformes > Siluridae > Silurus > Silurus aristotelis. Next base: position 6,596,340 of record NC_139576.1, read on the forward strand.
TGCAGCATTTGTTGCATGGCATGTGAAAACCCCAGCATCGGAGTTCTCTAACTGAGAAATTTTCAACAAAGCAGTGGTTTCTTTTAATTCAATTTGGTACTTTATCCCAGTTTTGATCTCCTTTCCATCTTTGAACCAAGATATTTTCATGGGCTGCGACCCTGACACTTTACATTCCATCTGAATATTTCCTCCAAGGTTTCCATCAACCTTTTTAAGACTTTTTGTGAAGGTTGGAGGTATAATTTTATCTGTTCAAGACATGTTTTCAAGATTAAAAAAAAGAAAGAAATCATGCACAGAATATATTATAAGTTAGAAGAAGACAAAGAAAACCAAAAAACTAACCAAGAACTGTGACTGTGCAAGAACAGTGGTCTTTTCCAACCCGATTTGAAACTTCCACTGTATATTCACAGCTGTCTCCCCTCTCTGCCGAGAGGATTTTTAAGCTCGCTACATTATCTTTGAATGAGATTTTGTATTTCCGGCCTGCAGTCACTTCCTTGCCATCACGGAGCCATTTAACTTTGATGTCTGGACTTCCTAACACAGTGCATTCCAAAGTTGCAGAGTCCCCAACTGTTACACTGATGGATGGTGCTTTATCAACAATTCTAGCAGGTTCTGAGATATTTAATAAAAATACAAAAAAAAAAAAGAACAGAATTGATATTTTTTTAATATTCGAATGATTACCAGCATTCCCGAATTGTTGATGAGTGTATGCTAATATTACTCTTCACTTGGTTTTTATTTCTAACCTTGAACTGAAACCTTGGCTTCACTTTTTTGCTGGCCAGCCTCATTTTCAGCTAGGCATGTGTATGTTCCATCATGGTTAATGGCTATTTTTGCAATGGCCAAACTGGCAATGTTGTTTTCAAAAGTCATTTTTAAATTTGGATCATCGCGTCTGAGTAGCTCAGAATCCTTTAGCCATGTGACAGTAATAGGGGCTGAGCCTTTAAGAGTACCCTGCAGTTTCACAGCACTGCTCAAAACTGCAGTTGTGTTTTCAATCCTCTTTACAAAAGATGGAGGTTCTGCATGAAAGAAGAAAACATCACAAACATTTATAACATGAGAAATCGTTAACTTACGATAATGAATGGCACATGCTTTAAGAATGGATCAGTTACAAACCTTTCAGTTTGGCTACTGATTTAGAAGTAATTTTACCAACATCATTTGAAACAACACATTGGTAGTCCCCAACATCTGCACTGTCAAATAACTGTATTTCCAAATAGGAAAATGTGTTCGTTGTCACAATGGTGTGCTTTTTATCAGTGGTCACTGGTTTCTTATCCTTTAACCAAGTGACATCAAATGGAGCAGTTCCAGTAACTTCGCACTGGAGTTTTGCAGTATGCCCCTTGACTACCTCCACCATTTCTAACTCCTTTTTGAAAGCAGGGGGTTCTAAGAGTAATGCCATAAAACAAAATAGTTTTTCAACAAAAATAAATAAATCTATTTGCATTTGAAAATCAAACGTGAACTGTTAGATCATCAATCCCTAGTATGACAAACCTTTAACAGTCAAGTTGGTGCTACAGCTTTCACAACCCGCCTCGTTCATTACTTCGCAGACATAGTTTCCACTGTCAGACACAATAAGGTCAGTAATCTCAAGTGTAGCTTGACCATCTTTGAAGGTGATTTTGTGTCTTTCGCTGGAACTGAGCTGGTTGTCATTTAAAAACCAACTGACATGGAGATCAGGGGAGCCTTTAACCGTGCACAGTAAGCGTGCAGAAATTCCTTGTTTCCACAGAATCTTAGGCTCCAGTTTCTTAACAAATGCGGGAGGTTCTGAGAAAATTCAGTTTGGAGCAAATTAGTTCTACACTGCAAGAAAGCTCACAGTTCAAGAACACGCATGCAAAAGAAGGTGAAGAATACAAGTGAGAGAGAAAACGTTAGTTAAAGATGACTTTTTCAAAGTAAAGCAAATTAGGCACGAATATCTTACCTTTCACCACAACCACAGAAGAGCAGCTGCTGCTTCCAGCATCATTTTTGGCAGTACAAACATAAGTGCCTGTATCTTTAATCTTGGACTTCGGGATATCGAGGCTGACCACTTTTTCATCGAATGAAATTTTGCTATCCATAGTGTTATGGATTTTATTGCCATCCCTTGTCCAAGTGATAGTCACTCCTGTATCTTCATTTACCTGACACTCGAGCCGTAGTGAGTTACCCACTGCCACAAAAGTTGATTCAAAGGTCTTGACAAAAATGGGTTTGTCTATAACTCTCATTTCAGTGCAGCATGTAGCCATGCCAACACTGTTTGAAGCTTTGCAAAGGTAAGTTCCCTGATCACTTTGTTCAAGTTCCGTGATCTCAAGACAATGTTTGTTCTTCTCAAAGGACAATCTATAGTGCTCATCGGGCAAAATGGCAATGTTGTCCTTGTACCATATAACATTCATTGGTTCAGAACCAGTGATAACACACAGAAATTTTGCTTGTTTGCCCACAAATAATGTCATCGGTTCAGGCTTTGTTACAAACTCTGGAGGGAAAACCTCTATAAAAACAAAGATGAGTAAAGGAAAGAAAAAAAAAAAAAGAATTGGTTTGAATAAAATAGAGCATCGGTTTGGATTTCATTTTCGAACAGAAAACTCACCAAAGAATAATTCACTAGTATCCGTGCCAAAAACAGATCGCTTACCTGCTACAGTTAGGTTTGCAGAGCAGCAGTCGCTACCATGTTGGTTTGAAGCTTTGCACATATACTCTCCACTATCAGCTTTCGTTGGGCTTAGGAGCTCCAGAGATGATGTGGTAGAGTGACTGATGATCCTGTACTTGTCACTCTGCCTGATCTCAGAACCAGACTTGAACCATTTGAAGGTCACATTTGGAGCATCTTCAATCTCACAATCAAATGTGGCAGGGCTGCCAACACTAGTCTCCAAAGCATGGATTTTATACCTGAAAACAGGGGGCACTAAATTGTGCACAGGATGGGAAAAAAAAAGTACAATTAGCAAAATGAATGAAATTTATTAATGCAAATCATACAATCAAGATGGAAACACAAAGTTTGCTTTTGAAATGAATTTAGTTCTGCTGATATTGTTTTTGCCAATAAGAGTTATTATACTCCAAAATGTAAGCCAGTAGAACTTAATTCACTTCAAAGCTATTTCAGAATGACATGAATGATGGGATGCAAAGAAAGAAACCCAGGAGTGACTGTGGAAGTAAATTTGTGACCAAGGTTTGGAAAAGAACTGAAAAATGAAGAAGAGAACCAAGACATTATGTCCTGGAGAGCATGCAAAGAGAAGTGCGCAGTGAAGAATGGACCATGGGACAGATACTGTGCCTAATACCCAGGGTGTTGCGGGTGAAGAAAGATCCCACCATGGAATGGTGATAAGCATGGGATGATGTTGAATAGGATCCAGCTGTTAAGAAGTGATGGCTAGAAAGTGAAGTCATGCGCACATGTTTTGGGAATAAAGTGACTAGATCAGAAGTGAGGATTGGTGAAATGAAGAAGAAAGTATCAAGGTGATGTCTTCATACTAAATTCTGTGCCCTGTTCTATTAGTTGGGCATATTAATATCTTTAAGGGGAATCTCAAGAACTCAAATGAATGGTAAGGAGGTTAGTCATGGGTGATGTGGCATGGTAAATTAATCCCTATAATCCAACCTCTTGTGACTACTGTGAGTCTTGATGAAGTCCTTGTTGTGCCAGCTTCACTCACAGCCTCACACGTGAATTCGCCTTCATGTTTTTTCTTGATAACTTTGTCTATTACTAGTGTATAAGTATCCCTGTCTTTTGAACACTTGAACTCTTTGCCAGACTGAATTTGTTTTCCGTTAAAAAGCCAATTCACCTTTGAAACATGTCTTACAGTAACCGAAAATGTTGCTTTAGAATGTTCGTCAAGTGAAATGTCATGTAAAGTACTCTCAAAAACTGAATAATCATCCGTAACTGTCTTTTCTTCTAATTTGAGTGTTTCTTCTATTAGAGATTTCTGCATTGCTTTACTCTTAATGAGAATATTAGTAGGTTGTTCCTCTGGTAATTGTCCAAAAGATACACTAGTTGTGACATCTCCTGCACCTACATCTCTGGTTTGGCTTTTTACCATCACTGATCTGATTTCCTTTTTTTCAATGTGGACAGATTGCTTCGATTCCATTTTTGACTCGGTGGTCATCTGCATTATTTTTGTTTTAGAGTCCTGCAAGACAGTCTCTTTCTGAAAACTAACAGACTGCAAAGTGGCTGTAGCTTCTGTTTTCAGAGCAGCTACCTGAGATTTAGTTGCCAAAAAGACATCTGCACTTTCAGCTAATCGTACAGTCTCTACCATTGGTGAGAGGCTTTCTTTGGGGGCAGCCCTGCTAACTAGTAATCTCTGAGGCCTGTCAAGTTGCAATGTGCCTGGCTGTTCAGAGGTCAGAACCTGATGTTCACGGAATACAATAGAATAAAATGCAGCCTGAAGTTCATGCTTGAGATCAGCAGTCTGAGGATACTCTCCCTCAAAGGCAATTGTAATCTCAATGGGAGCATCTGCAGTTGTAATAAAATATGTGAACATAATATACTTGGGTTCCTTCTGCACTTTCACTTCCTGCACTTCAACAACTTCTAAGTGCTTAACCACATCTGCTAGGATCAATGGCTGATCTCTGGCTACAGCAGAGGCAAGCATGTTTTTCAACTGGTGTTGTATGTCTAGACTATGAGTTTTTGGTGCCGAGATAACAAAAGTAAGTTCCTTTGGAAGAACCTGGCTTTCTCTGGACTCTGAAACTAGTAGAGCCTCCGACTGCTGCTGACTAACCTCTGCAGTGGTAGACTCTGATTTTGTAATATCCTGAGATACTTCACCTCGTATAACAGGCTCCTCTTCCATTAATATGGATTGCCTAACAGACTGTCCCTCTTGAATCTGAACGGCAAAGTCTTGCTCGGTAGCCTCAAGAGAAATAGTACTTTCAGTAGAGATTTCCTTTTCTTCAACATGAACAATTTCAGTGGATATTTTAGGCTCAATTTTAGTCAAGCATGTGTGTTGTTCAATCACACCTAAATTCTCTGTATGTCCTTCCTCCAGATTTTGTCTGTCCGATACAGATATGGCATGTAAAACATTACACTGATCCTCTTTTTGCACTATTGCACGCTGTTGCTTAATGTCAATGGCAAAGGGGGTTTCTTTCGGTAGTTGCACCGGTTCTGTGAACACTTGCAAAAGTTTCTGAGGTTTTGGTTCTTTCTTGATTTCCGATTGAAATCCTGCCACTGAAACATTAAGAGCAGTGGAATAGTCTGCAGTCAGCTCCCTTTTCTCTTCTGAAGTAACTGCATGCTTGCGGGCTTTTTCCTGTCTCAGAAATGCCATCTGCTGCTCTGGCTTCTCTACCGAGAGTACCCCCTCTTTGGATAACATGCTGTCTCTGTGAATTGCCTGTAGATGCAAGGGGGCAGGAACCTCTTTATTAGGAACTATGGAAATTGCAGTTTCTTTAGCAGAAAACTGTGTAGACGTTTCACATGTAACAGTCGTCTGCTCATCTGTTGACACTGTCTGCAAAAGAGAAGGAGATTTTCTAATTTCCGCTTGCTCAGCACTTGGCCTCTCAGTACTGAATGTACCCTCAGAGGGGAGAACTGGCTGATCTGTAAATATTTGTAAATTAAGCAACTGTTTCTCCTCACTCTTTGGCTGAACTGAAACAGCACACTCCAAACCTGGAATTGTACTTGTTTTATCAGCTTTAAGTTCATTTGTTTCTTCAGCAACAAGAGCTGACTTTAATACCCTATCCTTAGCTAGAAATGCCACCTCTTCTTTCGGTCGGTGGATAGATAATTTCTCCTCTTTTGACAGCATTTGCTTGGTCTCACTTATTGAAAGAAAAGCTGGTTTTGAAGATTCTGTCTCCACTGATGACTGAATGGCTGAATCTAAAACGGAGATATCTGTAGCATGTCCTCCAGTAAGTGGTTGTTTTTCTGTGGAAATTGCAGAATACAATATTTTAATTCCCTCTTTAACCTGGTAGCTCTTTTCCGCCTCTGTCTGTGGTATAACCTGCGATTGCTCTTTAACAATTGCGAGGGTTGTTTCTACCTGGTGACTTATCAATTGGTGCTTGGGCTCTGGAGATGCTTTTATCTGTTGTTCTTCCTGCCTAGCTAGAGACTCAGCTTTAATTATTGTTAGAGGAGTTACAGTTTCTGTTATAGCGGACAAACACTTTGATTGCTGCTCCTTTGCAATTTCAAGTTGGGCAAGTTCTGGACTTTTAATACGTTCAAAATGTTGCTCTTTGAAACCTTGGCTTTCTTCAACAGCAGAGGTCATTGCAGCCAAGTGCAACTGTTTTAAGGGAGTTGCCACAGCTGTTTGAGGCTTGGTCGGAGTTAAAGTTACTCTCTCCTGCATTTTGTGAGACTGCAGAACTGCAGCTTGGTGAGTTACCTGCTCTTTGTGCATGGTTGCAGAAGAAACATCTATCTCACTGAAAGTGTCTACTTGTTCACTAGCTACAGTGTGCTTATCTTCAGTGCCAATTGTATAAATCATCTGATGTCCTTCCTGCACTTGAGTTCTCGCTTGAATAGGAAGACTTACACTGTACAATCGAGATTCAGTTGCTACTTCAGTTGTGGACACTTTATAAGACTTTTGTCCCCGCGCTAACTGCTGTTGAGATTCCGAGAACCTTTTGCGAAACACAACCAATTCTGCACTGCAAGCCGCCTCTCCAAAGGAATTGGAAGCTCTGCATGTATAGAGACCACTTTCCTTTTGATGTGCATCAATAATTATAAGGAAACCAGTGCCATCGGGGTCTGTGACCACACAGCAATTTGGGCTAGGTTTAATTTGATAACTACCCTTAAACCACTGAACATCTGGATGAGGACTTCCTGTCACTTTATACTGAAATTTTACCTCACAGCCTTCAGCACACTGCACTGGCTGAATTTGTGTAGTAAAACACGGTGGTTCTCCAGGGATTTTAAACATTTGCTCAACCCACTTCTCAGCTGGAGATAAATCACCAACATCTACTTTCAGTGTGGTTGTGCAGGTAGTCTGGCCATATTTGTTACTGGCAATGCAAGTATACTCACCCTCAAATTCCTTTTTTACTTCAGTAATTATTAGACTGTATTCATTTCTTTCCTCCACAAACTTGTACAACGAGGATGAAGTGATGGATTTTCTATTATGAAACCACTGAACTTTAGGTTTTGGAAAACCAGATACAGTGACAGTAAACCTAGCTGGACTGCCAACTTTGGTGGCAGATGGAGTTAACTTGGTTACAAAATGAGGCATGTTTGTTTTCTTTTCCAAAGAACTAAAGTAAAGCTTTTGTTCTGGCTTGAGTTCAAGTGTTTTAGTTTGTTCAGATAATTGTAGAGAAGTGCTGAAGGTTTCTTCTTCTTCTTCTTCTTCTTCTTCAGTCTTCAAAGTCAAACTAGAATACTCTGTATAAAAATAACGGAGGCAAAGATTCACCAAATATCCACACATTAAAAATAATTCAAGCCATTATAAGAGAGGATGTAAATTCCCAACAAAGCTAAAATAATTTTCACGCATTTTTGGTTTTGTTGTAAGTTTTATTTTCATCTAACTCAACGTATACACACACACCTACTGTAAATACTCACACAAACAGTTTTATAATCAACAAAACAATAGCCTTATATTTAATTCATTTACACTTAAAATCGCCTACTTCCTCAAGTACTGCCTTAGTTTAACTAAGCAATGTACATTTGCATGCAAAAGCAGTTTGTTATCACACTACCGCTATACCTGGCAACCACGTTTTTTTTTCTTGTTTTTGTTATTTACAATTGTCTGTAACATTTATAAAAGGTCAACATATACAACACAAATAAATTACATTAAAATATGGTTGCATGATAAATTTAGCCTAGCACATTTTTCTAGAATCTAGATAAATAAATATTAAATTTAAAGTTATATATTATTCACATTTTTTTTATATATATATATTAACGTTACAACATTTAACCAGTTCTAAAATGTCAGCTTGCAAATGCATTCATTGCAAAATAGAGGAAGAGAAAAGAATGCATTCATGCAATTCAGTATTAACCTACAATTGCTCATTCCTGACAATGAGCAACAGTTATAGGATATTTATTGGTGAAAATAAATAAAATTTTCTAAATCTTAATTCCTTTCTATCTCATTCAATACAATGTAATTTTTAATCTGCTTTCTTAAAATTAAGTTCGACTTCATGTAAGGACACATTCAGAATCCACTATTCTTAAATTAGTGCATGCAAGATATTACATTACATCTGCATTCTTCTGTATGATTTGAAACATATTTCAGATCGCGATAAAATCAATAAAATCGGTTTAATGAAGAGACAAAGGATTCTAATTTTAAAGCTTTAGAAGAAGCGTGAATGAATCTCAGTAAAGTGAGCTATTTAAATTGGCACAGTAATGTACTTTAATAATGTACCAACAACTTAAATGACCTTGAGTGAGGCCATTGTTTCAGTGCTGCCTGCTATATTTAGGATAATGCATTTGAATTCACCTGCATCACTTTGAACCGCATTTGTTATTAGTAAATTGAAGTGCCCTGATGCTTTCTCTTGAATAAGATACCTAGGGTTTGTCACCGGCGCACCGTCTTTGTACCATTCTGCAGTAGGATTTGGTTTTCCACTCACTAAACATTGAAACATCACAGGTGTTCCTACTGCTGCAGTGATATTTTGCAGTGGTATTATACATTTTGGTGGTGTTTCCGTAACCTGGAAATGAAAACTACACATGGTCGTTGATTTGCCTTTGAATTCTATTTTGTCTTCTTTTGAGGGCTCAGCAAAGACATCGAAATTTATGCTAACATAATGCTCTCCCTGCTCGCTGACTTCATTATCAGTCATCGCTACCAGTCTTACAGCTTTCTGAGACTCATCAGCTTCCTGCGGAAACTCAAACTCAAGCTCGATCTCCGATGGCTGGTCACCATCAAATGATGAATTTCCTACAACCAAATCGAACTTCTGTGGCTGAACTATGGCACTGCCCAGAGACACAGCAGTGAGTTCTCTCCCTCTAGCCTTTCCTGAAAAGACTTGTGGGTTCAAGACCTTAAGTGATGCCCTACAAAGTGTCTCGCCCACAACATTAATGGCTCGACATGTATAAATGCCACTATCCTGCGGGTTGACCTTTAGGATCTTGAGGAAGTGATTGTCCCCATCAGAGCTATAAATGTACTTTTTCTTATCATGTGAGATCTTTGTATTTCCCTTAAACCATGTCACTATAGGCGAAGGGATTCCCATCAAAGAGCATTCAAACATTACAGCTGTATTATCAGGTGTCTCTATATCACATATTGGGTTGATAAAACGTGGTGGCATCTCTGTGACCTCAAATGCTATTTTATAGTCGTCATTTTCCTGAGCTATGAAATCAAAAGCGCCCTCATCATATGTACTTGGCAGAACGTCAAGAGATATTATCATGCTTTTGTTGTCAGATGTATATTCTGGTATAGTGACAATTTTGACCTGTTTCTCAAACTCTTTTACCTCATTCTCATCCAATTCAACCTCTAATAAAATCTCTTGTGGGGAGGGAGACCTTGACGGATCCTCATCCTCCTCAACATCAAATTCAATTACATGCTGATGAGTAACAGCAGGTGGTGCTAGCAGTATCTTTGTCTCTTGAGACCTCACAACAACCAGAGCAACACTTTTTGCTTCACCAACATAATTAACTGCCTCACAGATATATTCGCCTTGATCGTTTTTTGCAAAGTTATGAATTTCCAATGATATGTTATCACCATCTCTTTCGATTGTCGTTCTGTCATCAGGGACAAGTCTTGTTTTATTTCGGAACCATTTCACTTCAGGAGATGGCAGTCCAAAAACTTCTGCAGAGAAGCGCAATGTATCACCTTCAAAAACTCTTTTTCTGGTAAGAGGCTTAAGAAATGCTGGAGGAATTCCTTGTACCTTTTCTTGAAGGCTCCCTAAACCTAACAAATCCCGACCCTCTGGAAGAATCATAGTCTCATCAATAGTAAATACAGGAGGGGTTGTTTCAATGCCCTCATCAACTGGGGACCTTAGAAACTTAGCTGGAGAGTACAGTCGATTACTGGAGATACTTGGTGGCCTTTTGTGCTCTACTGGAGAAAATGGATACCCAGGAGGGGTTGTGGCACCACTCGGAGTCTCAGTGGAGGTGTGGAAAGATTCTGGTGATTTTGGAAATTGAGAAATTTCTGTCGATGAAGCAGGTGTGTAGAAGCGTTCAATTTCTGCTATCTCCTCACTGAATGTGCTACCCACTTCAATGGACATTTCAGACTCTGGGGACAAGGGTCTTCCCCAGTCAGACGGTGGGTTATAGAAGTCGTAAACAGCACTAAAAGTTACCTCTTCCTCTTCAAGTCTTATACCAAAAGCACCAGGTTTGACAGCTTTTTGTTGTTGCCACTGTAGACTTTCTGCTGCCATCTCACAAACAGGTTCTTTTTTCGCACGCTCACACTTCTGTTTTACCATAACAGATTTTGCTATTTCTGGTACATTTCTTTGAGTCCCAGCATCTTCTTGTGTGCCACTCTGGCTTGATTCAATATTTGACGGTTTATAGTATTTTTCGCTTTCACTGATTGGTTCAGTTCCTGATTGTGCAGATAGCTCTACTTCATTTGGCTTGATTATCAGGGAGACATGTTGAGTGGAAAAAGCACTGCTATCCATCTCAAGATGACTACCACCTGGTCTAGCAAAGGCCCCTACTTTCCCCTTTTTTATTACATTCTCTACTTGATTACTTTTTATTTCAGGACTACTAAAACTATCTTTTATGTTTCTTATTTGTTCAGGTAATATTGCCTGGGGTCTGATTAAAGTTGGGGACTGTTGGACTTCAGTGGCATGTGCAAGGGGAACGAAATGATGCAAATCCAATGGTAAATCATCAATTGGCAGTCCAATACTTTTTGTAATAAAAGTTTCTGTTTCTAAAGAAGTACTTTCTAATGGGGAGTTTTTGCAGGTAATTAATGAAGTAATCATATATCCAGTATTATTTGAGGAACTTAGTTCTTCTTTATGCGGTTGGATCTGAAATTCTGGAATTTCCTCCACTGGGTAATATGACTTTACCTGTGAGTCTACTGTTATATCATCTGACTGTCCTGTGAAAGATTCTGCTGTCTCAAATGCCTGTTTTAATTTTGACACATTAACTTCTGCCCTTGATGAGAGCAAACCACATCCAGTTATAAAAGGCCCACCTGACTGAGCAGCTTGATTATTTTTGTCTGCACCTTTCTGTTGAATAGTAGATGCATCAGAAACTGCAATAAAATGGCTTATGGGAGACCCTGTGCTTTCTTTAGTTGGAACAGGTCTATAAACCTGAAAGGCACCTTCCTGACCTTTAGTAGACAATTCTTTGAATGCTACAGAAGTCCCTACTAATGTTTTGGGCCTAACTGCAGGAGTAATGGTACTTGAGAATCCAGCAGAACTTGGCTGCTCCAGTATTTCCGAGCTAGAAAGGGCCCCAGTGTTGCCCCATTTTGTGGAATTTAAAAATACAGAAGCTACACTTTGAACTTGACCAAACCTGTTTGTGGCAGTACATGTATATGTCCCTGTATCAGAGTATGAAAAATTATGAATGTGAAGCTTATACATTTTGTCATGCTCTTCAAAGTCATATCTGCCAGTGCTGAGGTCAAGAGTAAGATCATCATGCAGCCATGTGACAGTCGGTGCAGGTTCACCAGATATTATACATTCAAGCATGACGGACTGACCCTCATAACAGCTATTGTCCTCTAGCTGTTTAAAAATCTGGGGTGCCTCGCCAAGATCATCAAAAGAAAATGTGAACTTGTGCTTCAAAGATTGAGAAGTTCCCTCGTCTGGTGGCGGCTCAGTGGTCTTGGTAATGGGCTCGAATATGTCCTCGGTTGTATCTAGCACTGGTGTTGGGGCAGTTATCCTGATTTCTACTGGAGAAGAGTGCCTATATGAATCAGAGGAGCAAGGAACATAGATAACTTGTTGAGGTACTTGCAATGAGAACTCTCTGTCTGACCTAACTTTCATCAGTGACTCAAGTTCTTCATTGATTGTTTGTTCTTCAGCCAAAACTAATTCTTTGGTCACCTGAACTTCTTGAGGAGTCTCAGACCAAACCTTGTGTTCATCATCAGTTACTTCCAGCATGCAAGAGATACTGGCTTTTCCATGTTTGTTTGAAAGGTTACACGTAAAGGTGCCTTGATGGTCTTTAGTAGGATAGTAAATTGTTAATGTTGATGATTTTTCTCGTGTTCGTACATCAAAGTCTGGATCACTTATTATAGCCTGTCCATCTTTACACCAACAAACCGCTGGCTTTGGGTCTCCATGAAACTGGCACTGTAGATCAGTCATTTCTCCTCTTCTAACTTTTATACTTGGCAGTAAACTTGTAAGAAAAACTGGTGCACCCAATTTTATTGGTTTATCTTGAACAGTCATAGGTTCTTGCTTTAAAAGTAACATTTGTTGCTCTGTCTTGCTGCAGACCTCTGTGTCCTTTGCAGCACCCTGATAACCTTTAATTTTCTGATTTATCTGGCTTTTAGTTAGCTGCTCGTTGTTATCCTGGGGCAAATCTTTAGGATAAGTTGTATTAGAAGTGGTTTGATCTCCTTCAAACAAAATTTTCGATGACATTCCACTATAAGCAGGATCTCTTACATGCACAATAATGGGTTCTAAGCCTTCATCAGTTTTTTGAGTCAGTGATACAGTGGGAGTCCAGTCAGGGTCCAACTCAACACTTTCCTCCTGCTCAGTTTGAATGTCTTGTTGCCATTTTTTAATACGTGTAGCTAAAGCCTCCTCTTCACTGACAAGATAGTCACTTTCAGTTTGTAACTTTTTACTATCTTGGTGAGAAACACTCTGAAATTGCATTTGCATTTTACTCTTACCCTGCCCATAGTCCTCAGTGGAATCATCAGTATAGAACATTTCCTTTGTTCTTGGTGGCAATGACTGACTGATTTTGGACGACTCCACATCCTTCTTTGCAGTTGTATCCTCAGCATTCCCAACCAAACTCACCCAATCTGGCTCCACAGGAATGGCATGGTCTTGTTCGCTCAAAACATCATGCTGCCATTTCATAATCCTTTGAGTCAAAGCCTCCTCCTCACTCTCATAGCGCTCACTCTTACATTTCAGCTCGTTAATTCTCTCGCGTGATAAATTCGACTCTCTTCGTGGTCCATGTTCATACGTGGGCTTTTCTTGTGATGATCTGGAAACTTTTGTAAATGAAGGCTCTCTCTGGGGATCCACTGAAGGACCTTTTTTGTATTTTTCACCTTCGGATCTGTAAAAATGCAATGCTCTTTCTGTATCTGCATGACTCTGATTCCATTTCCTTTGAATTGGTTGGACTATGGGCTCCTCTTCACTTGCCATGAGGTCACTCTGACTTTTAAATGTCAATTGGTCTTGCACCAAAAACGGTTCAGTATGTCTTTCATGCTCACTTAAAGCCTTTTCTTTGGCTGAAGGCTCTAAAAATGATGGAACTCTCTCAGTTAATGTTGAAGGTTCCGTCCTGTGAATTCCATATTCAGCTTTAGGAACACAAGATTCTACATCTATGGACCACTCTTGTGTAGGACCCTTTGCTTGACCTTGCTGCCATTTCATGATTTCTTGTGTTAAAGTCTCTCTTTCATCCGCCAAGAGAACACTTCCACTTTTCATCTCAGACATTTTAGCTGGTGACAAATGCTTTTCACATTGTAATACTTTCTCTGGTTTGAGCATTTCTTTGACTGAGGACCTCACATTTGTGATTGAAGAATCTGATACCAACTCACTTGATCTGTGATGCTCATCTATGGTTTGTTCTGTAGCTAAAGATATTGAAGGACTTGTGAAAGATGAATCCTCTTTATCACCCGGTTGATGCAAATGAGTATTTTCTTTAGACCACTCAACCTCCTCATAACCCTGTTGCCAAGCTATTTGTTGGGCCAAGGGCACATCCTCACTTAATAATACCTCGGTTTTTCTATACGCACCTGCTTTCTGTTGTGCTTCACATTCAATTACATTCTCATCTTTATGGGAAGTCAAATTTGATGTTAAGAATTTTTGAATTACAGCTTGTGGTTTGCTAAGCACTTTGTCTTCACATTTATGAAGAATGGAGCCTTTTGCTTCAGACCTTTCAGCAGTATCTGCCACTGTTTCATCTGACTGTACACCCTCCTGCCATTGTCGAATACGTTTAGCCAAAAAATGCTCTTCAGTCTCTAAACACTCACTTTCTAAGTTTTTCTCAAAGACATTTTCTATAGACATTGTTCTTGGTTGTAACTGCTGGATAGGAACAAGTTTACCACCGTTTGGTGGAACACTACTTACACTGAATGTTTCTTTTACAGTCAGTGGTTTGCTACTGGATGTTTCTTTAGATCTGGTCTCCTCATCTGAAGTTTTTATATATTTAGGAATGTTTTGAGAAGCTTCACCTGCCTCAAGCCATTGCAGCACAAAAGGTTCTTTTGCCTTGGCTTCCTCTTCCCATTGCCCAAAAATACTGTCTGTACCAACTGAAATGTTATATTCCACCTCCTTTGTTGTCTCTTCTTTTAAAATTGCTTTTTCATTCGTTTTGATTTCAGATATGCCAGACAGGTTAGCTTCCTTAGTTCTGATATCTTTTAACGGGAGCTCACCTCTCATTATTTGTATTGCCCTGGATCTAGACTGTGGTTCAAAAGAGTGCTTTACCCTTGATTGCGTGGGCTCTGATTGTGTTCCAAGTCCACTAATTCTCTCCAACCTTCCCAGGAAATCTGTTGAACGTCTATTCAAGGCCCCCTCACCCTGGTCACTATGACGAGCATGCTGTAAGTCTGACAGTGGAGATGGCTTTACCCTATGCTGTTCTGCCAATTCTGAGAAACTAGTCTCACTCGTGACTGATTCAAAGTCAAATTCAGTTGAGGACATTGTTGATACCGAAAGCCTCTTTTTCTTTTTTACAGCTTTTTGTAAAAGATTAAGCTTTGCTCTAACCTCTCCATGAAGACTATCCGTGTCACTAAATCTATCACTACACCGATCACTGCATCTATCGCTAAACCTATCGCTGAACCTGTCACTGTACCTGTCACGACCAGAAAACCTGTCACAGTAAATGTCACTGTACCGATCACTAAATCGCTCGGGTCTTTCGAACATAGGCGGTGGAGAACGAGCACGTTCTGAAACAGTTTCAAGCTTACTGTCTTTTTCAGGCGCTCTCGAAGGAGATGAAGTCCTAAAATACATTGTGCGGAATAAAGAACTCTTGTGTCTGTGACGGCCCCTTGATTGCCCTTTAGTAATTTTATCAAATGGCGATCCGACACATCTTAGATCTACTCGAAACTTTCTTTCTTTTGTTTGATCAAGAGAATCTAAGCTTGAACAGGATTTATCGGAACGTCTAGAAAGACTAAAAGTGTTTGCCTCTTGTTCCTCCCTTAAAGACACGAGCAGAGATGCTGTAGATTCTGCAGACCCCTCCGTGTTAAAAGCCATGACTTTGTAGCTCCCTGAATCTTTCTCCTTAATGTTACTTATGGTTAAAATTGTTAAATGCACATGCATTTTACTCGCTGTTTGTATACGGTGAAGGTGGTCCTTTTGAATTTGCTTGTTATTATGAAACCATAATATTGTAGGAGGCGGTCTCGCAACTAGTTTGCATCGAAAAGTTGTTGCTTCCCCCTCCAAAACAGATCGATACTTTAACTTTTTAACAATAGAAGGCTTAATATTTTCAGTCCCTTCCTCCGTGACTAAACCAACATCTAAAACTTCTTCAGGATCTGATACAGCACCGTGTGACTCTTTTCCTTTTCCGAAGCATTCAGTTCCCTTGTTGTAAATCAATTCTGAAATAGAAGGGAGACAAATTTCAGCAACAATGCCCAGCTTGCTAAAACAACTAAAATGTATTTTAAATGTAATATATAATATTAATAGATTTATTAAATGCATGCATCAAAAACACAAAGCCATAAAAAAACTAAAAAAAAAAACAAATTCACTCACCATATTTGTTCGAATAAACGCAAGACTCGATTCTTTATTAAAGATTCTGACTCGAAAATGGCCTGGTGTTTTGTTCCTTCTTCTGTGTCCTTCTTCGAGGCA
The DNA here is from genome assembly GCF_946808225.1 of Silurus aristotelis. NCBI lineage: Eukaryota > Metazoa > Chordata > Actinopteri > Siluriformes > Siluridae > Silurus > Silurus aristotelis. The sequence continues at coordinate 6,612,609 of NC_139576.1, forward strand.
TAAATTTCTTTTCAAAGCATTAAAATATCCAAATATATTCGGATTATCTGAAATAAGTTTATTTAAGAAATGGACCTGTATATATCCTAAAATATTCCTTACCTGACTTGCAGAAAGATGAATAAACGCCCTTTCTAATCCTTAGATTGACGGATGAAAACGTTTAGAGAAAAAATGTTTCTCTATTACATGAAAAGATAATAAATCGTTAAGGCAGATCTATATTTGTATTAGAAGGCGTTTATTCGAACTAATATAGTTTAGAGGTATAACCATGTTATTTATGAAGCAAACAACATTAATCACATACCACTGTCTGCAAGCCAGTCTAAGAAATATTTGCAGTGGAAAGTTCCAGATGCAGGAAACATATAAAACTATTAAAAGATATGGCTAGTTCCATATCATTTAAAAGTTTGTTTCCTGTGGTCTGGAAGACTTAGAAGATACATATCCTGCATATCCTTTTTTTTTCTTTCTTCATGCTGTTTAAGATTCAGATGCAAAACCCTACATTTCCCAAAATGCTGTACAGCAAACATTTTATCACTCAAACTGCTTGCTATTTTTAAATATCATAAGACAAAAAAATGAGCAAAATTCAAATGTTCTCTTCAAGAAGATCTGAAAGTGTTTTTATCCAAAAGATCCATGCAGTTTACAATCATCACCAAATAGTTCTGTTGAATATATTACATCCAATACTCAAAGAAAGAGGGGGGAAAAACATTAATTGCAACATGATAATGTAGAGAAGTCTTACCTTTGCTGACTTCTTCCATTTTTATTTCGATTTCCTCACGCTTGGTAACTGCAAAACAAGAATTTGAGGGAACTTGATGTTAGAAAAATTTTAAATATCAAGATATGAGAATCTGTCAAAGGAAATTTCATTGAAGATTCTCAACACGAATTTTTATATTCTGTTTGTTTTGGTAAAACTGAAACTTATGAGGATGAAAAATGAGAAAAAGCATGCATTTGCCAAGATGACACTGAGGCAAGTACAAAAACTTTTCGAGAAATTGCAAAGATTAAATATCACTTGTGGTTTCCAGATTTAGGGCAGAACCCCAGAACCACCTTGTGACATTACACATGTTGGAAAATCCATGATTATGTTTGACATTTGAGGTTTTAACAAAGCAGAACTGTTATTTGTTTGGGATTTCTTGATACCCACAGGCAGTGCAAAGGTGCTTTATACTTGTCACATGTACATTTACAGCACAGTGAAATTCCTTTTTCGGGTATCCCAGCAATGTTAGCTCGGGTCAGAGCGCAGGGTCAATCATGATACAGAGCACCTGGAGCACAGATGGTTAAGGCTCCAAGAGTGGCAGCTTGGTGATACCGGGCTTGAACCCCCAACCAGTAACCCAAAGCCTCAACCACTGAGCTACCACCTCCCACCTCAAAGTGTGGTGCAAAGACTTGGCCATGTTTCTTTTGGACATTAAACTTGAATGAATTTCGCATGAGTGGTCAATTTTTTTGTGTTAGACATTCTTTGGAAAAATGGTATTTTCAAAGATGATTTAAATTAGCAAAAAAAAGAATTAAGAGAAATGGATGAAGCTGGAATGAAGTAATGAAGCTAAGATAAGAAACATGAAATGTATATACAAAAGTATAAAAGTCAAACTAAGAAAGATTATCCAGTTTGGAGATGAACACAAAATGGCAGATGATATGAATATTTCTTGGATGGTGATTTGGGATGATGTGATTACATTGTAAAAATCCACCTTCAATGTTGAGCTGTATAGATGTTGTCTGGGTCTTTCCATCTTTATTTTTTACCACACAGTGGTAGATTCCTTGGTCTTCTGGCTGGATATCATATATCAAAAGCGATAAAAGACTTCCAATTTGTTCAAATTGAATCTTTTCTGTAGTGGTCAGTCTTTTACCATTGTGACACCACACAGCATTGGAAAGTATCTGGGGATTAATTCTGCAAACAAATTTGGCCACTTCATTTTTCTTAACATTTAAATTATTTAATTTGTGGTACATAAGTTGGCATTTTCTCACAGAGGACTCCTCCGAAGCATTTTTTTCAACTTCAGGATTTGGTACTTCAGTACTGAAAAGCGTTGCTGGAGACCCTGCTATGGACCGCACAGTAGTTGTTGACTGTATAGCTTTTAAAGATGGATCATGTATTTCTTGGTAGTCTGGTGAGGTTCCCAGGTAAAGAGAAAGTGAAGGATATTGGTACTTTATTTGAGGATCTTGATATTGAATATTGCATCTCATCCTTTCCTTTTGCCTTTGAGATGTTGTGGAATCGGGTAAAGAGGCTTCTTTTTGAAAGCTGGACCTTTCAGAGAAGGCTGATGGCTGTGGGACTTCAACTGATTTTGGACTAATCTCTGAAGAGTGACCATACATTGTTTCAGAGACAAAAGTTTTATCTGACAACATTTGAACTTGTTCATCTTTTAAAGGTACATGTCCTTGGTTTCTTGTTAAATCTGTGAGTAGAACGAGATTTTGAAATCTGACTTCATGAGGATCGGTTATGCTCTCACTTGGCTTTTGGAAAGACATAGAGGGTTCCTGAATCTCATCATCACCTTCCACTGATTTTGACCATACAGCAGTAGATTTCTCATGTTTTGCTTCAATAAGAGGAGAAACACTTGGTAGGTTTTCCAAAATGTGTTGGTCTCTTGAAAGAGTTATGTCGGTGGTTTTTGCATGTATAGTGGAGTCTGAGGAAGTTGAGGAACTTGGCTTTCCAGACAAGGCTGAATTTTGCTGAACGACAACATCGACTGCAACGAATTTCGACCATGCATCTGAAGGTATCTCATCTGTGGCCTCAAGAACAAGAAGATTACTTGCCAATGGCTGGACTTGTTCAGTCTTTATTAGAGAGTCATGCTCTGTTTGTTTATGGAAATCAGACCTTTGAGTTTGCAGAGTGGCCATTTTTCTCAAAGAAGATTTAAAAGTAGCCACATCTTCAGATTTTACTGAAGTTTTTTCCACAGAGGATGTGGTGCTTTGTATATGCACAGGGATATCAGATCTTCCTTCTTGTATAGATGCTCTGGCTATAAAGGTCGGATCTGATAAATAAAATTCTTCCTGAGAAGAAACAATATCCTTACTTGATTTTTCTAAAGGTGTTGAAAGTTTTGGAACCTGACCAAAATTTACATCTGAAATAAGACAACTGTGCTGTTTATTTCCATCAATCTCTCCCTCTTGTGGCAGTTCTTGATCTTGTTTAGCCTCCATAACCAATTGCATTTGGTCTTGTAGTGAAATCATGCTTCGATCATGAGTGACATCTTCATGAGAGACAACAGCAATGTTCTTATTTGACCTGTGAGACAGAGTTAATGATTTCTGAATGCAAACTCCTTTAACAATAGGAGATTTTTTGAGTGGCATATCAAAGATGAAAGAATCACTTGGCAGATTTTGGTCTTGCTGGACCTCCAGACCTTGAGTTTGGTCTTTTTTTACAAGTTTATCTTTTTGCTTAGTATATACAGTAGAGACAGGTAATGCTATTTGAAGTGGGTCAGTAATTCTCTCACTTTGCTGTCTGGAAGACATTGATTTTTGGCGAAAATCAACACATTTTGGAATTGCTTCTGTTGCTCTCTCAGGGGTGAATGCAAATGGTACAATGTTACTTGGTAGTTCTTGATATTGTTGAGCTTGTAGATCTTGTTGTGCCTGTAGTAAATCATCATGGCTGATTTCATTCTTTCCTTGAAAGGTATATGACTTCAAAAAAGGTTCATCTGCTTCTGGTTCAGCACTAGCCAATTCAGAGCTAAATCCTCCTGTCAATAAAGGAATTTCAGCACTTTCTTTCGGTATGTATTTTTCTATATACATTGTGGATGTAGTGAAACCAGGATCTTCAAAATATGGTTTAGGTTTTTCAGTACATCCTGCAGCAGATGTAAATACTTTTGTAGAAATCTTGGGTGATTGCTGTGTTTGTGCTTGATCAAGTAAAATCTGTGATTGTTTTAAAAATATATCCGATGTCTTTGTGTCTATACTGGGATCAGAAAAAGGGACTTCTTCATGGCTACCAATAATAATGCTCTTACTTGACTTTCCATAAGAGTCTGATGATTCTGTAAAGTCACCACCTTTTGCATCAGCTTTTGAAAAAGAAAAAGATGTCTCGTATTCTTTTTGATAGATAAGAGGTTTCTGTGACAAGTTCTGTGCATCTAAAGATAAAGGTTGCTGACTTGATAACATCATGTCTGTAGTATTACTACTAGGAGCAGTTGGCATTGTAAAATCTTTATAAACTTTTGTAGCAGTTTGTTTGCTTGAAGATTTCTCAGGTGAGGTTTCGGAGAAAAAAGAATACATTGAAAGCTTTTGCTCTTCACGGCCTTCCAAATCTTGTGACTGTTTCCTTATTTCTGTTTCACTAAGTACCGTGGGGTCTGCCATACATAAGTAATCACCCATTCTTTCATGTGGCTTTTTAGCTGGACTAGACAGTTGCTGAATCTCCACATTGCTAATAGATTGTGATGTCATTGAAGATCGATCAGGTGTAGTTCCAGCAGAAAACAAACTATCACCTGGCAGAACAAGTTCTTGTTTATCCACTGGCCCTTCGTGTAGAGTAGGTTTTAATCTTTCAAACAGTTGTTTTTGAAGACTGGTTGTTTTTGTAAGAGATTTTTCAGACCGTGACATACTCTCATTAGCACGATCTTTAGAGGTTTCATCTGATCGATACAAAGAAATACGTTAGGCAAGTAGATAAGGAATGCTACAGTAATGCTAATTGGTGGAACTACAGTACAGTTTGCAACAATAGTGTATAAGAAGAGTGGATTACAAACGTGTTTTCGCTAAGTAGCCTTTATAATGTTACCACAAGCTCAGGTTTCATTTTGTGCTGTTAGTAAGAGTGATTGAAAAGTCTCACTGTGGACAATCTGTGACAAGCTTCAGTTGAGGGAAAAGGTGCTCTTACAGTTAATCAGAGTGCGTTATTGGAATACAAGAGTCTCATCTTATGTATATTACCTTCCATGGGGACTGTAAGGGTTGCTGTACAAACAGCCTCTCCAGCAGAATTGGTTGCTTTGCAAGTGTACTCTCCAGCATGCTCAGAGAAAGTATCAACTATGATTAGTGTAGCAATGCTCGTCATTTCATCATAATGGAAGACAATATTTTGATTCGATTTGACAGGTTCCTGACCATGAAACCAACTTATATCTGGTTTTGGAATGCCAGAGACACAAGCGTAAAATCTGGCCACTTCCCCATGAGGCACAGTGCAGCTTACAAGAGGTTGAACAAAAGTGGGCTTCTGATCAACCGGTTCCTTCGTTACACTCTTAAAGCTTGAAGAGAGACTGGACAAGGCATGCCACTGAGAGTCCTGAGATGTTATGTCAGTAATTTGTTTTTTCCCTGTGAGGAGGCATTGATTTGTCTTTAGCCATTTGATATACCAAACATTTTTTCCAAAATTAAGATTTTCTAGGTGTTCAAAACTCCAACTAGTACAGGTCCAAAACCAATAGCAACACCCAATGCACTTGTAATCATTTGCAAATAATAAATAGTTACCAAATCACATTCATTAGCAGATGCATGAATGCAGTAAAATGAACATTCTATAATAAAGTATGTTAAACTCACCCTTCAGTTGAAGTACAGCGGAGCAGGAAACCATTCCAGCAGAATTACGAGCAACACATGTGTACTCTCCTTCATCCTCAGGATAAACTCTGGCAATCTCTAGCTGGCAGCTGTCATCAAACTGAGACATTCTGAAGAAGTTTGACTGTTTGATCTCTTTGTCTTTGCAGAACCAGGTAATTGTCAGATCTAGAAACATTAGCAAACAGCAATTTCTTTACTGACTTCATCTTTTGTGTGCACATAGAACATAAACCAAGGGAGATGTAGTTGGAGAGTCGGTCAGCATATCAGGTGCTTACCTTCTCCAGACACGCGACACTGAAACCTGGCAGATGCTCCTTCAGTGGCAGATGCGTGTTGTATTGGGGATATAATCACAGGTGGGGATAAAGGTGCACCGGTGTCAGGTGAAACAACCTCAGGAACTATGTAAGAATATGGAGAATATGCGTTAATAATATTAGTAATAATAATTATAGTCATTTGGCGGAGTTCAATCAAATGCATTTTAAAGTTTACCTTCAACGTTTAGTGAGGCAGAGCTGGTGGCCTGGCCATAGTCATTTTTTGCCTCACATTTGTACAAAGCTGCGTCCTCTGGGAAAACTTCAATGAGTAGAAGAGTGTGTTCGTTTCCTACTCTCTGGAACTTACACTTGAATCCAGGAGATAATGCCTGAGAGTTCTTGTACCAGGAGACCTGGGGCTGAGGGATGCCGGTAACTTCCACTGAGAAGCGTGCAGGTTTACCAGCCTCGACAGACAAAGGCTCCAAATGCCTGATGATCTGAGGAGGCTCGGGAACTGGGGACAAGGAAATAAAGTCTAATGAGAAGGAGCAAAGTCACATAGTATAAAATCTGGCTGTGACATACATATGTACTGCCTGGTCAAAAAAGGATTCAAATAAGTGTCATTATTGTGATGATTGCTATGTTTTAGCAGGCAATTCTTTTAATTCTAACTGATGCTTTGTGTAGCCTCTCATTTTAAGATCTGTCCAGGGTACTGTTAAAACCTGAAAGTTTTGGTAGTGGTGAGCTGATGGAAGAAATTAAACAGATTGATAAATGTAATTATTTTATTTGTATTTAATATTCCATTAATCGACAGATGGCAAACTATAATTACTTTTTTTTACCTATGGTTCTCCCTGTGCATATAAATATCCATTACCCATGGTTTAATTTATACTATTTGAGTGTATAGTAGTTAACTGATTAAATAAACACATAGAATGAAAAGTTAGAACACAGAAACAACACTTACTGTTCACATGTAGTGTCACTACACTTCTGTTCTTCCCAGCAATAAAAGTATATTCTCCAGCATCAGTCCTCAGAGTTTCGGTAATTGTCAAACGATGGATTTTCCTGATGGTCACATAGCTATAACGCTTATCAAGCGTGAACTGAATTTCAGCACCATTCCTGAGCCAGCGTCCTTCAATGTCATCCTCATTAACCTCAAATTCCAGTGTAGCTCTTTGCTGCTCAAGCACCTGAAAAAAAAAAAAGACATTTACTGTGAGCGTTAACAGTTATGACCGTTAGTGACCATTGTATATGGCAACATTACGGTTCCAGTCGCAAGATATCGAAAGAGTTTGTGTGTAAATAATAAGTACCGTTACTTCCTTCTCGACAGGTTCGCTAATGCGGACATCTTTGCCCTCGACTGTGAGTTGAGCTTTGGATATGCTTGACCCAGCAACCACTGAGTATTCCCCAGCATCAGACATTCGAACAGTCTGTATTAATAAGCGCTGAATGTATTTGTCTGTAGTAACTTTGAACCTGCAGGGTTTAATACAAAATTAAATCAGAAATCTTGACTCATCAAACGCAATTGTAATATCAAATGACTTAAAAACTCTGCTTAGTAAAAGCTATTACCTTTCGGATAGCTCAAACTCCTGCCCGTTTTTCATCCATGTGACTTGAACATTGGGTTCGGAGAGCTCACATTCGAAGATGGCCTTTTTCTTCTCAGTCACCTTGATATCTTTGATGTGTTTTGTAAACTCGATGACACGAGCTAGAGATTAAAAAAGTGACCAAGTTAAGTGCCTAGAGAATTGACTGAAATACAAATCGCTGTTAAGGGATGAAGTAAAAACTTACCTTCGACAAACAGTTTTGCTGATGTTTGAGCAGATCCTGCAACAAACTTGTACTCTGCACTATCCCCAAAGTGCACATTACGGATAGTGAGCGAGTGTGTGAGCTGTCTCGAACGAGTCTGGCACCTGTCGGTGGATCTAATCTCTACACCATTCTTCAGCCATTTGTAGGTAATACCCTCATAATTAACGGTCACTTCGAAAGTAATGGTGTCCTTCTCTTGAGCATTGAGGTCTTTGAGCATGGAGGTGATGAGTATAGCTTTAAAAAGAAACAAGAACAGAAATCTTAACTTTTTACATCGAAATGTCTGGGTTATTCTGCATTCTTACATTTTTTCATGAACCTGTTTATGATGAGATTTTATACTCAATTTTGATATATAGTCTAATAAATTATTACTTCATTCTGTTAAGTCTGAGGGGACAGTATCATTGCATGGGTTGCCAGTCCATAGCAAAACATTCACACCTATGAGCAGTTTGGACTAGCCCATCTTCTTAGTCCTTAAAGATTTGGGACAAGACATGACAACCTGCAAATTCACGTTAACGGGGGAACTTGCAAAACATCAGTAACCTGAGTTCAGGCTCAAACTGAAAACCTTTACAGCCCTGTGCCACATCATGAATTCATATTTAGTTGTATTTCAATATACAGTGGTCCCCCAGAACTCGTGGGAGTTACATTCTAAAAGTTCGGAAAATCCGTGGATTTTGGACGCACCACCGCAGCCCCTATGGTACCTTGGTGAATTTCATTTCGACATTACGCCAGTAATTTGGTTCCTTTTTTTATGCAGACTAAACAGAAAATGTGAAGTAATGGACATAAATGCTTTATTTATCACTTAAAATGAATAATACAATAATGTGGTTTAACAAATTTTTATGAAATTTGTTAGTGAAAACATAGTTTAAAATGTTGTTCCTAACATTCCTGAACATTCGGTCCCGCTTTGGATTCTCGCGAATTTTAAGATAATCCGCAACTTGCTGTTAGTCAGGTTCCAAATGAGAACCCTCAAATTTTCCGAGCTGCAAGTTCACAACCGCAAATTATCCTGGGTATACTGTAGTAGAAAGGAAAGAAATGTTTGAAAAACTTACGGCTGACAGTCAGAGTGGCTGAGACTTTGTCATTTCCACAAACAAATGTGTATTCCGCACTATCATCTCTGCTGGTATTCATGATCTTCAGTTGATGCAGTTTGCCCTGCACCACTATTCTGAACTTCTCGCTCATTTCGATCTCAACTCCATTTTTCAGCCAGGTGGACGGGACGTTAAAGTGTGAAACTTCACATTCAAAAGTGGCCATTTGAGTCTCTGGAATCTCAATATTCTTCATGGGTTTTGTGACCCTCAAAGCTGAAAAAAAAAAAAAAACATGCAACAAATTAGCCGTGCACTTAGATGCGTTAAAATGCAATTTGAAACATTTACAATATACTTACACTCAACATGTAAATATGCACTGCACTGCACGTGTCCCACGACAGCCGTGTATTCTCCATCCATGCTTTCCTCAACATTGGAAATAACCAGCTTGTGAGCTTTGCGCTCTGAAAGGATCTGGATATTTGCACTTGGCTGTAGCTCATGGTTCTTGAACATCCATTTGACTGGGACATTATCATGGGATACACTTAACTCAAAGGAAGCAGTAGAATTTAGCAGCGCAGTCACATCTTTTGGCTTTTTCACAATTTTAATTGCTGAAAAAAATATAATTAAACAATGAGTTTAAAAAAAGGCCGGTTCCTATCCACAGAAAAACACAATGTAAAGTAAAGTCAACTTTAGGACTTACTCTCAACATTAAGTCTTGCATTAGCAGTGAGTTTTCCAAGTTTGAATCCATAAACAGATTCATCCTGGGTGTTACATTTCTTTATTTTCAGGGTGTGAACCAAGCCGTCCACTGTGATTTCATATTTATCGCTCGGAAGAATTTCAACTCCGTTCTTGATCCACTGGGACCCTTTCATGTCCAAATGAGTGAGTTCAATACTGAACACGGCCTCTTGAGTCTCAATGACTGTTTGATTCTTTAGCGTCTTCTTGACCTTCACAGCTGTTAAAAAACATAAGAATGTATTTTTAATGATTGATATAATTTGAAATACTGCAAGTTTGTCAAATTAATAAATAAAATAAAATAAATATATACCTTCAACTTTTAGGTTAGCTGAGGTCTTCGAGTTTGCCACCTGGTATGTGTACTCTCCAATATCTTGCGGTCTTGAGATGGCAATGACTAACCGTCGTACAACACCAATCTCTTCACTTATGACATTATCACTGAAATCAACATGGTGTCCATCCTTAATCCACTTTCCTTCAGCAGATGCGCTGGCAACTTCACACTCAAGCACAGCTGTCTGGGACTCTGCCACAGTTACATCCTGTAGTGGTTTGTTTATAGCACCACCTAGTGGGACAGAATAAAGCATAATGTTATTGACTGAACCTTTATACTAGGTATGTGTATCTCCATAAATGGGGCAGATGTGATTCGCATCTCGATGCATATCCAACGATACAATAAATTATTTAAACATATGAAGCATCCGATTTCAATTTGTATCTCATTATCAACTGTTTTTTTTATGCTACCATCTTTCCTACTCTATAAAAATGCCTGAGTCTGGAAGTAAATAGATGTTGGTCCTAGTCAATTGAAGTGTAACAATGTCTCACCTGACACTGTAAGTGTGGCACTTGAAGTCTTTTCACCAGCTGCAAACACATACTGGCCCTCTTCATCTTTCATGGCGTTGAGAACAATGAGACTGTACTTTGTGCCCTTGGAATCAATTTTGTACCTGGGACCAGCCTTCAGAGATTGACCCTTAAAAGTCCAGAAAGCATCAATGCCAGTATGAGACAGCTCAACCTCAAAAGTGACATTTTGGGTCTCGGTGCACACACGGTCCTGCATGTGCTTTACAATGCTGACCTCTGAAAGAAGCAGAGTTAAATCTATTAAAGTAGCCGCATACTGGTACATTGCAATCGTCACTGGAAATTGTAAAGTATTGCTGTGTATAAGGTAATAAAAAAAAAAACTTACTCTCAACAGTGAGCTTGCATGATGAATCAACTCTGCCAACAACCAGTTTATATTGTCCTTCATCAGAAGCATATGCCCTGTTCAGTACCAGTCGCTGTTTGGAGCCCTTGGCCACAATTTGGACTCTTTCGCTAGCAGTCAAAAGTTCGTCATTATGATACCATTTCACTGAGCTCACATCGGCAGCTGAGATTTTGGCTTCTAGCACAGCCTTCGTGCCTTCAATTGTGCTAACATCCTTCAGAGGTGTTACAATGCCGATTGCTAAAATTGATCAAAAGAAATGATTAAATATTAAGCAATGAAAACATTTTAGAAAACATTTTGCAAGAAGTCAAAATAAAAAAAAAGCTTTAACTCAAATGTATGTTTTCATCATTTCTATTTCATGCATCCTTTAGTACTTCTCTATGGGCTAATCTGTTATACAGTTAATAACTCTGGGAATTGTCAAATCAATGCTTCGGTGAGCGAGGACTTTTCTAGAGAAATTAATTTTAAAGTTGAGTTTAAGTATCTGGAAATTTCTCATTTGACATGTTCTCCACCACTCTTTGTTTCTTTCGTTTTATTTTTCATCAGTGGAAAGAGCGAAGGAATGTTTGGAAGTCCTAAAAGGTCATGAAAAATGTTTTTCTTTTTTTGTCTCACAACATCATTTTCTCACCATAAACAAAGTTGTTTTCTTGTGGACTAGACATAACAATAGTTGTTTTCTCATAATCTCAACATGACAAACGTTTTCTCGTTATCATGACCTGGCTTTCTAATGATCTCAATGTTAAAACCCTTTTTCTTATGACAAATATATTGCGAGAAAGTCTTGGGCCTTGTGAATGTTTCTGGTGTATAGCAAACCAGACAACCCCCTTCTCACGTGTTGGACAGACCGACACAGAGCTATTTTAGTTTGAGTGAGTCCCTGATCAAAGAAAAAACTAATAATGCTGTGATAATGCTAGAAGATGCTCTTATAGCGAATACACAGAAAAATTCAGTACTGATCATGTGGAAACAAGAAAGAAAAATATACTATAATGCATGGCCTCTTAGGATTTCCAAAGGAAACAAAAAAAACACCCCATGTGGTAAATAAAACTCAAATTGAGAACTGGTGTACAAGCAGAACCTTACTTTGAACAGTTAGTTTTCCTGAAGTGGAAATGAAATAAGCGGGGACGTTGAAGGCGTACATTCCAGCGTCCTCTTTGGTGGCGTTTTCAATAAGGAGCTTGTGTACCAGTTTGTCGATAACAATGTGAATTCTATCAGTGGCAGAGATCGGTTGACCATTCTTTGACCAAGTGCCCTCCACATTCTCCTGAGAGAATCGCACTTCCAGCTGAGCAATATCACCTTCGCAGACGGTTATGTCAGAAAGACCTTGCATCATTGTAACTGGTCGCACTGTAGGAAGAAGAGATATGGGGTAGGATAAGACCATCGCATGGTATATCTCAAGATATCATGCATACAAAATATGTACAGATCAAAATATATGGTAGATCATGTACATTAACTTACATTTCATCTTCAGGGTTGCACTTGTTGTTAAATCCCGCACTTTGAAAGTGTATTTGCCTTGGTCTTCTTTCTTCACATCCTTGACACACAGGCTGTGTCTTCCTCGGCGAGAGGACATTACATACTTCAAGCCTGGCGTAATCTCTTTGTTCTCGAAGTACCAGGTGCCTTCAGCGTCCTCACGGGACACTTCACACTCAAACTCCCCCGCATATGACTCTGGCACTTCAACACTTTCCAAATTCTTCACAATTTCAAGTAGTGCACCTACAAAATTACACCATAGTTAAGTTTTTGATGTTCAACACCAGTGGTGGATGAAGTACACAAACCATGTAAAATATTACTCAGGTAAAAAGTGCTTCCTTTAAATTTTTAAATATACAAAAGTATTTGCCTTTAAATGTACTTAAGTATCCAAAGTACTATGATTTATTATTGCTGAAATGTTCCTATTATCATTTTTGTCACAAGACTCTTTGCTTAATCAACTCAGTTTATATGTAACGACTACTGTTTCTCTCAGCACCACAATCTATTAATAGAATGATATTAATGAGTCAAACACTGATTGATATCTATTCACGTTATCATGAACCCGAAAACTTTCTTTTTAACTACTTAGAAAAAAAATCACGCAAATAATGTCACGGGTGTTGTGGCGAGTTCGAGTCAGGAGTTTCTTCCTGCTGTTTGCTTGCTGTTGAACTGACGCTAAACTGTATGTTGGTGATACGTAGATACACCAAGCAGAAATCCAAACAAGTTCAAAACAGCTTGCGCTCTACACTGATTGGTGACTTGTTGTGTGATTGACCAGTTTTTGTTCCACTTATTAATAAATAAATAAAAAATGACTGATTTCCAAGATGTAGTGGTTCCAAAAAGTACCATGTTTGACTTTGAAATGTAGTAAAGTGAAAGTCCCCCAAATTGGAAATACTTATATTTAAATTACAAATACGCAAGAAAACTACTTAAGTACAGTAATGAATTACATTCACTTTGTTACTGTCCACCACTGTATACAACACACAATGTGTTCCATTTGTATGAGTCATTAGACCCTTTTTAAATAATGTAGTCATTATACAAACCTTCAACATGAAGTCTGGCTGATGTTCTGATGTGGTCATCCTCAACAAGAGCACAAGAGTATTCAGCATCATCAGTCATGCTGATAACCAGGACAGACAGAAAATGCACTTTTCTGTCAGAGTGCATCCTGTATTTATCTCCAGAGAAAATCTCAACATTGTTCTTCAACCATTTAACCTTAATAAATGGCTCGTTTGTTTCGCATTCAAAGGTCACCATGTTGTCCTTTTCTTTGGCATATAAATCCTCTATTTGCTGGGTGAAGGTTACAATTTGCTTGGCTAAAATAAAAAAAAATTAAAAGATGATTTTAATTCATTTCGCAAATATATTTTCAATATAGTAATTTTATTGCAGAAATAATCATGATACATACCTTGCACCAGTAGGAAGGCATGGCTTGATGTCTCTCCTGCAATATTAATAGCTTTTACCATAATGCTAGCCGAGTCTTCGGCTGAGACATCTCTAACAACCAGCTCACAGACATGGTCTTCAGGCCAGTACCAATAAATCCGCTCAGATTTTTCCAACAAAATTCCATTCTTGAACCACTGACATTCAGGCTCTGGTTTACCTACAACTCTGCAACGGAAGCGTACTTCATCACCCAAGGTGACAGTCTGGCTACGAATGCGTTCTAAAATCTTTGGTGCCTCCATGCTGGGGGAAAGAGCAAATTTCTCAGGCTTGATTGTAGGAATAGTAAGCTTGCCTTCCTCTTCAATCTTCTTTTTCTCAGCTTCAGTGATCTGCTTAGTCCAGTGCAGAAGTTCCTCCTTTCTCTTTCTCAACATGTCTTCATAGGACTCGTCCTTCTTGCGAGATTTAAACTCCACTGAGGAAATGGCCTCATAGTAGCCTTCCTCAGTTCTGCGTTTGAATTTGCTTCTTAATTCCTCTGTCTCTTCTGTAGACCTCTCATGAACAACTCTCTCAGCCCTCCTCAGCTTGACCACCTCTTTAGATTGTGAGGTCTCAGCAGGTTTATCCACTTTAACAACATCAAAAGATACTCTGCCATGCTCAGGGCCAGGGCCTTCTGGAACCTTAATCTCAGGAGCACGCCGCAGGATTGATCGGAAGTCCTCCTTCTGTTTGATCTCTAGCTTCACTGTGTTTTCTGCAGTACCCTCTGGGTTCTCCGCCAATACTTTGACATCTCCAGAATCGTAAGATTTGCAGTCCACAATCTCAAGGTAGTGAATGCCATCATATAGAAGTCTAAATCTTTTGCTCTTGCGAATAAGCTGTCCATTCAGGTACCAGTTGACTTTTGGGCTTGGGTATCCAGTTACTCTGCAACGGAATTTTGCAGTTTCTCCTTCCAGGACTCTAATAGGCTCTGGAAGCAAGACAATCTCAGGCTTAGTTTTTTCAGTGATTTCATCTCCAGTAACTCCAGCAGGAGCGCCCTCATGAGCAATGCGTTCAATTTCATCTATTCTTGGCCCCCTCCGACCCTCAGGCAACTGACTTTCCTCCACAAGGCTCTTCTCATCTTTTACAATCAGAGTGGCTGAGGTTTGGTCAACACCAAATTTGTTGGTAGCTCTGCATGTGATGACACCACTGTCTCTGGAATATGCAACCTCATAGTCCAGACTGCAATAACCAAATTCATTTATCATGCGTAGTCTGTTAGCAGCTTCCAGGGGCTTGCCATCGTGCAGCCACTCAACAACCATTGTGGGATCACCAATAGGGGTGAGTCTGCATTCAAAGTGTACAGCACCAAAATGCTTCAGTCTTACTGAGGTCAGTTTCTTTTTGAAGTGAGGCTTCTGTTGTTTCTCCTTGTCATAAAGGTCACCCTCCTCCCACTGTTCCTGTCCATAGCGGAGATGCAGCGGCTCCAATTCTGGTGCAGAGATTTCCTTAGCTTTGTAAGTTCCCTTAGGAATAATAAGTTTTCTTTCTGGTAGAGGTTCAGTGAACTCCACCTCCACGTTGACGCGGCAGCGTGTGGTATCACGTCCAGCTTTATTAATTGCAGTAGCAGTGTACCATGCACTATCCGAACCAGTAGTTTGGGGGATCTTGAAATGTGCTTCCCCTTTGGTTCCTTCAATCCTGAAAAATTATAGCATTTTAATTTGTAAGCATTATTTAAAAATTGTACAAATAAAAATATAATAAAAAAGTATACCAAATGATTTTGGGTCATAACATTTTAATTCAGAATACTCACTTAATGTTTGGGTACTTATGAGGTGAGACAATGTCACTGTTTTTCAGCCAGACAATGTCGGGAAGTGGATTTCCAATGGCTTTGACCGCTAACTCAACCAAGGTTCCTTCCTTGACACTGACGTTCTTCAGCTTTTCGATGAACTGTGGTCTAATCAAGTTTTCCTTAGCTATAAAATACAGATAGATATCAGTTTGTGTAATGATTTAGCGGTAAACTATATAGTTAAAAGGGTAGGGAATTACCTTCTACAGTTAGAGTCATGGAAACTGTAGTTTTCCCAGCTCTATTCTGAGCAACAACTGTCCATTCTCCAGAGTCATGAGGCATAGCAGGCACCACAATCATTGACTGTGTTCCATCCTCTTTCACCACAATCTTGTGGGTGTAGTCATTCACCACTTGTTGCCCTTTATTAAAGACATTGAGAAATGAAAAGTCTACATTATTGCCTCTGTCAACTGTTTTTTTTTATATAAATTAACATTTGTAACTTATTAAACTAAATTAAGAGGGTTTCAGGGCTGACAGTGTTTATGTATATCAGGTAACGCACACACACTGTTGGTTAAAAATAAACTGCTAGTTACAAAACCAGATGATATAAAGATGAAATTAAAATGCCAAATATCTTTTTTTAAGTACGTCTTCATGTGCTACTATATAACCTGAATGTTAGTCTCAGTTTTCAAGTAAAACTCATGCAATATATATAAAATAGACCTCAGGTTTCATTTTACTTACCGTTATGGAACCAGAAAGTGTCAGGCATGGGCCTTCCAACAACTTTCAAATCAAATCTTGCAGTCTGTCCTTCTGCACACCTGAAGGACGATGGTTTCATGGCAAACACAGGTTTGTAAAGCCTTTCCAACTGGGTCTCATCTGTCTCATCCAGTCTGCGAGCAGGAGAACGGCTAACAGAGCGTGCAGGGGAACGTCCAGGGGAGAGACTTATGGAGCGTGCAGACATAGGGGATTCGGACCTGCAATATAAGTAAAAAAAAAGCTGATTAATGCTTATATACTTTATTATATTTATATATAGTGTGGCCATACATGAAGTAGATTTGAATTGAGTTGAAAGATAGTACATTAATATTACCGACATTTGGCAGGTGCACTTATCCTGAGAGGACCTACAATTATCTCGTGCATACATCTGAGTAATTGAGGATTAAGGGCCTTGTTTAAGGGTTTAGAAGTCGCAACTTAGTGGTGGTGGGATTTAAACTCACAACCTTCTAATCAGAAGTCCAACATCTTAACCACTAAGCTACCACTTCACGGGAAAGGATGTTTGGAAAACAGTATGTTTTCCTATGAGCATGTTTCTATATTTTAATTCTTCTGCATATGCTGAAACTGAAGACTCCTTCCACAGATTAGTGAATTAACATCTCCCTATGGAAACCCTGACCATACCAATGTTTAAACAATTTTCTAAACAACATTAATCTGTTCACTATTTGGATTAGACTATGTAAAGCTTCTGCCATATTGGTTCTTTTTTATCAACTGAAACTGATTTTATTTCAGCACATTAATACAGTAAAAACCTGTGACATGTCATTTGGTATAACTTGCCATCAGTTCTCAGGATACAAGAAAAAATAACTTACTGTACTCTCCGCATTGCTTCTGTCTGAGGATAGAAGGGCTGAGCAGCAGCTGTGGACTCCACGTAGAGTTTTCCGGAGCTGACGGCGTTCCCCTTCATGTTACTTGCTAATGCTGTGTAGACTCCTTCGTCTTCTGGGAGCACCACAGGAAGACGCAGAGTGGCTCGACCATCCAGAAGTACCTCCATCTGATAGCGGCCTCCATGCTTGATGCGCTTGCCATCTTTGTACCATGCAATCTATTAGAGGGGATTGTGAATGTCATTGTTTAGAACGGACAAAATGAATAAAAATTTGACATTACACCTGCCAAACAATTTAAACAAACTAAAATGTCTTGTTTTGATTCAATATAATTATTTTTTATTATTATTAATCAGTATTAATAATAAAGGAGTAATCAATATCATACTATGTGCAACATGTTTTAATTTCCCTAGCACCTTTTGTGCTTTTGAATTCTTTTTATATATATAAAATATTTATTTATTTCTCATTTATTTCTCATTTATATTTCATTTCTCTTGTAATCTTAAAAAAGAAAAAAGAATTTCTATGGGGATTAATACAATTTTATCTAATCTTATCTTACCTTTGGCAAGGGATTTCCTTCCATTTTGCAGTGGAATGTCACACCCATTCCCTCCATGATTCTGTAGCTTTTGACAGGTGTGCTGAACGAGGATCCTACCGCCTCATGATCAGCTGCACTCAACAGCATTTCTTCTCCATCCTCAATCACCAGCTCACGATATGTAATCTTTAGGATTCTGATCTCAAGCTCATGAATGATCCTCTGCTCAATAACAGAAATGTGGAATTCCTGACAATAAAACAGACTCATTAGTTTTGTTGGTGCGTGTATGAATAATTCTTAATATGTTTAAATCTTTACCTTTTCTGAGGTGAATGTCATCATTTGTGCTTGCTGAGCCATCCTTCTCTGCATTTCATATTCTGCAGGGGGCAAGTCGGCCACCTTTGGCTCCTGAACTGTAGTGGTCACTTCTGTTATGTATGTCACATCCTGTGTTTTCATATAAGCTTCATATTCCTCTGTAAAATGAAATATCATCTATTTTGAAGGGTTTCTGAGGCTTCGGTATTAACATGTAATTATTAACAATTTATACCAAAGCACATGAAAATGCTCAAATATGATTGGTCAGAAAGCTATATAGAAGCGTGGCTCAGACAGTAGGGTACATGGTTTGCATACACTGATCAGGCATAACATTATGACCACCTGTCTAATATTGTGTTGGTCCCCCATTTGCTGCTAACAGTTCTGGCCCATTGAACATTTACAGCATTAACTTCTTCAGCAGTTTGAGCTACAGGAGCTCGTCTGTTGGATCGGTCCACACGGACCAGCCTTCGCTACCCACGTGCATTAGTGGCCCTTGGCCACCCCTGTCGCCGGTTCACCAGTGGTTCTTTCTTGGACCACTTTTGATAGACTGACCACTCCAGACCAGGAACATCCCACAAGAGCTGCAGGTTTGGAGATGTTCTAACCCAGTCATCTAGACGTCACAATTTGGCCCTGGTCAAACTCGCTCAAATTCTTATGCTTGCCCATTTTCCATAAATATATTTATAAATATTTGCAGTGCTGTGGTAATAAGATTGTGGCATGTGCTACTATTTGAACGTTAAAATCCACTAAGTTATTGATCATCTTTCTAGCAGTCACAGATTATGTTTTAGTTTTTACATGATTAAATTTGTCCAGTACTGACCTTCTTCAAGAAGTTTTGTTGAGGCAGATACCTCTCCATGCTGGTTCTTGGCAGAGATAGTATACTCTCCAGCATCATCAGCAAATGTCATGGAGATTTCCAGTTTGCATTCTCTTGTGTCCTTATTGTAACTTACGCGATATCTGAAGATTAAGAAGATAGTTATACATTTTGCATTTCTACTCAATGAAAACTGATTGCCTTAGCAGTTGTGGCTCGCAAATACCTGTATCCTGATGTCAGTTGGACACCGTTTTTCTTCCAGTAGATGTGAGGTTTGGGGCTTCCTCCAATTTGGCAAGAAAACACAACACTGCCACCTTCCACAAGTTTCTGTGAAACTGGCTTCCTCACAAAGAACGGAGCTGCAGCTGCTACAGCATCCACGGTCTCAGGAGCAGCTCTGGCTTCAGTGGTTGTCACTTCTTTAGTCCTAAAATAATAGGTCAATATCAGTGTTAAATGTTCATGAATTGTTTATGTTAATCATGTGATGGATATGAGCATATATTTTAGTTCTTACTCTTTCACCACAGTAATCTCTGCTCGAGTCTCAATCTCCTCAGACACTGAAATGTAAAAATGTGGTAAGATTTCTTAAAGAACTATATTTAAATTTTATCCTAATAAAAAAAAAATCCTAAAATCATTATAAAAGTTATTGAAAGATACCTTTAACAAGCAGGTAGCAGGAGGTGCTGATAGTTCCAGCCTCGTTTGTAGCAGTACAAGTAAAACGTCCGCTATCCTCAGCAAAGGCCTCACGGATCATTAAACGGGCATATCCTTGCTCATATGTGATCTGGAAATCAATGGAGCTTTCAATCCTGTAGTCCTCTCTAAACCATATAATTGATGGTGTGGGGTGGCCTGAGATCTGGCACTCCAGGGTAACAGACTCTCCTTCAGTAACAGTCAGGTTCTTCAAGCCCTGAATCAAAGAAAACAAAGACTATCTGTCTAACCAGCTTTCCTGAAGATTAAAACAATTATTTGACAAATAACTAGATGCTGGTTATAGATATACTTAATATTTTTTCCCTAGAAGGAAACACATAATGGAAATGAAATAAGTACTGTTAAATAATGGAATTTAATATTTATTATAAAATATTATTTTATCCTGATTTTGAGTCATTTATTACACACATGTAGAGACTAATATATAAAATAAAGGTGTCTCCCTAATTCCCTAAGTATAATGTACAATTCTACCAGTTTTAATTACGTCTTATTTAAGATGATTCTGGAAAAATAGTGAGTACAGGACAGACTTGATTAAAATCAATCCCTAAGAACATCCATAACATGACTCCCAGAGTTATTTTTAATGTTCTTTTTTTTTTTTTTTTTGTTCCAGTGAACTGCTTTGCCGATTAATTGGCACTGATATTTAATTGCTGTAACTATAAGCAAAAATCCATACAGAAGGTTTTTCCGGGTCGCTGGAGCAGCAGAGAAGGTCTGCTCTAATTATACAGTAAGAGGGCGGCCTCTACAGGCAAATCAGTGACAGCAGGTGCTTTGTACTACAGTATTTATCTGGGATATTTATAAGTCTTTTATTTCCCTCAATATTTATTAACAATAAATTTATTCATATTTATTTCCTTTACCATATTTTAATGATTTATTTTTTTTATTTTTATTTTTTATAATACATTTCAGTACCTAGTAGTAAGGGCCTTGCTCAAGAGCCCAAGAGTGGCACCTTGGCATTTCCAAGGCCAGGGCCTCAACCACTAAACTACCACTTTCCCAATTAAAGGTAAACCGTAGCCTGTATATGACATTTATTTAATGTTTTGATGCCTTATTTCTGTGATCTGTTTAGCATTTAACCACAATGGTAAAATAGCCTGCAAGCACTGATATAGTGAATCAGTTTTTGCTTTATCATATGAAAATATGAGCCTACTATCTGTTTTAATTATCAGTCAACCACCAATTTGATTATTTCACATCCAAGTGCTAGAATATGTTTAATTGTATTGATGCTGAAAGCGTACTACTCCAATGGTTCATTAAACAAAAGATGGTCAAGACAGTGTAGAATGAACTAATATCTTACAGCAACAACAGTTGGAGGAATACTTGGTTCCTTGGCAGCTGAGGGAACTGCAGCTGTTTCAAGAACCTGGAACAAACAAAACTTGTGTTAGCATCTAAGTCAGCAGTAAAGCAATAGTTCAAAAGCTTAAAAGAAAGTGGAAAACCTGATGGAGAAAAGGAAATGGAAGGGAAGGGAAGGAAAGTTATCAAATATCCTAGAAGAACTGTAATTAGAAAAGGCAGATAGAAGAGGCAGGTAGATGAGGCAGGTAGAGGAATCCACAGTTAGGGGGGGACTTTGAGCTTAGATGTGACCACACAAGTGATATATGACCAAAATTATGATGATGATCAACTTGTGAGATTAATGAGAAACATGAGCACAGCGGGCAAGCATGAACCCAAATTACAAACCTGTGTCTCCCATTCCCCTGTATATGATGCATACGAAGCATCGATCTCTCTCTGTAACTCTGTGTCGAAATGCGACTCATATTTCTCAGTGGCACCTCTAAATGGTGAAGGGGTGTGTTCTGTGGTCACTCTTGTCTCCACAGTCTTATAAGATGGAGGCTTGACAGGCTTGATGATCGTTTGAGTAGAATGAGAAGCAGACAACTCTTTCTGCAGTGTGGCAATCGCAGAACCAGCGATTGAGACCTGACCAACCCAAGGAAAGCAGCGTGAATCAAAAAAGGCATGATTTATAACAACATGGGTTACTGTTTCTTTGATTAGCCACTTCAAAAGGGAATCATGAACAATACAGGTGATGTCTTCAGGATTATGGGATGGAATGGATTATGGGGAAAAATGGAACAGAACTCCAAATTATATTAATGTGGTTAATTCTTATGAATCATTCTATTTGAGGTTATTTTGGGATGATGGATTACTTTTTTCTATTTAGAATGAACCAGTATATGGCTTAGTATAAGACTGTACAATGTCAGAGTTAGGGTTTAATACAGTTTTCGAACAGGTACTTCCTTAAAGTTGCATGTCAGGCAAGCAGGATAAATTGTGGTTTTATTATAGGACATATTTTAAAAAAATAATAATTTTACGTATCATTTTGCTCCGATGTCTAATTGAAAGTTTATGATTTGTTACTAAGGTTATTCTCTGCTTGCCTGATATTACATGAGCTTACCTCATAGCTATGATCAGGTTTAGGAACAGTAACTTTTGAAACTGTGAAATGAGGAACTGGGGATGGGGAAAGGCCAGTATCCACTTGGGCCTTAAACTCAGTAGTTCTTTGGATCTAATATAAATCGACAGAAATCAGGATGATGAAAAGGAAACACATTACCACCTATCATTGAACAAAAGTAGGCAGTCAAAAAAGACTTCTAACCTGACTGACAAGAACGGAATGCTCGGTGGACGTGCTGGGTACATCACTGGGTATTTGCAACACCTCCATTTTATGTGCAACCTGTTGCTTAGCATTTAGCAGCATTGTCTGCTCTTTTATATCCTTTTCCTCTTCGGCCATAGCACTCTCAACATGCACGGGTTTGCGTACACGCGCATGATCCACCGCAGCAAGCACCGTGGCCACAGCTCCGGCCTTTTTCTCATCACCCTGGCGATAATAATTTTTCAATTGTTATCTAATACATAAACAGAAATGTCAAAGACACCCTAAAATCCATTCATTGTTGGTCAATTCGAAACATTCCTGGTTTGCAGAGGTGGAAAGTAACTAATTACTGTACATTTACTCATGTTACTGTAATTTTGTAGGGTTTTTTGTGTACTTTTTAAAGTAGTTTTTAAAATCTGTGATTTTACTTTTACTCAAGTATGTTTTGTTTGAAGTATTGTACTTAACTACATTTTAAATCATATCCAAAAATAAATGTATTAAAATAATGCAAGGGGGGAAAAATTGTGCCCTGGAAACTACTGCACTGATTGACTTATATGCAGAGAACAAACGTGCTAAACGCGGAAGAAAAAAAGAAGGAGACGGAAAAGACAGACACCAGTAATGCAGACCAGCTGATAGAAAAAAAAAGGTTGTTCCATGCGTGCGTTCACTGTCTGAATTCTGATTCTGTGATGTCTCTCCTTATAGTGAATGGCATTATAACAGGATTTTTAGGTTTTTTGTTGCAAAAGTGCATAACTCACAATGGACTAAAGTCATGGACTGTAGGTTTTTTTTGTGAGATGTATATCCCCTTGTCCTATCGGAAATTCTAGAAAAAATTCTTTACTAGAATCCTACTTTTTACTTTTACTTATCATACATTTTTTACTGTTAACTTTACTTGTACTTGAACAAAATTTCATTGAAGTAACATTGCTTTTAATTGAGTCAAATATTTTAGTACGTTTTCCACCTCTGCTGGTTTGAACATATACCTTTTGTCCAGAGTCATAACGTTGCTATACAGTGATGTTAGTAAACTGAGTGGGCAATAATAAATCACAGAGAGTAATACATAGTGAAAGCATATACTTGTATGTAACTTATACACTTAGGGACATAAAGTTGGCAAAGGAAGTTTAGAGACCTCTTAAATGTTTATGCAGAGAATTTTGAGCATATATTGTTCAAATACTTCATACTGCCAAGAATATTTCTTAAGTAAAAGAGTTTGAGTTTTGGGTTAAGACCACTATCAAAATCAATGGACCAAAGAAAAAGTTTTTCCCACTTTTGCTCTGAAAGGTAGTGTGATATAACATGAAATTAAGAAACAATTAATAAGACAATGCTTTATGAAAATAAATGAGATATATTGGCAAAATATTGCTGCAAAAATAGACATATTTGTAATAATCATATTAATCACTGTAAATGTAATTAAAGCCTAATTTAATAATATTGCGTCTAGTCATATTATTTGGCAGCTTTTAATACAGCCATTAGACTGTTTTTTTTCCATGTTTATGGACTTTTCATGTATTTCATGTATGTGAATTATTTAATATTGCCATATTTATGTGTCATTTTGGCTTTAAATAGGCTTCTAATGAAAACCGAAGTTTATTTCATTCTGAATGATACATTTCATGCCAATACGGCATACTGTTGTATTACCAAACATTGATGCTGTGTTTGCTGTTAAGTCAGTGTCTGAATATATTGAACAATTGTAAGCTTTTTTTTTTTCAACACAAACTTCTCATTACATGTAAATTACTTAATTATGAATACAACCCTTAATACACATTCTGGATTTTCTAGATGATTTTCTTTGTATCTCAATATGGTTTTTTTGAAGAGATCAAGCAACAGTTCAGCATGATGTTAGTTGAAATGGTGGACTTTTCATACAAAGTGCTCAGAATGCAACCAAGTAAATGTGCTCCCCACACAAGGACAATGACTTGAATTGAGGTACCTGCTCCCGAGAGGCAAATGTGTAATGGCTAGAGGATTCCATAGTAGTTGTGTGTTCTGGGAGAGAAACAGTGGCATCTCTCTCACTAGCCTGCTCAAGAAGTGTGGATGAAATGCACTTGATCTGTTTTGCCAACAGGGAAAATAATAATTGTTTTAGTTTCATCATAGATGACCAAAAAAATTGAGAAAAAAATCTATTCCTCAGTGGTGGGACAAGAAATATGAAGGTGAAAGGGTAATGAAAGAAAACAGTTTGGAAAGGCAAGATGATATCTGAGTTCATGGAAGAATGTAGGCACCAAAGATGGAGATGAATTAAAGGGTTGGATGGTGACCATGTCACTGAAAGACCAAACTACCTGCTTTATTGGAGGTGCAGGGGGAACAGGAGCAGTGGTGCTCTCTACATCCTGAGGCTCTGCTGATGAGCCAGCAAAAGGTTTGTGACCACGAGCCTGGTCCACTGCTGCCACCACAGTGGCAACAGCAACAGATTTGTCATCCATGCTTTGCGGTTCCTTTCACATGCAGGTAGAAATTGGGATGCAAAATATAGGTGTTTTCTTCAGCATTGCATAATGACACATATTAATGCATCATTTCAAATACCAAAGACAAAATTCTTGCAGTAAATAGATTTTATACTGAACAACATAAGGCAAGACCAAATCCCTTTCTTCATATGAATGTACATCATTTTCGCTCAAACTCCCAGAAAGTAGAATCAAATATTATGCTCACCTCTTTAACAGAGGCACTGCTGACTTGTTGTTTCCTGGTGATGGAGCCTTCCCAGCGATGTTCCACGTGAGTGGTGGTTTGAACCTGTGAAGCTCTAGCTTCCATGCTGGCTACATAGCTGGACTCAGACACATAACCCGCCTGTTTCCACGGGGGCAGGACCTCTGCGCCTGGAGTGATCTGTTTGCGGGTCATCAATGGGGACTTGACAGGTCTGATCGGTGATACGGACAGTCTTGTGGAGGGGGATACGGTTCTGAAAATAAAATAAAAATGAATTATTTGTTCCTAATGTCTATTTGTATCTTTGCTCCCTGTATCCTTCGAATGCAAAGTAAAAAATTCATTTGGAATGTTTTGCATATCAATATTTTTAATTAAATTGCAATTTTCAGTGACCTCCAATTATTATTTTATTATGAAATTCTGATTAGGATCATTTATTCATTAAAGTCATTTTCTCTTTGGCTAATGGTTGCTAAATTCCCCATAATGCTGTTTGTCTGCCTTCTGACAGTAAGGCCAATAGGAAGTAGGTCTTGCTTGATCTCTACTCATGATGCAGTATATCATCTGCAATGTATTCAACTTTCACATATCCTCAGCTATATACTCTGCTCAAACGGACAAGGCTCCCATCATTCAACTTCTATGCTAACATGGCCATCTGTGGTGTCTGTCATAGTTTGCTAATGAGTTGAGATGTCATGGTACCTGGTACCTGGTAAATTGATTTAAAATTTGTAAAAAATTGGGGGGGGGGGGGGGGGGGGGGCTGGTATCTGTGAGGGTGAATTGCTCCCTGCTACTCCACTAAATTAATGATATAGAATCTCCAAGAATTCATTACCATGCCACACTGTCACGAATCGATGTTGTAGAAACTTCATTACCTGACAGGAGTTGGTATGGGTGCCTTCACATGTCTCACAGGAGAAGGTGACTGTTGACGAGTAGCTGAAACTTTAGTCACAAGGGATGGAGGGGATTTGGAGGTTGGTTTGGGTGGCACACGTGGTGGAGTCTTCTGGGCCATCTGAGCCAAAATACCTCCTTCCAGTTCCATCTGCATGGATGCAGACTCAAAGTGAGTTTTCAATTTCTGTGGATCGAACAGAAAGCAGATTTTTGCAGTTCAACGCTGAGTGTTAATAGTAAACTGGGCCTTGATTAAGGAATAGTGGGTACCTTTTCCACTCTGGTTTTGCGAGTCTGTGAAATCTGAGAGGTTGAAATAACTGTCTTAATTTTCTTTGCAGGCACGGCTTCTTCTTCACCTGCACAAGAAGATATGTAATGTTAGTCAGAATTGCAAAGTTTGGTACTCACCTTGATTTAAGTAATAAAGATTTTTAAGAATTATCTCAGGATCTAAATCTTAAGCATGACACATTCAGTACTTGTGATGCAGGATACAATCCACAATTTTTGTTCTTACATAAGAATACGAATTTACCTTGAACCAGTAGTTCTGCAGTTGAAGTGGCACGTCCACTGCTGTTAGTGGCACTAACTGAGTATGTACCAGAGTCCTCAGGAAAAGCCTCGGCAATCAACAAACTGTAGAGGTCTCCATCTTGAACAATCTGAAAGTCAGCGGAGCTTTGAATCTCAGCTCCCTCTCTGTAAAACTTCACCACAGGTGTAGGGATTCCTGTCACACGGACATCCAGTCTCACTTTGCTTCCTTGTCTCACAGTCATGCTTTGTAGTCTCTGAATAAAGTTGGGTGGCGCAGTTTCCGCTGAAAAACAATTCACAACAGAGTTACCAAACCAGACCCATCACCCAGATCAGGAGCAGTCTCTTAGGTATGGTGCATTCATACTGGAGATTATATTGGTTTAAATTACAAACTTTGAGGGTAAAAGGGTCAATTGGACGCTAATCTTAACATTTCATTTCAGTAGAAAAGTGCAGAAAAAAACATAGCATCAGATATTTTGCAATTGGCATTAAAACTATATTCATTTGAATATATAAAAGATGGCATTAGCGCTCTATATGAGTTATAGCTTGTATCATCAAATCTACTGTGCATTAGCAATTAGAAAAAATGTCCAGCTAGTACTAGCTTTTAGCATCGCACTGCCTTGAATAAGCTTTATAACCTGAACTCTTTGTAATGAAAACTAGTTAGTGGTATTTGTTAATGAAATAACTACACAGCATTTGTAATTTTTTTTGTAAGCATTTGTAATTGGCATTGCTTAAACTGAGCAATCAATAGCAAGTTAGTTTGAACTCTTCCCCAAATAATGTGGGAAGGCTTCTTTTGTATCCACGCTACAACTACACAATTCAAACACAATCTAAACTCAACTAGCTTTAACACCATATTAACACAATGTTAAAACATTTCTACAAAATCCGAAGATTTCCATTTTCTATTCAATGCAATTGATTCCCATTTTCTATTCAATGCAATTGATTCCCATTTTCTATTCAATGCAATTGATTCCCATTTTCTATTCAATGCAAAATCTAAACACAATATAAATGCAAATAAATCTTAACACAATCCAAAAACAATCCAAGCACAATCAATATACAGTTTAAACACACAGTTTTAGCACAATCTAAAAAACACAGTCTTATCGCAACCTGAACTTTTTAAAAACTTTCTCAGGACACTTTTTGCATCATAAAAACACAGTCTAAACCCAGTGTAAATTTAATTAATATCATAATTTAAACACACAGCAGAAACACGCAATAATTACAATCTAAACACAATCTGAATACAATTTTAACCTCAATCAAGACAAAACCTAAGATACTATGCTTCAAGGTTATTATACTTTTGGGGAGTATTAGCTTGGGCATGAGCTTGGCCAGCTCCTTTAATCAAGCACTTTTCTTTAGATCCAAAATATATATTTTATATATTTATATCTAGATACCTATATGATCTTATTTTCAACCATGATCACATGTTGTACCTTAGTGCTTACTTACACTGTACTATAAATACATGCCCTAATTCCCTTGGACATGATATGTGTCTTTAACAGAATATCCAATTTTCTATTGGCAAAGACCTCTATTTTACAAAACCATATACTTAATCATGATTTATTACACTTAATTCTGTATTTCTTACACTTTAATCCTTATTTTTTGTACTGTTTGTAGCAAATGCTGAGAACTGTGACAAACTTGCATTCAAATATTGTCTGAATGAACAGTAATTACAGGCATATTTGGCCATGAGATTTAAAAAATGCATTTGGTAAACGACTTTCCTCAGTATTTTAAATATAAACAATTCATATTGATAGCACATTAGGAAGAATTGAGTGCAAAAAAAATAATTGCTTTCAATAACATGCTAATTTTTCTGTGTGAAAAGTGTGTTCAAATTGGGAAAATCAGTGAGATGTACTTGTCTTCTAATACATGAATGTATAGACAATTGTATACTTTTGTCTTATTGGAAAAATCCTGTTTTTAAGGAGAACTAGGACTATCAAATATTATTTTAGACATTTATCTTTTTACATTAATTGGATGTATATAGATATGTCAATAGCACAGATGCTTTTAGTTTTCTCAATAGCTACTGTGCCATGTTTTTATTAATTCATATATAGTGTCATATATAGTATATCTTGTCTTACTTGTTATCCAAAGGGGAAAACCACACATAGGACACCATTTTAACACTACACTAGGGGCAGTCTAGAGTTCTAGGTAAAATGGCAGAGCCATCAGACTTGATGTGTTTTGCATTTTACTAAAAATGCAGTTGAAAAATTGTGAATTTTAGTTATGTATGTAAAGTAAATTAAAGCAATTTTTCTGGGATGTTAGTTGACGGTTATTCTGGCACAACTGCCTATTGACAAGACCGACCATCTAGTTATTGGTGCCGTTGTAACCAAAAACATTTGACGAGATGTTCTCTTACCTGTAACCAGGAGTTCAGCAGTGCTAGTGGCTTGTCCAGCTCCATTGGTGGCTCTCACTGAAAATCTTCCACTGTGTGCGGCTGTCACGGCGGGGATCCTCAGAACAGCGCGGCCTTCGCTGAACGAGATCTGAACGCCGGGCAGAGCGGCAGCAGAAAGAACCTGGCCATCACGAAACCAGCTCACCTCAGGAACTGGATTACCTGTTTAATAAGAGGGTTTTTATTAGCAAGAGATAAATCTTTTGGTTGTGATTGCATCACTTCAAAAAAATATAGAATGTAATGTAATGTAATGTAATGTAATATAGGTTAGATATACTTGATATAAATCAAACCAGCCCTGAATAAAATTATGTTTCTGGAAATTACACCATTTCTCTGTAATGAGAATTGTACAGATGTTCATGAGGGCTTTGCATTGGGATGTTTCATGACCTTATGGCATTAAAGTCACATTTAGCATGATCATAATACTAACTGTAAATAATACTTTGTTTATCTTCCTCTCCATTTTAATTTTTATCACAAACACAATTCAAAAAGTCTTCCTTACCACTAACTTGAGCTTCGAACGTTGCGGCACTACCCTCAAGTGCCACAACGCTCTGAAGCGGCTGTGTAAACGTTGGCGCCTGTGTTGTCATGATGGTGGGCACCCTGAGAGAAAGACAAACAGAAAACATCTTACTGCTTAATCCAACTTCGGAGTCAACCAAACACATTTATAGAGAAATTGCATAGGGAGTTATGGCGCTGGGTATTTTTAGCTGCAGTTAAACTAAATAATTGTTGCAGTGACTTTCCCCGGCAGCTGACTGCAGAGCAGCTTGTCACTTGAGAAATCACTGGCTCCATGGGGTCTGGATGTTAGGCCAAACCTTTACATCTAGCACTGACTGACAGCTTAAAGACATGACAGTAACAACTGGTGCCTTTGGTTTGATTTGTGACATCAATGACAATGATTTTTTATTTCCTCCGTCACACACAGCAATCTGATTTTCATTTTCTAGTGCCTGTAAGAGGGTATATTTTGGTTACCCGTCATATGTCAGTCAGGAGAACTGATACCAAATTGTTGATTCATAGTGACCAGTTTGAACATTCCCACATACACATCACAGCTGTTTTTGATTGCCTTATATAATGCATAAGCATGGACCTCTCACAGAATGGTTTTCCTATCAGTTAACAAAATCATGAGAATTGCCACGATTTATTAGTTATTAATGTTCTGCAATAAAGCAATAATGCTTTTCTAGGTCTTGTAAGCAGCACTTTTAAAATGGCCAGGCAGCTGCACATGACCTTTACCTAAAATAGCTTGTGTGTCATTGCCAATAAAGTGGATGCTCTGAATAGCAAGTAGATACATGTTAAAATCAAATTCTTACTTTTACTCAAAATCTTATTTAAATTATCTAATTATATATATATATATATATATATATATATATATATATATATATATATATATATATATATACACATATATATATATATATATATATATATATATATATATATATATATATATATATACACACATATATATATATATATATATATATATATATATATATATATATATATATATATATATATATATATATATACAGTACAGACCAAAAGTTTGGACACACCTTCTCATTCAAAGAGTTTTCTTTATTTTCATGACTATGAAAATTGTAGATTCATACTGAAGGCATCAAAACTATGAATTAACACATGTGGAATTATATATGGAATTATATACATAACAAAAAAGTGTGAAACAACTGAAAATGTCATTGTAGGTTCCTCAAAAAAAAAAAAAAAAGAAATATATATATATATATGACATAATTAATGCTCAGTTTAAACCAATACAATATACTGTATGTTAACTTCTAGGTCTAAATGTATTTTTTCAAGTCAGTATTGTAAAAATATGGCAGCAATGCCCTATAAATAATAGTTCCTGTAAAGATTAGCAAGAGGGATTATACATACAATATGCATTACAAATAGACAACTTCTAGCGATTGTCCTTATTTTACCATACAAACCAAGCAAGTAATTATTTCAGTTTTCCCAGGATGCAACATAAATAAACATCTTATCTGTCTAAAAAATCACATGATACGTTTTTTTTTTTATTGTTTCATCATAAGTAAAAGAGTTTTTAGGAAAAAAACTTAAAACGTCTTAAGAGTTGAAGCCCAGGTGTCACAAAAGGCTGGGTCTAAAAATAATCATTCCCCTCCACCCTTGCTTGATTGACAGTCACCATGTGGCACATAACTGGAGGTGCAACTGATAGCCCTGTTGCTGATTCCCTTAAAAAGACATCGTGGCCGAGCTGGGACACCACTCTAATGCTATCACAGGCTATTCTTGGCTTTTCTCAAATCATCATCGCACCATATAATAACCTTGGGCGATAAAAAGTTTTGAACTAAAAATCAGTTATTGTGTTAAACAGAACTGGTGTATTCCTACTTATGCCCAGGCCTCAGCAGGGTCATGCATGTGTATATGCCTTGTCTCAGCAAGGGCTCATTCACAATAATGATGTATATTTTATTGTTGTACTAATTATTCAATCACAAAACAACATACATTTTTGAACAAGTGCAAAGTGTCTTGGATGCAGGTCATAAGCTCACTTACTTGTATCCACAAGAGTGCCTTGAATTGGGGGGACGGAGCCCAAAGGGGTGTTATTCTTCTGAAACAAACTCCTTATCCAGAAATGTTTTCCAAAATCCAGTGTGAGAACGGTTGAGCCTCAAGAATATTCCCAAAAAACAAAACTACACAGGTTGGAATCCGTGTAGTTTTGCTTTTCCCCAAGCAATCCCTACACCCGAGGCAAGGCTGGGAATGCTCCAACTGCTCAGAAGTGCTAACACACTACTTTTACTTTATATACCTCGAGACATGATAGCATCATCACCTCATCTCCACAGCCTATTGGATAGCCAAGAGAATCTTGGGAGATGGAGGCCATTTTATGCAAACTCACACCTGTCACTCACTTAACACTGGCCAGGCTGTAACACAGGATGTTCACCCACCCCCTCTCAAAACACTCACACATTCTCTCTCACACACATACACAAGTGTCTCATATACAAAAGTCTGAAATATATATGTTGTGTGTAGACTTTATTGACAAGATATTGACAAGAAATATAAACGATATATAATTAAGTCAAACAGAAGTTGTCCCTGTCAATCAAGGTTAAAGACGTCCCTCGGTGCTTGAACATGCTATTAGAAGCAGATTGGTTGGTTTCAACAACCGTCTGTTTTATTTTATTTTCCCCAAAAGTACACCACATTAAACATTTTATTGGTGCTAAAACCCATCAAACCCTATCAAGAGCAGTTAATATGGCTGTATAGAGCTAGACGATTGCCAAAATAGAGACGGTAAGGCAGGTTAAAGATAGCCGGTGACCCGTCGAGAAAGAATTTCAGACCAACACGTGGTATACTTAACAATGTGCGACACAAATGTATTCAAATGTATAACATTTTAACTTTGACACTAAGTATAGACATCGGGAATCTTCCAAACCTTGTCAATCCTGGAAAAACGTGTATTTGTAGTTGTTTTCCAAATCAAACTCCTTTTACACACACACATGAACACACATACTCACACTGAAAGTCATATATGAGTCATTTAAAATTTCAGATTAAGTGCTAATTTGCCCGTCACATTTATGATTAAGCTGGTCCTCATAGAGCTCCTGAGGCGAAATCCACCCCCTGACACTTTACTCCCGATCTCCAGGGTCTGATAATCTATCTCCACTCCAGCTGACAACACTAGGTACTTTGCAGCACCTGGCTCATGTTTAAGCTGTCAGTGGTCTTGGACACACAGATCACAACATCACAGTTAGATTTACAGTTATCAATGATTTGCATTATATAAGATTATTAATAATAATAATAATAATTATTATTAATATTATTATTATTATTATTATTCATTTCAAGCTTATTCTATTGCCAGACAATTTTACTTACAATTATTTGTCAAAAGATGATTTCTTACAGTTTTTAATATCTCTAGAAGTATGTTTTATAGACATATTTGCTTCCGGCTATTTTTTTATTAGATTTTTTTGTGTGAATTATTTTGTTTTTTTTGCCAATTAAATTATTAAATAGCTGTACCAATTAAATAAGAGCTATTAAATTGTAAGTGTTCCTCAGGAAAAACAAAATGTAGAAATTCCCAGAAAGTTTATTGTAAGTAATAAACAATAAGTACAATAAGTTAATTAATTATTAAGTAAATCAATTAATATTAAAATCTAATTTTCATTTAAATTATCTTGTGGATTCAACTTGTACACAATTTACTCTTGTTGAGCCAATAAATTGTAACCACTTAATTCACACAACCAGAAATATTTTATTTTATAGCTTTATTCAATTTAAAACAGCTTTTAATTACTGATTTCTCAGTAATAATTGTCTTTTTATTCCACTTTTAAAAGAGAAAGTCAAAAACACCAGATTCATTTAATCTAATCTAGAAATAAATGTACAAATATAAGGAACTCATACTTATAGACACTAAATTTATCCATTCTTTAATACAACTTTAAAACCTCTTTATCTCTGTAAAGCTGCTTGAGACAATGTCCATTGTTAAATTTGCTATACAAATGAATTAAAATGAATTGAAAAGAAATTAATAAAGAATTACAAATAATATAAAAGATTACATGTGATTTTGTAAGTTTATAATGTTCACATTTTTTATGTTTGTTCAAAAAGACAACATTCGATATCAATTTAATAAAAAAGGCAAAACTAAAGAAAAAGTTTTTTAGTTTAACCAACGACGTTATTAGATAATGAGCTAGTTCTTACATACGCCATTGAACTGAAACACCAGCACCTTCTTGTAAAAAACACTAAGTAATACATTGTAAAATATGCAGAGACTTTTGATTTCTGTTCACATGGACTTTCAAAATTCCTAAAAAGCTCAAAGACATTTTTAGTACTTTACATTTATGGTATTTTGGCAGATGTCCTCATACAAAACAACTTACAATTATGCAATATTTTTATACAACTGAGAAGCTGAAGGTTAAGGGCCTTGATCAAGAACTAAGGATCAGCAGGTTTGTAGTGCTGGGATTTGAACTCTCAAACCTTTAACTCAAAGGTACAATGGTTTAAACCAACAAGCAGTTTTCCATTTTTCCACTTAAGCATACTTACTTTTCTCACTTCTTTTACTTTGTTAACTATGTTCATTTTTTTAATGATAGTCATCAATTTCTTTTCATCATTTATTTGTAATTCAGTAACACATTTGTTTTAGTTTGACCAGGACCTGGATCCAATGGTAAAAATGCACCCCTGAATGAAATTGAGAATGAGACACCAGTCAATATTCACACACTCATTCACACCTAGAAGGAAATTAGTGTTGACAATTCACACCATGTCTATCTGGGTCATAAGGTATATACTGTAAAGTATAAACATATTGAATTCAGAGTACCTTACAACCAACACAGATAAGGTGTGAATAAATATTTGTTGTCTTAGCTTTCATTTAAACCTGGAGCATGTAAGGTTTAAAATAAAGATTGTGCAATTCTTGGTGTTCATTTATTTTTCTGATGAAATTGAAGTTGATCTTCTGCATTTCTGAATCATTTTTAGTTGTTGTAAATGATTTCACATGGAAATTCCAGAAAATGTCCCATGCTTCCCATTGGTTTCAATAAATAATGCCAATTTATACATAAGAAATGCTGTAGTAGTCATACAACCCCGATTCCAAAAAGGTTGGGACACTAAATAAAATAAAGTGTCCTTTGTACTGAAATGATGAGATATTTGAACTGTTTTGAAGTGTTTTGAATTTTGATGAGAACAATATTCTGAAATTTGTAGGCAAAGTCTTTTACAGATTGGTAAAGCTTTGCACATCTTTACTTCTGAGAGACTCTGCCTCGCTAAGATACACTATTTTTACCCAATCATCTTACTGCCCTGCTGTCAATTAACTTAATTAGTTGCAAAATGTTTATCCGGCTGTGTAATTTTAATAACACATTAAATAACAATATAAGTTTATGACTTGAGTTAATTTCATTATGTTTTTAGTGCTCCGGCCAAGACTCATAAAGAACATCATTTTAACACACTTATAATACTGTTGGTCTTTAATACCTATCTACTGTAACCATTTTTAATGCCATTATCTAGCCTGTTGAGTTCCTGTTGAAGTCTGGTTTCTCTCCTCATGTTTTCCTCAACAATGTCAAATCTCTTTATATGCATTACATTTCCAAACCTACAATTAAGGCTTTTTAATAAGTCCTTTGGAATTCCAGCAAGATTATTTCAAATATATGTCATATATTTACAGGATAAATATGTCAAGCTTAGCACTCTTTGCTCTGATTATATAATGACAGTGCTTGAGGACCATTTGGCCTTTCCCACCCTTTCCTTTTCCTACCCCTTCACCCATCCTTTCCATTTGGTTTGACAATCAGCAACCCCCAACATTTACACCACTTAGCACAGAATGGCCATGATTTGCACCTCCAAAACTTGTAGTGCAAAAGCTGTTCCCTCATCAGCATGAGATTTTTCCATAGAAAAATTCATAGAGGGTGTAAAAGGAGAGACTTATTGACAATACACAGGATGGACCAGGGCAATAGAGTAAAAATGAGTTGGTTATACACTACACTACACAGATAATTCAGTTGCAACTGATCTTGAAAGTAGTGAGCAACTCACAGGGAATCTCATACACAACTCTAGTTAATATACTTATGGTGCCGGGAAAAATTGCGGCACACAGAATACATTTACAGACTTTATTTCTTTGTAGTTTTACACTTACAGTCCAGTGATTCGGTCATTCCAGTGGTGCTATAACTCATTTATGTGTTTGGAAATTGATGCTATATTCTCCAGGGTCATGCGAGTGAATTTTAGCAATCCTTATCTTTAAACATGTGCTCATCTCTCAGCTCCGTCATTGGATGTACCATAAATATGTTGTATTTAACATCCCTGTTAAACCCTCCAAATATTTGTACATTTAAACTGTAAAATGTAAAACTATTAGGATTATAGTGCGAAATTGGGGATGGTGATGATTCCTCATCAAGATTCATAAGATCACTGAGCAACATGAGAAATTTGAGGATGGATTTGGACTGTAATTAATATCAACAGTCTACTACGATGGCTCAGGACCATGGGTTGCATTTAACCACCTATTACTGAACACCTCCCCAATGATCAACTGGAATGAATGGACATTCGGTACCACACAATGAGTCTGGTTCCTCTCAAGGTTTTTTCCCCATGCCATCTCAGGGAGTTTTTCCATGCCATATTTGCCAATGGGTCACTCATTAAGGATAAATGTGCAGTTATAAGAAACAAACTAATGCATTATTTTTTTATCGCTTTATCTTTGTAAAGCTTATTGCAACTTGTCAATTGTTAAAGGCGATCTACAAATACAAAGAAATTAAAGTGAGATTGAAATTGTAAGTTATGTAATTTTTTTCCCCTCTGCTAGTCAACTGTAAAATCTCTTGGTTCTAATCAAATATCTTTTACATTCAGCTTTAAAGAAAGATGCAACAGGAAGTCTGATTTCATGAGTACTAATCATTTATTCCAAATCAAAGTAATTAATGGAAGTAATTGTTTTCAGAGTATCCAAATTAACAACATACAAATAGACGACCAATCAAAATCTTTGCTTTATTTTTAACCAAAATTAGAAAAGAAAAGATGCATAAACATTCACACACTAAGATATATGTTAAGAGAGAACCAATTACGTAGCTTTAGAAATCACTGATCATTTGAATTTTTTTTTTTCTGTGAAACACAGACACACTTTTAATTAATAAAAAAATGCAGTTGCAGTTCACATTCAATTCTCTCATTTTTTGTGGTGACTTTTGATGGTTTGCCCTCTTAAACCATCACACAGCTTTTTTTAATCACGGTATTTGGTGTTCATCTTCACTCACAGGTTCTATAAGATTTCTTCTTCTTCTTCTCTCATCCAGGGAAGGAGTGAGGAGTGGCTCCTTCATGCACTAAGGAAATCAGGTTTAATATATTATAACTTACAACTTGTTTTTATTGGAATACACTGCAGTTTATGGTTTAGGTTATAGGATTAGCTACAGATAGACACATTGGTCAAAACTCAATAAACAGATCAGAGATTTTAAAATTGGTAAAAAATTAAAAACATGCCCCAGTGCTTTCAAGTGCAGTCATGTTTGAATGTATTCTGGCAATGAAAGAATGATCGGTAAAACGGGATCGCTACAGCAGATCATCCATCTCCATACCCCCCGTCCTCTACATCTGCCAGTTTCACACCAACTACCTGCATGTCTTCCCTCACCACATCCATAAACCTCCTCCTTGGTCTTCCTCTTTTCTTCCTTCCTGGTGGCTCCATCCTCAGAATTCTCCTACTGATATACCCCATGTCCCTTCTCTGCACATGTCCAAACCATCTCAATCTCGCTTCCTCACCTTGTCTCCAAAACTTCCTACATGCGCTGTCCCTCTAATAAACTAATATCAAATCCTGTTCATCGTCGTCACTCCCAATGAAAACCTCAACATCTTCAGCTCTGCTACCTCCAGCTCTACCTCCTGTCTTTTACTCAATGCCACTGTCTCTAAACCATACAACATCTCAGGTCTCACCACAGTCCTATAAACTTTCCCTTTCATTCTTGCAGATACTCTTCTATCACAAATCACTCCTGCTATCACTCTTCTCCACCCACTCCACCCTGCCTGCACACTTTTCTTCACTTCTCTAACACACTCTCAATTACTTTGCACTGTTGACCCCAGGTACCTGAACTCCTCCACCCTCACCACCTTTTCTCCCTGCAGTCGCACCACTCCACTGCCCTCCCTCTCATTCACACACATGTACTCTGTCTTACTCCTACTGACTTTCATTCCCCTTTTCTCCAGCATGTACCTCCACCTCTCCAGGCTCTTCTAAACCTGCTCTCTACTCTCACCACAAATCACAATATCATCCACAAACATCATAGTTCACGGAGACTCCTGTCTGACCTCATCCATCAACCTGTTGATCACTACTGCAAACAGGAAAGGGCTTAGAGCCGATCCTTGATGCAGTCCAACCTTTACCTTAAACCAGTCTGTCGTTCCTACTGCACACTTCACTGCTGTCACACTGTCCTCATACATGTGATTGTGGTAAAGAAGCTGATATAACTAAATTCTTATCTATAACATTATCAGATGGTCCAGACTTTCTCTCAGTGGGGAAGCCATGTGATAACAGTGATGGGTCTGTTCAGTGCTTCCCAACATATTGCAAGTATTCATTCATTATTCATTATTATTCATTAATTATTAATATAAAATATTATTATACA
The DNA here is from genome assembly GCF_946808225.1 of Silurus aristotelis. Lineage (NCBI taxonomy): Eukaryota > Metazoa > Chordata > Actinopteri > Siluriformes > Siluridae > Silurus > Silurus aristotelis. The sequence goes on from NC_139576.1 coordinate 6,651,158, forward strand.
TTATAAAATAAACTAATAATATAAATCATAATATACATTTTTGTGTTTGTTTGCTTTCAATAAATTGTTGGTGGCTTTCTGGGTGTATTTTGCTTCTAATTTTACTCCAAAACTACACTGATTAACCACAACATTACATACAATGGCACCTGCTGAATAACAGTCTTTTTTTATTTATTTTTTTTAAGATTTTTAACCAGGCTTTTCCAGTTGTGACTTCTTTCTAGAAAATCTCCTTTTGAGGTAGAATCTGTGTACAGCTGATGATGCTCTTAAAAGTCTGCACAAGCTCTTCTCAGACTATGAGCTCTGTAACCCCTCCAGTGATGTAACTGGACACTTGGAAGCTCCAATCGAGGCAGGATCTGTGTAGAGCTGATAATATTCGTAAGGTCTGCACAAAGTCTACTCAGTCAGTGTGCTCTGTAACCCCTTCATTTTGACTCTTGGATACTTGACAGTTGCCCTTCTTGTCTTCACTAGATTTAACATGGTGTCTGGGTTATACCCTATTTATTATAATGGATTTCACAGTGGACTTTGGAAAGTTAAAATAAATTTCAATAACCATGTTTATATCTAGGCTCAACAGCCATATTAATTATGCAAGAACATGTGTGGATTTGACTTGAAAAGTCAAGTTGTATCCTGTGTTTCAGGTTTGTGTGATCCTGTGCCTAATGCCGCTTTAGATTTCTGTTCCTGACTGCCGGAAGTATTGTGTGATACGATCTTCTGTTGTTGTAGTTGATCTGCCTTAAAATATGGTGTGTTGTGCATTCTGAGATGCATTTCTGCTCAATGCAGATGTAAATAGTGTTTACATATCAAAAACTAAATATCAGCTCAAAATATTTTGCCAATTCTCATGTGACTTCTTGCTATATATATATATATACACAGTGAGGAAAATAAGTATTTGAACACCCTGCTATTTTGCAAGTTCTCCCACTTAGAAATCATGGAGGGGTCTGAAATTGTCATCGTAGGTGCATGTCCACTGTGAGAGACATAATCAAAAAAAAAAAAATCCAGAAATCACAATATATGATTTTTAAACTATTTATTTGTATGATACAGCTGCAAATAAATATTTGAACACCTGTCTATCAGCTAGAATTCTGACCCTCAAAGACCTGTTAGTCTGCCTTTAAAATGTCCACCTCCACTACATTTATTATCCTAAATTAGATGCACCTGTTTGAGGTCGTTAGCTGCATAAAGACACCTGTCCACCTCATACAATCAGTAAGAATCCAACTACTAACATGGCCAAGACCAAAGAGCTGTCCAAAGACACTAGAGACAAAATTGTACACCTCCACAAAGCTGGAAAGGGCTACAGGGAAATTGCCAAGCAGCTTGGTGAAAAAAGGTCCACTGTTGGAGCAATCATTAGAAAACGGAAGAAGCTAAATATGACTGTCAATCTCCCTCGGACTGGGGCTCCATGCAAGATCTCACCTCGTGGGGTCTCAATGATCCTAAGGAAGGTGAGAAATCAGCCCAGAACTACACGGGAGGAGCTGGTCAATGACCTGTAAAGAGCTGGGACCACCGTTTCCAAGGTTACTTTTGGTAATACACTAAGACGTCATGGTTTGAAATCATGCATGGCACAGAAGGTTCCCCTGCTTAAACCAGCACATGTCCAGGCACGTCTTAAGTTTGCCAATGTCCATTTGGATGATCCAGAGGAGTCATGGGAGAAAGTCATGTGGTCAGATGAGACCAAAATAGAACTTTTGGCTCATAATTCCACTAAACGTGTTTGGAGGAAGAAGAATGATGAGTACCATCCCAAGAACACCATCCCTACTGTGAAGCATGGGGGTGGTAGCATCAAGCTTTGGGGGTGTTTTTCTGCACATGGGACAGGGCGACTGCACTGTATTAAGGAGAGGATGACCGGGGCCATGTATTGTGAGATTTTGGGGAACAACCTCCTTCCCTCAGTTAGAGCATTGAAGATGGGTCGAGGCTGGGTCTTCCAACATGGCAATGACCCGAAGCACACAGCCAGGATAACCAAGGAGTGGCTCTGTAAGAAGCATATCAAGGTTCTGGCATGGCCTAGCATGTCTCCAGACCTAAACCCAATAGAGAATCTTTGGAGGGAGCTTAAACTTCGTGTTTCTCAGCGACAGGCCAGAAACCTGACTGATCTAGAGAAGATCTGTGTGGAGGAGTGGGCCAAAATCCCTCCTGCAGTGTGTGCAAACCTGGTGAAAAACTACAGGAAACGTTTGACCTCCGTAATTGCAAACAAAGGCTACTGTACCAAATATTAACATTGACTTTCTCAGGTGTTCAAATACTTATTTGCAGCTGTATCATACAAATAAATAGTTGAAAAATCATACATTGTGATTTCTGGATTTTTTTTTTTTTTAGATTATGTCTCTCACAGTGGACATGCACCTACGATGACAATTTCAAACCCCTCCATGATTTCTAAGTGGGAGAACTTGCAAAATAGCAGGGTGTTCAAATACTTATTTTCCTCACTGTATATATATATATATATATATATATATATATATATATATATATATATATATATATTTATTTATTTAGGGGTAAATAGGGAAACATAGGACCAAAGCAAGCTCATGTTAAAGTGCTAATAGATCATTTATATTTATGTCATATATATATATATATATATATATATATATATATATATATATATATATATATATATATATATATATATATATATATATATATGTGTGTGTGTGTCTTTTATTGTATTTAATTTCACATTTATTGCAAATCGGATGCTAGTTATATACATAAACAGCAGAAATTCACCATCCAGATAACAGAAAACTTTATTTCAGTAGTATGACCAGCACTATAATTTATTTTAAACCATTTGACCCATTTTTTAGAAGCAAGAAGCTGATAACATAAGTAACAATCTGGGCATGACAAAACAATGAATATAATCTAAAATAAATCAAGAGCATACAGTATATAACCTTTAATTTACCTTTCCAATAGGGAAACAAAATCTATTGTTACTGATGAGAATTTACAGAATATGAAATGAATTCGATGTAAAAGTAAGCGTCAGATTAATTACCAGTGAAAGTGAGCAAGTGATGAATTTTTAAAGTGACAGACACGAAAAAAACCTTCATGCTCCTGAACATATTCCCCAAAGGGTGTGCACTGAAATCATCAACCAAGTGCAGGTGAACAGCAGAAGGCAGAGTGAGTGATGTTTTCAGGGTCTGTGTACAGTAAGTGTTATAATACCAGCAGGTAGAGGAGCCACAGGAGGACACACAGGGTACCAAAGCAGGTTTGCCAGTCCAGCTTGAGGGTGTCAAAGTCAGAGCAGCCATTACCTTTGACCTGCAGCACGGAGCCGGAGGAAACCGTGCCGGCCGAGTTTGAAGCCCGAACCAAATACTGTCCCGAGTCCCTTTGCGCAGCTCTCTCAATGAACAACACATGCTTGCCTTCTTTACGGGACAGAGACATACGCTCGTCACTGCGCAGTTCCTGACCATTCTTGAACCTGAAGCACAGAGTGAATTGTCACGTCACACACTCACAGCAGAGCAAAAAAAAGAAAGACACAGGTTAATATGTGCTCTCAGTTAGAGGGTGAAGTTAGAAAAGTGGTGATGTTAAAAAGCTGGAAAGTGGACCTTCAGCAACTTCACCTCAGCATTCATTTCTCTTAAGTGCAATATTAAGGGATGTTCAGTCACTGTTTATAAATGCGAAGGATCACGTTGTTAAAGTTGCAATTTGTGCAACATGTTGCACAATGACAACCATATTACATAATATCTAGCAGCATAACCAACTTCAAAAAGTTCAAACTTGACATATACTACAGGCTATAGATATTTTTACCACATACATTTTTTTTCCCCTAATTGCGACTTTATTTCTCGCTATTCCCACCTTTTTTCCTCACAATTTCTAGTCCATTTCTGTGAATTCCGACTTTTTCCTCATGATTCCACCGTTATTTCTTACAATTCCAACTTTATTTTTGTCAATTCTGACATCTTATCGCAATTCCAACTATATTTCTCACAATTCCGACTTCATTACTCGCAATTTTGACTTTATTTCCGCACATTCGGACTTTATTTCTCGCAATTCTGGGTTGTGATGGTCAGGTGTCCACAAGCCTTTGGCCATGTAGTGTATAAAATTAATAACTTTCATAACAGTGAATTTCACTATATTGAAATTGTGCAGTTCACATGACAAGCAGATGTCAGTATTTTACAGGGTACATTTTTCTATGTGCGTGTGCAATAGTTTTAATGCTTTTTTTCTCATTAGTCTCTCAGTAAAATTTTGCATCTGACATTACCAAACATTCTTTTTTTTATAAAAAAATGAAAATAAAATATTTTGGAACATTGACAACACAAAACCAGGCCAAAACCAAAGTCTGCAGCAGAACGTGCAGGTTCTCCAAGATGCTTCGAACCATTTACCAGCCAATACCAACACACCCTATATACTATTGTACTTATTTTAATAGTCCTACATCCTTCATCTTTCTTTTGGCTGCAAGAGGCAGCAACTGATTATGAGTAGAAGTTTACAAGGGTGAGTTCAAATGATATTAGATGGGAAGGTAAAAAAAAATTGGGAAACAAAGCAAAGGATGTAGTAATGTTAGAGCTGACAATTTACAAAGTAAAAAAAAAAAGGGAAAGTTAATATTAGAATTTAGAAAAGGAATGGAGCTGAAAATGGAACACAGCTTTATGTGTAATGACAAACATGTTCAGTTAGGTTACATTCTCTCAACATCGACAACTCTCATGCAATGTAAAAAATCAACAGAATGTATTTCAAAATATGCGACTATCAGTTTTGGCAGCCACTAGGAAACGGCCGATATGAATTACTTAAAGTCTCAAAGTCTAAAACATAATCATCAGTCATTCTTAAATAGAAAAGAGTTACGGATGAACTTATTTCCAGCAAATACTGGCAGAGCTACAGTAGTTAAAAACTAGGGGTTGAGTTTGTTATAAGCTACCCACCAAGTTAAAGCAGGTTCAGGGAATCCAGTGACTTCCACTTCCAAGGTCACCGGAGAGCCCTCCATTACTACGGCATTACACAAGTTTTTGGAGAAGTTAGGGCTCTGACCTGCTGCTAGGTTCCCCGTAGCCCTGGCACTGCTCGAGCGCTTAATTTCCTCGCGGATGGCCATGGGCCTGCACAGCTCTGGCTCCTTGTCTGGGGTTAATGGTTTAACAGAAGCATGCGTGTTACCAGAAGGCTGTTGGGCCAAAGCAGGTTCATGCACACACTCCTGCTTCTCGATCCGGCTCTCATGCATGGAATAAACGGTTTGCTGGCTCTCGGCAAGGCCTTTCGGCTTGCTACTCTTTAAGATGCTGGAGATGGTGCTGGAAACCAGGGTAGGGGTGGGAACAGTAAGTGGGCTTTGCACAAATGAGGAGGATTCAGCTCTGAATCGGCTAGCCGGGCCCATCGTAGGGGACAGGAAGTTTTCCTCTGACCGGAAATGGAGAGGATCGCCATGTCTGGAGTGAGACTGCTGGCTGTAGTGGCTCGTATGGAGGCTGTGGGAGCTCATGCAGTAGCCGTCATCTAGGTCATTCTCAGACTGGACCAAGTTAGACTCAGGGGTTTCGGATAAAGGTGGGAGAGAGATGTCGTCCGGTGAGGTACACTCATACTCATCGTTAGATAGCGAGTCTTCACTCAGATGGTCAGGATGGAAATCTCCATCAGGAGGTAAACCAGAGTCTGGTTCACGTCTGGAGAAAAGTTCCTCTTCTCCTGGAAGTGGCACTTCACTCTTTAAAGAATAAAAAATTCAGTCATTAAAATTGCACTCAGATTTCATGTAAAACTGAGGTGAAAGAGATTAATATACAAGACATATTTTGTATAAATGTACCACATATGGCAGGCCATCAGGGTCAGCAAAAGCTTTTCCGCTGGCCTAAACCTAAATCATTGATTTACCTTTTTAATATATATTTGTCTATGAATATGTATAAAATTATTCCCAATACTTTCTCTTCATTTCATGGCGTTTTTCTTGGTTGTGCTGCTTCTGGGAGGACAGGTCATCCAAAACAGTTAAACTTTTTTTTATAAACCATTTATAATTTAGCATTTTCTTTCGTGTAAAATTTGCACAAAACACACAATTTGCCTTCATTTCAAATTCAGGAAAACCTTAATGCACGAAAAAAATGCACACAAAAAAAACCCATGGTCATTTTACGAGGTTAATATTAATGCTTCTGTTAGAGATGATGTATACGTGCACTGGCCGCAGGTGCTGTGGCTACAGTGAAAGGAGGCTTGCTGAATTGTGATCAATGGGTTTCTTGCTTTATACATGAGATTCCTGTCTTTGACGATCCGTTTTGTTATACTGCATTTCTGTATAATATTAATGCTTTCTACAGCCGTGGCATCATAATGGTATTAAGAGTTGGGGTATTCAGGTAGGACACCACTGAAGGTCTGGGCGCCATTGTGTGCTACATAATATACATCAGTAACTGATAATATTAGCTAAAAATAGAACTGAGAGTTTCATTACAGGCATCAAACACTTACACATAAACACAGGCACTGAATTAAAGGCAGATAGGCAACACAATACATGTTTGTATATCTGAATGGAGTTTTAAATACATAATAAGCCCCTGTCACTTCTGAGTAGTGCTGCAAGATTGATTGTATCGCTTATGTTATTGATTGTCAGCTTATACGATTATATGATGGCAAACGTTACAATTTAACTAAATAAATAAGTGCTTGTGCAGACACACACTTCCTAAGAACAGTCTGCAGATTTTCCGTGCCGCTAACAAAAATTTGAACGTGTGGTCACGTGACTTTTCAGTGTGCAGCACGGAGACCAGATGAAGCCGGCTGCCGAACAGACAAACACTGAACTGGTAGCCAGAAAAACCGAACCTCTGATATATGTCGATATATTCGCTGTTATATGACCAACACTGAGCAGAGAGAGGAACTGTACAAGATTTGCTGAATTAAAGTTGCTAATTCTATTATGTAAATATATACTGCACCTTAAACTTCAGCAGAAAAACAGGTAAATAATTGAAATGAGCAGCTCCCTGTTTGTTTAAGCAAAACTTTTTAAATATGTTCTTTTTGTGAAAATGTATGTTTTTATTTTTTTGTTTTATTAATTTTAGTTCATTTTCTGAAATGTTGTAAACCTTTATAGTTTTACAAATACACATGCAAATGTTGAGCTATTTTATGAGTTGCTCAGTAGCTCCTAGTTTTATTACCATAATGACTGTATAAGTCTGTAGAAAGGACATCACTCATAATCTTACATTCCAGTGCTCATGTTAGTTCTCACTCTCCAGTGTTCTGTATTGTTTAAAGACTATAATCACACTCATGATGTCACCCAAATGAGGATGGGTTCCCCTTTTGAGTCTGGTTCCTCTCAAGGTTACTTCCTCATAACATCTAAGGGAATTTTTCCTTGCCACAGTCGCCACGGCTGCTCATCAGGGATAAATACACACCATTCACCTTGACTGTTAAATTCTGTAAAGCTGCTTTGAGACAATGTCTGTTGTGAAAATCGCTATAAAAATAAACTTGACTTCACTATTTCTCATTATCACTAATCTGTGTGCATCTTCCTTGGGAACCAATCAAGTGGACTCATGATTTATTATATCGCAATCGCAAATCACAGTATTAACCGCAATAATCGCAACATTTTTCATTTTTTGAGTGACACTTCAGGCACAAGATCTGCATTCACCATTAGCCAGCTTTTCATTAAAACTAATTACTGCTCAAGATATTAAATCAGCTCCTTCAAGTTTATCAGATCACTTACACATGCACCACCTCAATCATATAAGTGTGTGAAAGTGGGGTACATTTGTGAAGTAATAGAAACATTATATGAATTGGGTAAAAGTGAAACTACTTATATGAGTAGTAAATTATGTGCACCCTTAGTCCATCAGACCCATTTGTGGTTCTTGGGTGAAATTTCTATTGGACCCCTTTGTATGCTGTAAAATAAAAAATTTTCCTTTACTGGAACTGAGAGAGCTGTTCTAGCATGATATTGCATCTATGCAAAAGAATAAGTGAGCTCCTTAAACATGTGGTTTTCCATTTAACACCATTGGGTTGAACTTGAACATTGATTGCACCCCATATCTCCTCAACATCAGTGATTGTTCTCCACAGCTACATTTACATTTATAGCATTTGTTTGATTTTATCCAGAGCGAATTACATTTATCTCATTCGTACAACTGAGCAGCTATGGGGTTGAGGGCCTTGCACGGGGGTACAGGAGTAGCGAGGCAACTTGGTGCGGCTGGGATTTGAACTTATGATCTTCAGATCCAAAATTCAATGCCTGTACCATTAAGCTACACACCGAAATGTAGTGGAAATACTTACCAAAAGAGTGGCGATTATTACAAGAGAGATTTGTAATCAAATGTTCAACAAGAACAAATGGGTGTGATGTTTGGGTGCCCACATAGTCATGGTCTTATAATGTACTACATATGTGATAAAGGGTAAAATTAAGCCCGTACACACCTTTGCCTCTGAGTTTAGAGTGTGTGGAGCAGTGTGTGAGCCCTGGTAAACATGGGGGCCTGCTGCCTGCTTCTCTGGCCTGTAAAAGTCAGAGTAACCAGATGCTGTATGACACTCGCCCTGAGCCGGTGAAGGAGTGTCCTGAGACAGCCTTTGACTCTGCTGGAGTGTGGAAACCCTCCTGTCTTTGTCCACAGGAGAACTGGACACACTGAACATTTGTGTGTGCGAGAAGGAGGTGTGGGTTTGCTCCTTCCTCTCCACTGTGGACTTGCTAGTGATGGTCTGCATGGTGTTCTTTGAATAAGCCTTCTGCTTGTAGTAGCGTTTCTCAGAGAAGACTTCACCTCGCTGTTCCAGTGTGTCTTGGCATTGTGAGTTGCACCCCTCTGGCTTCTTGGGGGCAGTGTCCTCTTTGATGCCACCCGGTCCCATTATCTCAGGAGTGTGACCTGTCTCCTTTGCTTCCGGCTGTTTAAATCACATGGCTGATTTAGACAAGGAAATTATACGTTTGTAAATTGCCCACTAATTTGTAATTAATGCTTACGGTTTCAATGGTGTCATGGGTCTTGTTTTCATCAGCAGATTGAGCCTTCAAAGACTCCGCCTGAGTAAATTTGTAAAATGAAACATTTATTATAGCAGGTTTTGAATTAAAGTACTCCAAACAACTGAAATTTCTTAATATGTTTTTAAAGCTGGAGTAATGACTAAAAAAATGCCTAGATACACCAGGAACTATAAGGAAGTAGGCATATGCAATTCAGAAACATTTATAGGTCTACCTGAAATAGCTGGTCATCCAGTCAACTGCTAGGCTTTATTTGTGACTGGTTCATTTAAGCCAGGCGTCAGTACCCAAGTCTCAATTTACTTTGAATTAACAGAAGGCAAACATTTCCAAATACAGTAGAATGTTAGCATAGCATTAACAATTGTATTCACCATTACTATTAAATAAACCAGTGGTTCTTAACCTGGGTTCGATCGAACCCCAGGGGTTCGGTGAGTCAGTCTCAGGGGTTCGGCGGAGGTCAAGACACACACCTGACTCATATGATTCGTGATGACACGCCCCGCTTGGCCATCATTGGCTGCAGGTGATCACGCAACATCGCTTAGCCTATCTGTGCTGCAGGGAATTTGGTGCGCTCAGTAGTCAACTTGTGACTGTCGTGATGGTATGTCGTGTGATTTCTTTCTTAATATTTTAATCCCTTCATACTAACCATGTCGAGCAAAAAAAGAAAGTGGTCGGACGAATATGTACAATATGGATTCACATGTATAACGGAACGTGATGGAAGTCAGCGTCCTAAAGGCATGATTTGCAATGCCAAGTTGAGCAATTCTAGTCTAGCACCGGCAAAACTAAGAGAACACTTCCTTAAGCTGCATCGAGATGGAAAATACAAGTACACAACGCTCGCTGAATTCAAGGTGAAGAGAGCCAGATTCGATGAAAAGGCTACTCTGCCTGTTCTCGGCTTTGTACCCATCAACAAACCGATCCTCACAGCATCGTACGAAGTTGCTTACCTGATCGCAAAGCAGGGCAAACCACACACCATTGGTGAAACACCCATAAAACCAGCTGTGTTGAAGATGGCGAATATCATGCTGGGAAAAATATATACCTATGTTTTGAATTTGAAAAAAAATCATATTTTATTTTTCCAATTAAGAAGGGTTTGGTGGATGTGCATATGAAACTGGTGGGGGTCAGTACCTCCCAGTTAGCCAAGCATAGCCAAGTTTTTCATTGGGCACTACATCTTTTTGTAATAATTAAAATATCATGAATCTATATCGTGATAAGATGTGATTGAGGCACAACCAAAAATATAGAGGTGAATGAACATCACCACTAACCCTTATCATATATATATATATATATATATATATATCAATTGTATATATCAATATGTGTACTAAAAACCCTGCCATTTAATCAGCTGCTAACCTGTAATTTGGCTTCCAGGTCTACGAGTCCACTTGACAACTCCTTTATTGATTCCACTATCTCATTGTGCTTGTTAGCAGTTTTCTCCATGTACCTCGTCCCTTCCTCAGCTCCTGTATGAAACACATCGTTTACTGTTAGACACTGTTAGTCATGCAGGGCAATCCTGCTCTCGAAGGGCTCGTGAATTGTTATTAATTTTATGTTTAATTCTTTTACTGAGTAACCCTATTATGGATCAACGCAATGGTGGATAAAGTCGATATTTCCTGTACCTGAGGAAAAGTACTACTCTCCTGCTTAAACATGACTCCAGTACTCATATAGCATATCTTCTTGAGGAAATGATTCAACAAACATGCCTTTAAATGTAAAGAAGTATGAAAAGTAAAAGTATTGATGTATGAGAACTCTAATAAAACTTCATAATGAGAGTTTTCTTGTGCTTTTGCCACAGTGTCTCATAAAAAATTATCTTTAAAATTACTAAACTCTGAAGTGTAAATGAGAAGAAATTAAAAAATGCTTTAATAAAGTATGGATGCTTTACTAGAGGAATTTGGTGAAAATAAAATGAGCTGTGTTTTTATGAAAAACATTAAACCGAAGAAAACCGTAGCAGAAAATAATATGAAACTGAAGGTTTAATGATGGCTAATAATCCTTGCAAAAAAGTCTTCTATCGGTCCTTAACTGTGTCTATTAGATAAAACATAGGCAACAAATTAGCAGTTCAGTCCCACACTGGACCATTACAGTTTCCTTTAAAACCAATACAATTCCCTTAAGACAAACAGACAGACAGACAGACAGACAGACAGACAGACAGACAGACAGACAGACAGACAGACAGACAGACAGACAGACAGACAGACAGAC
>NC_139576.1:6667597-6840097 GCF_946808225.1 Silurus aristotelis
AGCTAAATGCCCTACACCCTATGGTGACTAAACGGAAAGAAGTTACAGTGAAGGAAACAGATGAAGATCTGATCGTGCGCTTTGAGGTGTAGGTATAAAGCAAGTCAGAGATGTATGAGGGTGCAAGATTATGCTTTCAAAGTGAGAAGCAGAATCTTGTACTCCGAGATGAACCGATCAAACATAAAAACTGGGTTTGACTGCGGCATGCCTAGAATTAAACCCTGAGGTACACCAGTCCATTGTGGATAAAACTGAAGACCCTTGGTGTAAATGTATCATGGCCTTTCATCAGTTCTCGTATATAATATTCCACCATGTTAGCAGGTCACATCTTTGCTATGGGTCAATTTTAGCACTTTTGTTTATTCTTAAATTAAAAATTACCTTAAATTAAAAATAAACGTAGCCAGAATGTTCTATTCAGGCCCGTCGCTAGTGGGGTGAAAGGTGGTGTCAGTTATAAGGGGCCCTCACTGGCCAGGGGGCCAAACAAAATCCAGAAGTTGTACTATATAGGCCCCTGTTCTGTTAATAATTTAAATATTTATATTAGTTGTATTCCTGTGATTTTAGTAAAAAATACAAAAAAAATAAAATTTGATGAGAATAGTTTTTCAAATATCTTCTCCTCTCCCTCTTCCTCTTCCTAAAAATGGTTTAGTCCGATCCAGAGCATTTAATAATTATTTGGTCAGTAAAGAACATCTGAGGGACCCAATAAAATAGTAACTAGCTAATTCTAAAATGATATAAATGTATACAATTTATGTGATAGTGATGTTAAAGGTCATGAAAAGTTCAAACCGATCTACGTATAATAATAATTCGTAGAATTTTCAGTTATTTCAAGGTTCATTCATTGTTTTAGTGTTTGCATTTGTTTTAATCTAGAACGTTTCATTTCAATATTTTGCTTTATGTTCGGTAAAAAAAATTATTTACCTTTATTTTTGTATCTGTTTTGTTATTTTGTAAGAAACCTTTATTAGGTTACATGTGGACCTCCATGCTCATATATGGTAATTTTTTTATGTGATTGGCAGATGGTGTCGGGGTCCACATCATTATTTTTTTAACGAAACCCTGAATCCACTATTTACAGCCCTGGTTCTATTAATACACAACACCCTGTCCCACATTTCTTCATTTCAGTGAGATACGGTTAATCTACTATTATGAGTAAATTAACTGGAAACCAAAGCTAATCATCTTTCTGTATTCCAGTCCTGTTGTGTTTAACTCTGTAGCTTCATAACAGGGTGGGTTGTTAATCAGAAGGTTGGGGGATCAAGTCGCAGTTTTGCTAAGCTGCCACTCTTGGGCCCTTGAACAAGGCCCTCAACACTCTGTGCTCCAGGGGCACTGTATCATGGCTGACCCTGCGCTTCCTAACATTGCTGGGATATGCGAAGAATTTCAGTGATGTAATTCACATGTAACAATAAAAAGCCTCCCTTTTACCTGTATGCAAATACTGACAAACAAGCAAGTCAGGGGAGCTGCAATGCTACTCATCTTCTTCTTCTTGTTCATTCGGCTGCTCCCATTAGGGGTCGCCACAGCGGATCATCCGTCTCCATACCCCCCTGTCCTCTACATCTGCCTCTTTCAAACCAACTGCATGTCTTCCCTCACCACACCCAAAAACCTCCTCCTTGGTCTTCCTCTTTTCCTGACGGCTCCTTCCTCAGCATTCTTCTACTGATATACCCCATGTCCCTCCTCTGCACATGTCCAAACCATCACCTCCCTCTCCTTGTTCCCAAAATGTCCTACATGCGCTGTCCCTCTAATAAACTTGTTTTTAATCCTCATGCAATCCTCTTCTGGGTGGCACCGAATCTCCATTCATTACAGTTCAATCATTGTTGAGGTTATGGCAACCTGTAGTCCAAAGGAATTGTAGAAAACTGTTTATATTGAATACGGTTCATGGTTTCAGTGGAAACATTTAGTAGTCAGTAGTCAGTCTGTCTGAAAAGGTGATATGTCATTTTACCCAAACCTGCGCTTCTTCCAAAAACCTGAAATAAATATTAATCCTAAAAACATCTCAATGTCCTTGTAAATTATATGTTAAAATAACGCATAATGTATTAGAACAAAAAAAAGAATCATTCATGTCACAGATGGAACTACTGTCCACGCCGTCCACACATTCGGACCGGTTACATTCGAGAAACCAGAACATTCCGCTGTATTATAAATGAAACGACAGCATGTTATAGTTCTCCAGGTATAAAAATTTGAATCATTCGTTTAGTTATAAGCACATTAAAAACATGAATGGTACATCTGTGTAGGCTTGTTTATGAGCGTGTGGTGTGTTGTGTGTCTGAGAGGCTACGGGGGAGAGAGAGAATAAGGTCTTGCATTGACTGACGGGAGCAACTGCTACACCTAGAATTTTCAGCTTGTTTACTCATGCATATTTATGCCAGTGTGTCAGCTCCATTAGCATGACAGACACGACCTGACTTCATGCAGCCATGCCACCAGATAATGATATTCTGCTGGGTCCCGTGCGAGGGGTAAAGTAGCTGAATGAGTTGGGATAGTTTTAATCCACATTTCCTGTTATAATAACCTTCACTCTTCTGGGAAGATGTTCCACTAGATTTTGGAGTGAGCTTGTGAACATTTGTATGAGATTCATTCAGCCTCAAGGGTGTTAGTAACATCATGTATGGATGTAGGTGAGGTGAGGAGCCCTGGGGTGCAGTCAGTGTTCAAGTAAAAAAAAAAGTTCAACTAAAGGAAAATTTGCATTTAAAGACATCCTACACTATTGTGTGCCTTCAACATAGTGGTGAGCGTTTGGAGAAAACCCAAATACAGCAGGAAAAGTCAGGTGTTCCAATATTATTGTCCATATAGTGTAGTACCCATAACAGTCACACTTCTATCCCATCCCATAGCTTTATTATAAACCCCTGAGAATAATTCTCAGCGTAATTAATAAAGGGACACATGGTGACATCACAGCTCTCTACTGGGCATAATGAGAATAACATGGCTTTACATAGTAGTTTAATACAATTAATACTCATATATTTCTATTTACAACATTTGGCGAACACACTGAGAAGCTATAGGGTTAAGGGCCTTGCTCGGTGTGTGTGTGTGTGTGTGTGTGTGTGTGTGTGTGTGTGTATACACACACACGTGCGGCACTTCTGCTCTCCACAGAGAGCAAGACACATAAAGAAGTCTGCATCTGACGTTCCCTCAGAAAACTCTGATAAACTACAAAAGGTAAAATGTACATGTCTTCCACAAGAGGGAGGCACATGCACACATTTATAAGTGTACAGCTATGGACAAGAACACGTATCACGTATCACGTATATACAGTATATACTTTATATACTCTTCAGCCTGTCATTTATTTACTCTGAACAGATCTAACTGAGAAAATATCAAGCCAATAAGAATAAAACAAATTATTTAATTATGGGTGCGATTGAGAATCTATGATATATGGGTAATTTTTCAGAAGGGGCAAAACATTGTACCACCTCCCTATTATAAAAAAAAAAAAGGTAAATATAAAAAGAAAGAAATGTTTTAAAATGAGCAGTTGAAAATATTATACGCATTAAATTTCGCACCGCCAGAAAACTATGAATAAAAACAATATTTTTAATATTTAGTCGTTAACAGATTATATATACATAATTACACATAAGTACAAACTTAATGCATATAAACACAACTTACCTTTATTTTTTATTAAAATAAGAGCAATGAAAATTGTATTTTAATAATTACATTTTTTTTTTAATAATATTTTATCTATTTTTTTATAGCTTAAAATAATTTGTTGTAAAAGATGTTATAATAATTAACGAAGGTTGACTAGAATGTGGTGGTTAAATTTGTACAAAAATATTTTTTTTTAGGATTTTGAAGTTTTGAATAAATTGTTGAATAAATAAATGAAACATTTTTAAAATCTAATGTCAAAATTATGTAAAAAAAAAAATTATAATAAAAATAAAATGTGTATAATCAAATGATACATTTTATTACCGTTTATAACAAATTAAATTATACAAAAATTAAAAGGGACCAACTAAAAAAAGTTATTGTATTTATCCATTAATTTCTTTATTCCTTTCTATACTATATGCACAAAAGTATTGGGACACCTGATTTTTTTTTTTGCCGTATGTGTTTCTTCCTCAAACTGTTACCATAAAATTGAAGGCATGCAATTGTATAGCGTGTTTGAATGCAGTAGCATAAATTTTTCCTTCACTTCAACTAGGAGACACAAACCTGTTCCAGCATGACATTGCTTACAAATCCAGCTCCATGAATATATACTTTACATGGTTTAGTAAACTGCTGGGCAGAGGAGTGGAGCTTATTATAACAGCAGATGGGGATTAAATGTGGAATGGCATGTTTAAAAAGCACATACCGATCTTATAGTGAGGTGTCCACAAACTTTTGTCCATACACTGTACCTTTTTTTTTTTTTTTGGTAAGCAGTTTAGAGCAGGAGAATAGAAGGGGAATATATTGTCACTTCTTCAGCGGGTTCTTAATATATGCTAAGGTTTCGGCTTATTTTTAGAGGACTGATAAGTGATTGATAAGGTGACAATCCTCATTACTCTCCTGAGTGTTAAAGGACAAACTGCAGAATCGCAGCACCAGAGCTGGGACAAAAAAAAAAAAAACAGCCTTACAGCTACAGACTAAACAGAACCACTCTATAAATAACTCAGGAGCAGTGAGACAGTGCAACAAACCCCTGAAGCTCCAAGCACATGTCCTGAGATATTTAACTTATAATTTATTGATTTGTATTGAGACTGAAGGAGCAGGCAGACTGGGAAAGCAAAAAAAAAACCTCCATGACTTGTGAAAGCAGACAGGACTGTGTATTTATTTGACTGGAATAGCCTGAGATTATTCTGGGAGAATTATTAAACAGGCTTCACCTAATCACATTGCAGCCTATAAAAGCAAGACATACACTATATATGGACAAATGTATTAGGACACCTGATTTATCCAGGCATTTGTGGTTCCTCCCCAAACTGTTACCACTACAATGTTATAGGCACACAATTGTACAGAACGTATTTGGATGCTGTAGCATGAACTTATGAACTTTCCCCCTTTGCGTGAACTAGGAGACCCAAACCTGTTCCAGCTTGACAATACCCCTGTGCACAAAGCCTTTGGGATAAATCGGAACACTGACTGCACCCCAGAATCTAGTGGAACATCTTCCCGAAAGAATTGAGGTTATTATAACAATGAAAGGAGACTGTGAAATGTTTAAAAAGCACATACAAAACATATGCGCGGCTCTGCACAAAGATTTTACATATAACGTTTCAATGACCCAAACAGGAAATCATTCAACTGGTGAGTGTCTAGATCCAATTCACCACTAGTTGCTGATATTGTTGAGTAGCTGATCAAAAAAGTAAGCCGTGTTGAAGCAGCTAAAGGAATTGGCTTGAAAACGGATCCCTTTACCTCATTGATCTCCTCTTTAAACACACAGTAGTGCATGTTGCTCATCAGGTTCTCCTCACACCGGCTGGCCTGAGCGGCCCAGATCATGCTGCCCTGGCGCAGGCGCTCCAACTTCTCCTGAACTGAGAACACCAACTTTTGCTGAAGATGGAGAGACAACATTAAATACTACAGTGTAAAGCTCAGAATTACAAAACCCTAAAAGACAATTAAGGAATGTTAATTAGGGCTAATTGACACCAACTAGGTGTCCATTCGAAGCATTCTTGAAGGGTCATTTCATTAAGGAAATACACACCAGTCAGCCATAACATGTGAATAGTGGTAGCTCAGTGGTTAAGATGTTCCAATTCTGATCAGAAGGGCATGAGTTCAAATCCTACCACGACTAATCACGTCTCTGGATAAGAGCATCTGCCAAGTGCCTTAAATGTAAACGAATAACATTTATTATCCTCTGGAAATAACATTTGTCAAGCGGTGAGAGAAATTAGGCAGCAAGTTGTTTTTGAAGTCAGAAAAATGAGCAAATGGAGCTTGCTGTATATGTGTTGTCTTTCTGTCCACCAACAAAAGCTCCCACAATCGGCACATAAGTATCAACATTGCGCCATGGAAAAGCAGGTGGGCTGGTCCATCTTAACGGACAGCCAGGTGCATGTGTGACATTTACTTGAGGACAATATGGCAGCAGAACGCATTATGGGAAAAAGGCAACCCAGGAGGAGACAGTGTGATACTTTAAGCAATGTTGCTTCTCTCAGTTAGACATGGACCACCTACCTAAACATTGCTGCAGTTAAAGTGCAGGATAATGCACCCAACACATCCACACTGCAAAAATAGTCAAGTCAAGTTTATTTCTATAGCGCTTTTCACAACAGAAAAAGCAGTCTCAAAGCAGCTTTACAGAATTTAAGAGTCAAGGTGAATGGTGTGTATTTATCCCTGATGAGCAGCCGTGGCAACTGTGGCAAGGAAAAACCTTAGATGTTATGAGGAAGAAACCTTGAGAGGATCCAGACTCAAAAGGGGTGATATCAAGGTGATATCAAGAGTGTGAATATAGTCTTGAAACAATTCAGAACACTGGAGAGTGAGAACTAACATGAGCACTGGAATGTAAGAATATAAGTAATGTCCTTTCTAAAGTCTTTTACAGTCATTATGGTTATAAAACTAGGAGCTACTGAGCAACTCATAAAATAGCTCAACATTTGTGGATCATCACAGATTCAACACCAGCTTCTCCATGCCAGAGCCTTTAAACACTTAAGGAGGTCCAGTGTCCAAACTCCACATAAAGTAGGATCCAATTGGCACTGGTACGTTTTAAAATAGTTCATGGATGGTTTGAGGAACCTGACAGAGTTCAAGGTGTTGACTCGGCCTTCAAATTCCGATCATTCCTCAGATTTTTCCTTGTATAGCCAAGAGTATGTATTGGGGAGCACAGTTCAGGGACAATTGTATTCAGTATATGAACATACATATCACACTAGTTGGGTTCTTCATTGTATTGTTTGAATCTAAGTCACGCAAGATAACATGAGATTTATATTCATTACCTTTAACATTGGTTAATATTTATGGCCCTAATTCAAACTCAGCTTCATTTTATAAACATATTTTTGCTCAAATTCCCATCATTCCTCAATCCAATTGAGAATCTGTGGGCTGTAACTGACAAACAAGTCCTATCCATGGAGGCCCAACTTTACAACTTAGAAAACCTAAAGGATCTTTTGGTTACATTTTGGTGTCATATAACACAACACACCTTCAGAGGTCTCAGAGTCCAGGAATAATAATAAATAATAAAAAAAATAAACCTCAATAAATCAGAGTTATTTTGGAGGCACAGAGGAGAGAATATTAGGTAACTGGTTGAATGTTATGGCCAAATCACTAAAAAACTCTCTGTATTCCCTACATTGTTAGATTATGATACATATAAATCATTGTAATAAATGAATATGAACTATATGCTGGTTGAACGACTGGTGCAACAACCTGGAACTTCTGGGGGTGAAAGTGTAGTGAAATCACTTCCTGTTCCTCGCCAGATGTTGCTCAAGTTGCCGCAAGCAGCAGATATTGGAAGCCAAACCATAGCACTTTGACACTTGATTGGTAATTTAATGAATCAAATTCAAAGTTGTCAGAGCAAGTTTATGTCCACATCTCACCGGGTGCTGTACAGTGCTGGTGATATCAGCTGACAGTGAGATGACTAGTTTGTAAAGGTGCCGGACGTGGTTCTGCCGCTCTTGGTGCTGGCTGAGATGAATCCTGGCATGATTCGGATCGCTTGATCCCTTCAATAGCTCAACCTTTAACAGACTATCCAGCTGAGGATCAGAAAAATACGCTTTATACAATTTTTTCATTCCATACACATATCCTATATCATTAAATTACATTAGATTCAACTTTGTTGTCAATGTTCAGGGTACAAGTACAAAGGCCAATAAAATGCAGTTAGCATCTAGCCAGAAGCGCAAATAGCAATAGATATAAATAAATAAATAAATAAATAAATATATGCACATATGTATATATAATAACATATTATAGGAGTGCAAAGAATGAGGTATAGGTGCAAAGACCAGCTCAGTGCTGCTGTCTAAAAATACAGTACAAGGTGCTATCGATCGATCGATAGATAGATAGATAGATAGATAGATAGATAGATAGATAGATAGATAGATAGATAGATAGATAGATAGATAGATAGATAGATAGATAGATAGATAGATAGATAGATAGATAGATAGATAGATAGATAGATGGATAGATGGATGGATAGATAGATGGATAGATAGATGGATAGATAGATAGATAGATAGATAGATAGATAGATAGATAGATAGATAGATAGATAGATAGATAGATAGATAGATAGATAGATAGATAGATAGATAGATAGATAGACAGACAGACGGTAAATATGTAGATAGATAGATAGATAGATAGATAGATAGATAGATAGATAGATAGATAGATAGATAGATAGATAGATAGATAGATAGATAGATAGATAGATAAATAGATAGATAGATAGATAGATAGATGGTAAATATGTAGATAGATAGATAGATAGATAGATAGATAGATAGATAGATAGATAGATAGATAGATAGATAGATAGATAGATAGATAGATAGATAGATAGATAGATAGATAGATAGATAGACAGACAGACGGTAAATATGTAGATAGATAGATAGATAGATAGATAGATAGATAGATAGATAGATAGATAGATAGATAGATAGATAGATAGATAGATAGATAGATAGATAGATAGATAGATAGACAGATAGATAGACAGACAGATAGATAGATAGATAGATAGATAGATAGATAGATAGATAGATAGATAGATAGATAGATAGATAGATAGATAGATAGACGGTAAATATGTAGATAGATAGATAGACGGTAAATATGTAGATAGATAGATAAATGGCTGGAAAGTTTCACCAGAAGCAGAACATTAGAAATACTAGATGTCTTCTAGATAATAATTTTAAGGTTTGCATTATTTGTGCATAAACACAAATTTCTTTATTAGAAAACAAAATCGCCTTATAATGGATGTGTATAAACTTAGCTGGAAAAATATGTTGGTATCCAGGAAACTTTGAACTTTAAAAAGCACAAACACTGTTTAGAATTGATTTATCACCTTACAATGGAGTATTTTTTTCCACTCTGTACATTTTTTTTCCGAAATCAATAAACCTGTCTGCGATTATGAAAGGCACTGTAAATGTATTTTCTTTCGTCCTTTTGTAACACGCTTGATGGCAGGTGAGTATTTTGTGCTTAGCGCCGCAGTTAGTCGACGCTAATGGAAAACCGCGGAAGATCGATGAACCGTGACATTACCTCTTGATAAACTTGATGGAATTTGACGGCCATGCTGAGAACGTTCTCGTACTGGCGGATTTTATCCCTCACACGCTGATGCGCCAGGAGAAGCTCGCTGACCCTCTCGTTTTTCTCTTTCATCGGAATCCCTTTTAGTGACAGCAATTCCGATGTCTTAACCAGGAATTCCACTTCTGCGTTCAGTTGCTGGGTGCACACAATTTAGTGGCATTTAGATATATAAATGGAAATATAATGATAGAGAAAATTCCACAATAAGTCTGTAATGGTGATGAAACCAGCAGGTTTACAAACTCTCAGGTAAAATCTTTCAATTAGTTAAAACATTATATATATCTTTACTAATTGAGATTTCAGAGTTTAAATGAACATTTTGCACATTGGTACATCAGGAAATTCGACTATTTTTCAACCAAATCCATGTGGAAATAATTGTATTTACTTTTTAATCTCGTCCCTAGCTTTCCTCTTTTCTAAATATATGTCTACAAAGTGTTCTTTCCTCCCCCAGCAACTGTCACACTTTGATCAAGTGGTTACGGGTTACATGTCATAGTGAATTGGACATAAGCCAGGTACCAACTCTCAAAATATCACTAAGGTTCCTGTGGCACAGAAATAGATCACGTTTGAGAATAATCCAGCTTTAAAATGCTAGGATTTTCCTTGTGGTTCAGATCCAATCAAAAGAGCAACAAAACAAGGTGTATGAATAAAGGAAATGTTGTTTAAAACACTGTTTGAACAAACGTTTGTGGACACCTGACTGTCTTATTTCAACATCTCATTTCACATTGAGTCCCCATTTGCTGTTATAATAAATATCTTCTGGGAAGATGTTCCACTAGATTTTGTGTGCTTCTAAAGGTTTGGGCTCATTCAGCCATAAGAGTGTTAGCAGAATCAGGTACAGGTGCTAATTCATCCAAAAGGCTCTCAATAAGGTTGAGGTCAGAGCTTTATAACTTGAGATCTTCCACTTCAAATCATCTAAACCATATCTTCATAGAACTCACTTCGCACCCAGGGGCATTGTCCTGCTGAAACAGGTTTGGGTCTCCTACTTGAAAGAAACTTTACAGTTAAATTTGGTGAAGAACCACATGTGGCTGGATGAGTCAGGTGTCCCATAACTTTTGTCCATACTGACTTACTAATATATATTTATTGTGTAATTCTGTTCATGATTGTTTGTAGCTTTCAGAGCGCTATATAGTTCAAAAGGTCAAAAGTTTACTATGTAACACACATTTTTTAAAGAAAAGTGCTAATATTCTCAGTGTCACATCAAATGTGTGTGTTTAAAACAAATCAAACAAAATAAGGAGAATTGGACTAATGAAAATTATTAATGCAGTCACGTCTGTCATTACTGCTTCATTAAAGCGGCTTTTAAACGCTGATACTCATATGAAGGCTATGTGACACTGTATATCTAAAATAACATCATATTAACGCTCCTGGTATAAATAAGCAGGAATAAAAAGATCAGAGATCATTTAGGCTCATATTCCCTCTTGCCGTAAACATCCTCCAGGTCCAAGTCGATAAGATTCTGCCACCTCTCAGAATGGCACACACAGTAGCCAATACCCGTACTCCCACTCCCTTTCACATTTAGTTTAAAGAGAATGCATTTTGTTGAGGTACTTTTAATTTGCTCTCTTGTTTTCTGGTTGAAATTTGTGATTTTGGTTTGTTGAATTATTCTGCACTTTACGGTGGCCGAGAAGTGCAAAACAAATACAAATACAAATACAAATATTGAATAAAAAATCCATAAACAAGATAACAAATACAAAAACAAATGAACAAATACAAAAACTAAATAACAAATACAAAAACAAAATAAATCCAAAAACAAATGAACAAAAACTAAATAAATACAAAAACAAGATAACAAATCAACAAAACCAAATTAACAATTCAGAAAACTAAACAAATCCGAAAAAAAATCAACAAATCAGAAAACAAATTCAAAATTCCGAAACAAATTAACAAACCTGAAAACACAACGACATTTCAGTCAAACCGGAAAATGTAGGTATAGTTTGTGAATAAAATACTTACTGCTCATTGGATGAGACATCTGACCTTCAAGATATACAGAATGTGGGAAATTGTTTCTTATTATAAATCATATAATTGTATTTCTTGTACAGATTTTTTTTCGATAGTGCAATTTTAACTTTGAAAACTTTTACACACGTACGTTTCTCCTGCCGAGGTCTGTATATCATGAATGACAGCTGTCTCATCCAATGATCAGTAAGTGTTCCATTCACAATCTACACCTACCATTTCCAGTTTGTCTGCATTGCCGTTGTGTTTTCGGGTTTGTTAATTTATATAATTTATATAATAATATATATATTCATTGAATGTGTTTTGAATCTAATCACATCATAAGCTGTGTAAAGATTTCCAACCCTGTGCCTACCAGAAGCTGAGGCTTAATAGAGTTGAAGGTCTCGTGCAGCTTGGACACGCTTTGAAGATCGCTTCCCAGATCGAGTCTGGACGCTGGACCAAGAGTTCCCTCCAGAGACTTCAGCTCATGCATAACCTGTAAGCAGATCACAGCTCTCATTACAAAATGTGCCTCTCGAGCCAAAATGTTTCCACCTGTCATCATAGTTTACCTCAAACATCTCCAAACATCTCCTACCCCCCACATCGCCCCCCCCCCCCAGCCCCCAAATGTTACCTTTTTCATTTGATCCTTGAATTTTTTCCACTGCTTCTTCACCGACTTTATCTGATTGTAACGGAGCTGCCATGACGTCCACAAATCCGTGAGCTCAGCTTTTGTCCTGCTCAGATTATCTGTGGTCATTTCCACAACATTAACTGCTGCTTTGACATTCAGACTCGGAGTCTCGCTTATCTGTATCCAGGAGCAACAGAGTAAAGGACAACAATCAGACACAAAATTGTAGTGGATGTCATTGGTTGCTGTATCATGACATTTTCCCCATTGCTTGAACTAGCAGACCCAAACCTGTTCCAACATGACAATGCCCCAGTGCAAAAAGCCAGCCTCATGAAGATATGGTTTACATGGGTTGAAGTGGAAGATCTCCAACTATAGAGTTTATTTCTATTGAACACATTTGAGATGAATGTGAACGCTGACCCCACCCCAGGCCTCCTCACCATCATCTACATCAGTACCTGACTTTACTAACACTCTAAGAGCTGAATTGATCTTAACAAACACACTCCAATATCTTGTGGAACATCTTCCCAGAATAGTGGAGGTTATTTTAATAGCAAGTGGAGACTAAATGTGGAAAATAATGTAAAAAAAAAATGTAATTTTTATAGTCAGGTGTCCACAAACTTTTAACAATATATATATATATATATATATATATATATATATATATATATATATATATATATATATATATATATATATATATAGAGTGTAGGTTTATTTTTAAATCCTCTTTAGTTCCAATGCATTATGTCTTCTTTTGACAACAGTGTGTCTCTGATCATTCAGATTAATATCAATGTGTAACTCACCATAGTAGACGAGTTAATAAAATGGTTGCCTTTGTCCTGCATGGAGAGGAACTTCTGTAAGAACAACTGCCATCTTGCATCCATGGCCTCCTTCACAGCAGCTCCTGTTTCCTCATTTTCTTCCTCTGCCTCTGGTCTCTTCTTATAACAATCCATTAAAAACTTTTCCTGATCTTCAACCTGGAAAAGAACATAACACCACATGACCGTTGTTGTATAAGGAAATAAAACAGCATACAAAGTCTTTTCATGTAATCAAATTAACATTTTACTTCAGTTACACACTACTTTATCCTTTTTTAGTATATAAACTGTATACACTGATCACTTAATTCTTTCAGTAAGACATCCATATAAACAGAGACACCAAAAGCGGCAAATTGGCCAAAAGTGTATAAGCACCTCCTTGGCAGAACATAAAAAGCTAACGTAGCTCCTGAGGCTCTCCAGGCATGTGGAGATGTTCCTCTGCATTGTCTTAAGCTGCTCTCTCAGCACACAGGCTCGGTTTGAGAGCTCCACTTCCTCTGTTGACTCCAGGTTCCTCAGTTCCTTTATAATTTCCTCAGCGGCGTGTGACTCTGCAACAACATGCTGCAAGAGAACAAACACCTACGTTTTCTATTTGACAAGTTATAAGGGGTTTATAACACTATCAGGGAAGTGTAATACATGAATAAGGGGGGAGGGCAGGTTAATATCATAACACTTAATGTTCACTGGTTACAAGGCAATCGAGATAATTTAACAATCAAGACTATTCCACCGCCTACCACTAGAGGTAGTATTATGTACAAAATACTTTAGCATTAATGACATTCATTTACTCAACAGTATTTCTATTATCTTATTTGGGGATGTGGTAGCTTAATGTTTAGGTCATCGAATCCGAAAGTTGTGGGTTTAAATCTCAGCCACACCAAGCTACCACTCCTGGGCCCCTGAGCAAGGCCCTTAAACCTGTAGATGCACAGATGTACGAATGAGATAAATGTAAGTTAGTCTGGATAAGAGCGTCTTCCATACGCCATAAATGTATATTTGGTGTTTGTTTTTACCCTTTTGCCTACTTCTAAGTGTATGAATGTTTCATATCTCGAGTACTTCCTATGCATAAACAAAACTAAAAGGTAATCTTTGATATACGTTCCAGTAGGCAATAAAAATTCATCATGAAAAACATTAGAAGGTAGAAGTCACTGTTGTGTGTAAATGTGTGCAGTAAGCAGTAAGCTTGTGTTGTGATTGTAATCATGCAGGCGATTACGTACTATTGGTCCTTTGTGAAATGATGGCATGAGCCATGCTGTCTCACAGATTATTTCAGATTATTTTAACAGAGACACTGTGCATTTTTATGAAAGGCTAAAGCAATCTAAACATTATCCTTTGTTGAAATTCATAAGAGATCCAGGAAACAAAACAAAGATCTTTATCTATTGCCCATACTGTGGAGTTTGGCATTCAACCTAAATTTAGCAAGAACTCAAAACAGTCCTGCACAGGCATCTGACATAGTAGGTGGTCTGCAGCAGTCTGTTTTTAGTAAACTAATGGTGACGCAATGTGTGTCTGGTCCACTGTTGTATTATTGTTAACCCTTACAGCAACAACACACAAGAAGTCACTCTATAGTCATAGCCTAAAAGAGCTCTAGTATCTACTATTCTCCCAGAGCAAATCACTACAGAACTACACCCATTAGGACCCCCAAATCATCACAGAACTACACCCATTAAGATCCCAAATCACCACAGAACTACACTCATTAGCAACCCCATCTCACCTCAGAACTACACCCATTGAGACCCCCAAATCACCAGAGAACTATACACATTAAGATTCAAAATCACCTCAGAACTACACTTATTAAGACCCCAAAATCGCCACAGAACTACACCAATTAAAGACCCAAAAATCACCACAGAACTACACCCATGGAGACCCCCAAATCACCACAAAACAACACCCATTAGGGCCCTGAATTACCTCAGAACTACACCCATTTAAACCCCCAAATCACCCCAGAAGCACACCCATTAAGACCCCAAATCACCACAGAACTACACCCACGGAGACCCCAAAATCAGCACAGATCTACACCCATTAGGAGCCCAATCACCTCAGAAATACACCCATTGAGACCTCCAAATCACCATAGAACTATACCCATTGAGACCCCAAAATCTTGAGGTCTTAAATGGGTGTTTGAAACAAGTCACTCTGAACCATCCAGCAATTCTTACATGCCCCAACTACAGCAAGATATGTAGAACTGAGCTTCAGACTTTATTCAGAGGCACCAAAACCAGAAAAGGAATCAAATGAAATGTTAATGTTTTGTCTCACCTCTGTTTATTTGCCTGTATATGTACACCCACCTGTGTACTTTCAAACAGCTCCAAGTGTTTGTTGAGCACTTCCTCAGCCTCAGAAAGTGAAGAACCAGGCTCTGTACTACTGGATAAGACCCCATTACAGCTCTTAATCCAGCTAGAGATCTGGAGAGAGAAGCATTATATTAAAAGAAAAGAAAAAAAGCCAGTGTGATCAAAAAGTCTGCTTTACTCAGGTTTGTTGGTTCTTAGAATTCACAAAATAGCAATCAATGCCAATTACTGGCTTCACCAAATATATTGCCAGCCATATGAAGTACCATGTGGGAGTTGAACAAAACATTTTGACCATCATTTGTTCCAGAAACGCTGTTTCGGCTTCAAAAGCAAAGACATTTTGCCTGGGGTATAAAATGACTGGCAACAAATTGCAGTTAGCTGCACAGCCCATGGCAAATTTCGATCCTTCTCGCTCTGGCTTGGAAATCTTCTTGCCAAATATTCACCTATACGTAACCTTTCAGTACGTCTAATTGAAGGTCACATTATGTCAAAAGTTTGTGGACACCTGACTATAATCTTGGTATTTGCTTTTTTAACATCCTATTTCACATTTGGTCCCTATTTGCTGTTATAATAACCTCCACTCTTCTGGGAAGATGTTCCATTAGATTCTATATTTGTGCTCGTTCTACCACAACGCCTTCAGTAAAGTCAGGTACTGATGTAGGTGAGCTGAGGAAGTCTCAGTCAGTATTTCAATTCATTCCAAAGATTTTCAATAGGGTTGGAGGTCTATAGCAGGAAATCTTCACCTCCAAACCAATTAAAGCATATCTTCAAGGAGCTGGTTTTGTCATGCTGGAGCAGGTTTGGGTCTCCTAGTTAAGAGAAAATTTAATGCTACAGCACCCAAAGACATTGTGCCCCCAGTGTTGTGTTAACCGATTGGGAAAGAACCACAAATGGCTTCAAAGGCAGGGGTCCTAATACATTTGTCCATATAGTGTATCAGTTGAGGTGCACTAATGAGTTTTTAGAAGAATGTTAATACAGTACATTTTAACTTAAGTGAAATCTCTCCTCTGTACCTTTTCCTCCAGGTCATCAAAAGACGTTAGCAACTGCTGTTTCTTCCCAGCAAGTTCCTTATAGGCGTGACACTGCTCACTCAGCCCTTTCACCCGTTCTCTGATGTACCCCAACATCCTTTGCACACCTCCGACTTGGGCACTGCCATAAAAACATGCATGTTAAATATAACTAATGTTTGTTTGTGGTCACCCAACAATGCACAAATACAAAAGATATGACGTTTCTGCCAGACTGACTTTTAACTAATGAAATGAAATGAATAGTAGAAAAGTTTAAAAGTTTAAAGTGATAATAAAGGATTAACTGGTGGAAGGTCCCCTGGTGGTCTAGTGGTCAGGATGCGGCGCTCTCACCGCTGCGGCCTGGGTTCGATCCCCGGTCAGGAAACCGACCCAAGCCACTCTTAGTGCCGGTCCCAAGCCCGGATAAATGGGGAGGGTTGGGAGGGGCATCCAGCGTAAAAACATGTGCCAAATCAAACATGCGGATGGTCCGCTGTGGCGACCCCTGATGGGAGAAGCCGAAAGATTTTTTTATATAACTGGTGGATGGACAGAAATTTTAGATATAAGTGGATACTTTTTAGGTGTTTAGGCTGTTACAGGCACAGATATATTCAATTCAATTTAATCTTATTTCTATAGCACTTTTCAAAATGGTCTCAGAGCAGGTTTAAAGAATGTAAGAACTATAGAATTATATTCACTTATATTTAAATGTATGTGTAGTAATCCAGGATGAGCAGTCTGGGGTGTCTGTGGCGAGGAATAACTTCCTTAGATGGTATGAGAAAGAAACCTTGAGAGGAACCAGACTCAAAAGGGGAACCCATCCTCATTTAGGTGACACCAAAGATTGTGATTATAAATCATTAAAACATTACAAACAACTGAAAGTGAGAATTAACATGAGCTCATTATGAACTCAATACCAACTCATGCATTCCAGAGCCTTTATGGAGAAACAGTATATAATATCACAGTGTACAGTAATACAATTATTTGCAAGAGTGTTACTGTTTAGAAATCAAGACTCTTTTTAACGGGCTGATTTTAGGCTTTTTTTTTTTGCCAGGAAAGAATTGAATGATTCTGTGTACCTGATAAAATATAGTGGCATCTATAGAATATAAAAATTTTTCAATTTTCAATTTAAGTGTGATTTATTGGTATGAAAAAAAAACTTGACATTTGTATTGAAAAAGCAATTTCAGCTGGGCTGGATACAAATATTGTGAGAGAAAAAAAAGAAAAAATACAAAGAAAATGTTTACCAAAAAAAAAAAAAAGGAGAAAGAAAGACGCATATAGTTGAGAATTGAATAAAAGAAAAATGGTGACATACAGTGTATAAAACAGGAATATCCCCAGAACACACGGTGTGAGGTGGGAAATCACCTTTAATGGGATATCTGTCCATCACAAGGCATGAACATTCACACCTAGAGGCTAATTAGCACACAATAGGCCTGAATGTTTATGGGAGATAGAAGGAAACCCAAGAACCAAAGAGGAAACCCACACTTTGAGGGCGTGAGATGGCTATACTATTTACATTTTACACTTATGGCATTTGGCAGATGCCCTTATCCAGAGCGACTTATAATGATCTCATTCACAAAACTAAACAAATTAGGGTTAAGGGCTTTGCTCAAAGACCCAACAGTGGCAGCTTCTGATCAGAAGTCCAACATCTTAACTACTGAGTGTGTATTTGCATATTTATGATTAAGATTAATCTTTCTTAGCCAGTTTTGCTCAATGACAGGAAAAAAAAACATCTATCCAGAGAATTAAAGGAAATTTCTGCACCCAGATCAAGCTTCCTGTATCGGGAGAATATCCCAGGAACACTGGGCATGAAGTGGGAATACACCCATGATGTCCCATGAATACACCTGTCTATTGCAAGGCACAATGCAAACATTTACACACAATTAGCATAGCCAATAGAATTACAGCCATGTTTTTTGGGGGGGAAGGAAACCAGAGAACTCAGAGGAGTGTGTAGGTGTGAGGGTGTGAGAGAGAAATAGCATTATGGAGCAACCAATTGTTTTCTGTTGATAGAAATAGTGTCACTTTCAAAAAGCTTTTTTGATATCTAATTTTTTTGGAAGGTGAATAGGAGGGTGTTATTCTTTTTATGGATGGCTTGATTATTTTTTTAAGGAGTTACACTTGAAGTTTTATAAACCGTTGAAGCAACCACTCTTGAAGGTCTCACCTCTGTGGACTGAGCTTCTGGAGTATGAGCTGTCCTCGTTGAAGAGGTTCAGCCGCAGCGTCTTTAATACTGCGATGCAACTCTTCATGCTTCTTTGCCAGCTCAGTCAACTGCACCGTCTGAGTTCTCAAACCCTTTACGGTGCTCTCAATAGTTCCCAAGGTTTTAAATGCCTGGAAACCATACAGAGGCAGAAATTATAGGGCATGTTTGGTACTTGAATGAACATTGCAGTAAGAAAAAAGAAAAATGAAGTGTGTTGTATTAAAAGATCTTTCGAAATATCAAGAGATAAATAGATTAACTGCTTTCAAGCAGTGATTTTTGAGCACATTTGATGATAAAAATGGTGTAAAATGTCTCACTTTCCCCAACTTCATGTGATCTGTCTGTTAAACCAGTTAATGTTTGATATGCAATATGTTTATTTTACTATTAACTCTAGTCTTAAAATCAGGGGAAAATAACATGGACAATAAAACTTCCATTAAAATGGAAGCCTGTTTCGCCACATAAAAAAAAATGTTTCCCTAAATAAGGTCGGAATAGCGAGAAATAAAGTCGCAATTAGGCAAACCTTTTTTATATGTGGCAGAAACGGGCTTTCATATAAAATGTAACCAGCAGTCAACAATCACATTTAAAATAAATCAAGACAAAACAATAAAATGCAGGAAAGAAAGAAAAAAAAAGAGAAAGGGCTATGTATGTTCACTTATTTCCGTTTTTGATTTAATAGTGAGAGCCGGAAAAGTCGACATATTGTTTCTGAGAAATACAAAAAAAGAGAAAAAGGTTTATTTATTTATTTGTTTTCTCTTTTCATTTAATCATACAAAGTGTAGTCATCCAAATCTCACTATACCAAATATAATCAATGGTCTAAAGTGCACAATATTTCCAATCTAACATCCCAAAAGTACCCTGGAAGTCAAATGGAATTTCATTGGTGCTCTGTTCTTGGATGAAATGTCCACCCTGGAGCCATTTGTGCAAATGATACATGATGATACAAACTAGAGCAACATATTCATAAAAAGCTGACATTATAATAGAACATGATTCAAGGCAAGGCAGGATTCAGGCGGGGAAGTGCATGGGGTCGAGGTCTGAAGATATTGTGCAAAGCATTAAATTGTAAAAAGTGGGCCGACTCCTATTTCCTGTCAATCTCTTGCTTTTGAAAAGAATTAAGTGATTCATATAAACTTCTCGGTAACATGTATGAAACTGGGTTGTTGGATGTAGCAACTGATGTATTATGTGCTCATGGTTGATCAGTTATTTTACATCTAACCAAAACAAATAACAAAAAAAATTAATTAGTCAATCAGTCAGTCTCTTTCTTTCTGTCTGTCTGTCTGTCTGTCTCTTTCTTTTCTGTCTGTCTGTCTGTCTTTCTTTTCTGTCTGTCTGTCTGTCTGTCTGTCTGTCTGTCTGTCTGTCTGTCTGTCTGTCTTTTCTGTCTGTCTTTTCTGTCTGTCTTTTCTGTCTGTCTGTTTCTTTCTAACTGCCTGTCTTTCTTTTTTGTCTGCCTGTGTGTCTTTCTTTCTTTTTTGTCTGCCTGTGTGTCTTTCTTTCTTTTTTGTCTGTCTGTGTGTCTGTCTTTCTTTCTTTTTTGTCTGTCTGTGTGTCTGTCTTTCTTTCTTTTTTGTCTGTCTGTGTGTCTGTCTTTCTTTCTTTTTTGTCTGTCTGTGTGTCTGTCTTTCTTTCTTTTTTGTCTGTCTGTCTGTCTGTCTTTCTTTCTTTTTTGTCTGTCTGTCTGTCTGTCTGTCTGTCTGTCTGTCTGTCTGGACTGAGAAAGTATAAAATATAAAATAAAATAATCTGTTCTAATGCAAGTTAAAGAGCGATATTTTTCTATAATTACATGCTATTTTGTTATGTTTATAGCCTCTCCATACCCACATCTTGCTGGCATCAATTTCCGATGTACATTATTGGAGCTCATAATTAACATGAACCAACAGATTACTTAAATGAAGGAAATTGATTTCTACAGTAATGTATTACCAGTCAAATTAAATTATAATTAATTGAAAATATCCCGTTAAATAAGGAAACATAAAATGGGCATATTTTTTTCTTCACCATGAGACTCTTTAATTTACTATCTGTGATGCCTTACTGCACTACAAGTCATCGAATCCATTAACTGTAATTGCAGCTGCGTTTCACTGCCTCCGCTTTTACACATACTTTATTAGCGCTGCTGAAGAAGGCGTTGCTCTCGTGCAGCTGTCCAGCTCGACAAATCATCAGATCCCAGAACTGCTCGTTTGTGGTGAGAAGATTCTGACTTTTCTCTGAGAAGGAATCAAGCTTTTCATGATCGTTTGAGAAAAGAAGCTCCGATGCCTGCTGGAGAAGTCGCTCAACCAGAGACGTCCATTGCTGCAGAGTATTGAAACCCATTAGATATTAGCATGGAGAATCATAATGGTGCAGACTGGTTTGAATATTTACAGCATAATCAACAATGAAATCTTACGAAATTTATAGAATACTTGAATTATTTAATTGGGATTCGATCAGCAACCATGAGTTCAAGGTGATTTCAATGCACTGCAACCACCACCGTGCTTCACTGCAGGTGTTCTCACAGTGATCAGCACTACCAAATCTATTGACAGGTACCAAAGTCAAGGAGTTCAATCATGGTTTTATGAGACCAGAGAGCATTCTCAAGCTTATAATTCCTTTTGGAATAATTTTAAAAGGATTTATTTTATAAGGCCTGGTTTTCTTTCCTCTTTAGTTGTCCTACAAACAGCTTCTCCCATCAAAGCTGTGGATTTCTCCATCTCCTTCTGAGTTCCTCATCATACCTTGGTTTGCTTGTCTGACTAATCTCATGTTTATCTATTTACATTTAGAGAATTTGGCAGATGCTCTTTACAGAAAGTCTTACAAATATTACATTTATGTAACTGAGCAGTTGAGGGGTCCAGAGCCTTGCTGAAGGGTCCAGAAATGACACCATGGTGGTGTGGGATGTGATTTCATAACCTTCTGATTAAAGGACCACTATTTTAACTACTGAGCGGTCACATATAATGAGTGATCTCATTGCATTTGTGCCTTTTGTTCTCATTTTTCCCCAAAATACTAATGGATTTACAAAATTAAACAAAATTTCATGGAGCTCTGCAGACTGTTCTAATTTTGGGATAATTTTCCAGTATTTTATAAAGTAATCCAGAACAATGCACCTGAGAAATAATAAAGGCATTTCATATTAATAAAGTGAGCAAATGTTCACTTAAAAATTTTCAAATAATGTTTTTTAACTATATAGATTTTCCAAAAACTTCTGCGTAAACAATGCAATGAGAACATGGTTCATGATCTTGTACAGTATATAATACTAATCAAGTACAATTCATTTTTTATTTGTAAAGCACTTTTAACAGAGGTCCATTTCAGTCGGATTTTCCAGAGACAGTTCCTTCCCTAAACTAGATTTCTGTATTGCTTGGAAAAGTACTTATAAACAAACCTCACCTTAGCTTTGAGTTCAAATTCTTTATGCTCCTGCAGTAACTCTTCGCTTTCAGACAAGGATGAGCCCAGCTGATTCCTTTCCAAGAACGGGTCGCCTTTTTCCTTAAACCATCGTGTGACCTGCATGACAGAGTGGGTAAGAAAGCAAACAGTTACTGGACTGTTCTGAACTGAGACTGAAGCTCTGGGTTACTGATCGGAAGGACACAGTGTCACTGTAGCTGCTCACTCTAAACCGAAAATACAATCTGTATTGTCCAAAAATACGACTTTTATTGAATTTTTCTATTTATTTAATTTTATTAATCAATTTAATGCATGCCTATTTAATCGATTACTCAATTTAAATCAATTTAATAAAGTGTATTACATTAATTTGATTTTTTCTATTTTCTTTTTACAAAATATTACAAAATATATTTCATATATTCATTTTATTTAATATTGTTTTTAAAAAAATTGTAAACTGTTTATGTTTACAAATGCAATTATAATAAATTTCGTTAAAATAAATAAATAAATTATATATATATATATATATATATATATATATATATATATATATATATATATATATTGTGAATACACAATAAATGACAGTTTCAATTCAGTTTAAAGCTATATAATCTTTGTAATTAATTCCTGTCTCCTTCAACAGGTTTCGCTGATAAATAACTGATTCATCTGGTGGCAATCAGAACATCATTATAGCATTCATTACTTCTCTCCCTATTAAATATGGCTATGGTTTTAAATATGCCATAATTCTGACTTTACTCTTCTTGTCCTTGTGTAAAAAGACAGGTTGGTTGAATTAGTTTAAGTATCCCCTCCACTTACCTCCTGTTCCTGTCTCTCCCACTCAGAGATCCTGTTCTTCACTTCCTGACTGTGGATTTGTTGAGCCATACGCTGGTCAACTGCTCTACGTCGGTCTTGCAGGAGCTCCATCAGTCCATCCACTTTCCTGTAGCTGTTCTGAGCAGCACGTGCCCCGACTGTGTATCGCAGAGCCTCCTCTGCCTCGAAGCTCTTCAAGAAATCCAACAACTCACATTTTCTATTCAGTGCCTTCATAGACTTCTCCAGCAGACCTGAAGATCCACAAACGGATACATTTAGATTTAATCCACTAACACTCCAGTCCATTATCTCCACAACTGAAGCCACCATTTGGGCTGCGTTTTTCCTTCTTCATTACAGCCTGATGTGTCAAAGTGACGTTTATAATCTATTGAACACTTTGACTGTGGAGTCTCAAGGATATAGAATAGAGAAAGTGCTGAGGGTCCGGGAGAGAAAAAGTCTCAGAGGATCATAACATATTAGTGTGAAGTGCAGGTCAGAGGTCATGTTCATTCAGGAGATCAGTGTAAGTGTATCTCTCTATTACTCAATTTAAAACAAAAAATCAGATACAACTATAAATACAAACAGACAGATAAAGTAATTAGATAGATAGATAGATAGATAGATAGATAGATAGATAGATAGATAGATAGATAGATAGATAGATAGATAGATAGATAGATAGATAGACAGACAGACAGACAGACAGACAGACAGACAGACAGACAGACAGACAGACAGACAGACAGACAGACAGACAATAAAACACATGGACTAAGACAGACAGACAGACAGACAGACAGACAGACAGACAGACAGACAGACAGACAGACAGACAGACAGACAGACATGCAATAAAACACATGGACTAAGAAGACAGACAGACAGACAGACAGACAGACAGACCGACCGACCGACCTACGGACATACGGACAGACATACGAACAGAGACAGACAGGTGAACAGACATGCAGTAAAACACATGGACTAAGATAGACAGACAGACAGATGATCAGACAGGTAGATATATAACTAGTGTGATGCAAATGACAATTAGATTTAGACAGAAAGACAGATAGTGGTGTGTGTGTGTGTGTGTGTGTGTGTGTGTGTGTGTGTGTGTGTGTGTGTGTGTGTGTGTGTGTGTGTGTGTGGGTCACCTCTCCTTAGGCTGCTGTATTTGTGCTTTAGCTCAGTTAAACCCGTGTCAGGGTTCAGGTCTGTTCCAGCGCTCTGCAGCTCCTCCGCTTCATCAATCTTAATGGCAAACTACAGTCACACAGAGACACGAATCAATACAACATGCTGATTATAGTCTTTACTATTAAATTGTAATGAGACATTTTAAACAACACAGACACAGACACAGACACACACACAAATATATAAACACTCAATCTGTACAGGTGTTTCTGTGTGTGATTGAAAAAGCCTAGAGAATGACTGACTGACTGTCTGACTGTCTGTCTGTCTGACTGTCTGACTGTCAGCCAGTCAAATCCAAAATCGGTTCCAATGATGTTAACAATGATCCAGTAACACGTGGCAACAGTGTTTGAGGCATTAGATTTTGAATCCGAAAGTCATGAGTTTAAATCCCAACCACAACAAAAAGCACCAAACTCTTGGGCCCCTGAGCAAGGCCCCCTTTACCCCATAGCTGTTCATTTGTATGAATGAGATAAACGTAAGTCATTCTGGGTAGGGAGTCTGCCAAACGCTGTAAATGTAAATTATAGCCTGCAGAACGCTCCAGGTGACTTACTATCTGAAACGTCTCATCACCAATCAGACCTAAGAATTAAACATCACCAAATCAGTTATCAGTCTTCAGTGCAGACATTCGAAGTTTGTTGATATCTTCTGTCCTGAAGCAAAACCCAGTCCTGATTGGATCACAACACACACAAGCCCAAATATATATTCTACAGCTAATTTCCTTAATTTTCAGTCCAATCTATATCAGTCCGATCTCCAGAGGATTTCATTGCTTTTCATTCTTGTGCTGCTCTTTCATGTCTCATTTCAACTCTTAGTGTAAATTCAAACAAATATCAAAGCTCTGGATTTAAAACAACACAACAGAACAAAACAGAAAAACAGAGGAAACAGCTGTTACTTTGAAAATATATTGAGTACACAGCTCTCTCTCTCTCTCTCTCTCACACACACACACACACACACACACACACACACACACACACACACACACACACACACACACACACACACACACACACACACACACACACACACACACACACGGTTTCACATACTGAGCAAACACAAAGTAGCAACATAAACTCTGAACAGAACAATAGATGTGTGATGAGAGTCTCCGATACGACAGCGTTATCAAATACACACACATTCTATCTCTCTCACTCACTCACCCACTCACTTTCTTCCTCCATCCCTCACCCACTCACTTCCTCACTCCCTCACTCATTTCCTCCATCCCTCACTCCCTCACTCTCTTCCTCCATTCCTCACTCACTCCTCTGTCCCCCATCACTCCATCCCTCACTCACTTACTCTGTCCCTCACTCACTCACCCCTCTGTCACTCACTCACTCTCTTCCTCCATCCCTCACTCCCTCACTCTCTTCCTCCATTCCTCACTCACTCCTCTGTCCCCCATCACTCCATCCCTCACTCACTCACTCTGTCCCTCACTCACTCACCCCTCTGTCACTCACTCACTCTCTTCCTCCATCCCTCACTCACTCACCCCTCTGTCACCCATCCACTCTCTTCATTCTTTCCTTACTCTATCCCTCCCTCCCTCCCTCCCTCACTCACTCATTCACTCATTCACTCACTCCCTCTGTCCCTCAATCTCTTCCTCCATCCCTCATTCACTCAATCCCTCACTCTCTTCCTCCATTTCTTCCTCCCTCCCTCTGTCCCCCACTTAGTCTCTCACTAACTTCCTTCATTCTTCACTCCCTCATTCACTCTCATGCAATCCCTCTCTCCATCCCCCACTCACTCTCCATCCCTCACTCCCTCACTTTCATCATTACTCACTCTCCCTGACTCTCACTTACTCCCTCTATTCCACACTCCTCCCTTTGATCACACCATTACTACCATCTCTTCAAGCTTCCACAATACATATGTTTCCTATGAAAGTAAAAGCAGTATACACGTCCTCTCAGCAACACCACACTCGTCTTTCTCACCTCCAGGGCGTGGTTGTAGAAGTGGCAGGCCAGCTGCAGGAGTGAGCGACGTTTCTCCAGGTGGCTCACCAACTTTTTCCAGGCCTCGCTGAGCGACAGAGCCATGGCTTCATAAACGTCCTCCTCTCCCTCCTTCTCCTCCGCAGTCTTATCCGCCTTCTCCAGCAGTGCCCGCACGCCTCCTTCATTTCTCTGCCACACAGTTTCACATTGCTCTCGTAAGTTTCAGCTTAGAATCCTCGCTTCTCCAAAGTTTTTAATTAAAAGAATTAGCGCTTCAACAGACGACTCGTGCAGGCTGAACGATTTGTGTACTGCTGCTATTGCTTGGTTTTAATAAAAGCCCTCATGGGAAGCACTGGCTCTGAATGTGTCGCCCCTCCGGAGACGCACACAGTTGCCATTTTGGATGCAAATCCAGAACAACTGAAAGCAATTTGCAATCACTACAGTGCATTTGAATCAATGTTAAAATTAAAAATGTTAATTTTATAGATATATTAAAAAAAAAATACCTTTGCACGTGGCACAGAAAAAAACAAGACAGTGTTAATGCTCGAAGAAATCCCTACACTGAACATACCTGCATTTTTATTTTTTTTGTAGAATTACTCATTCCGAGAGAGAAAATTATAACAAGAACAAGAAACTGTGTCATGTTAGAGCTGAAAACAAACCAAAAACAGACCACTGCAAACCAGGAACATCTCACAAGAGCTGCAGCATTGGAGATGCTCTGACCCAGTGGTCTAGACATCACAATTTGGCCCTTGTTGACCCACAATGTAGGAGGCACACAATTGTATAAGATGTCTTTGATAAAGTACCATGATATTTTCCGCTCACTTCAGCTAGAAGACCCAAACCTGTTCTAGCATGATGATGCCCCTGTGCACAAAGTGTGGTTTATGAAGATTTGCTTTGCATGGGTTGGAATGAAAGATCTTCTCTAGCGCTTTGCAACCTCAACCTTTGATTATATTTAGGATGAATTGCACCCCAAGCCTCCTCGTCCTACATCAGTACCTGACTTTACTAACATACTCCACAATCTGGTGGAACATCTTCCCAGAAATGTGGAGGTCACTATAACAGCAAATGGGAACTAAGTATGGAATGGGATGTAAATACACGTATAAAAGAATGAAACACTCCAGGACATGCTGTTACACTGATTCTTGTCAGAGACTGATCACATGTATAATAGCTACGGAATGCAATGGCAGCTCAAGTTCAATACACATTGAAAGGTTCTTGACTTGGACATCTGACAGAGAGTGAAGCAGCTGGCACGAGAAGCCCTGCAGAGCAGGAATTATAATTAGGCCTGGAAAGAAATTCCTGCATTCTGTGAAAATAATATAAATCGCTGGCAAGAGCAAGAAGAAGATCGGTGCAAAGCGAAAGCAATTATAAAGAAAACAGTGGGCAAAACGGGGGTAGGATGGAGGCAAATGTATAAGTGGGACATAATCCCACTTATAGAGAGGAAAGGGTGTGAGTGTGTGGTGCTACAATGTAAGGACACAAGTCTAATGAGGAAATATATCATAAACGTCAGTATGCTTTACGTAAGTAAAGGTAATGTATGAGCTGGAATTGGGTCAGTTCACACATTGTAACCTCATTATTATAGGATTGCGTCTGGATAAAACCATTCTTTTTCTTTATGTAAACAGCATATCCTACTATTCAAAAAAGGGAAAATAGTATTTATACTGCAACTTGGTTACATATACATTCTGGCATTTGGCAGACGCCTTTATCCGGAGAACTTACAACCAGTGGTGGACAGTAACAATGTAAATGTTATTTGTTACTGTATTTAAGTATTTTCATTTGGGGAGACTTTTACTTCAACTTCACCACATTTATAAGTAAAATGTTTTACCTTTTATCTCAACTACATTTTGTGAAATCAGTTGTTCCTTTTTATTCATAAAGATAAAAAATTAAGTGATCAATCAACAGAAATCTACCAATCGGGGTCGAGCGCACGCTCTGTTTTGAACTCGTTTTGATTGCCGCACGGTGTATCTACTGATCACCAACATACAGTTCAGCGTCAGTTCAACAGAACATTTAGAGAGGAATAAATGATGAATGATGAGTTTGATTCGAACTCGACACAACACAAGTGGCCATATTTGAAGTAGTTGAAAAGATCAGTGTTTGACAAATTGATATAATTCTATTAATAGATCATTGGGCTGAGAGGCATCCTGACATTGCTCCAGCTCCGGTCACGTCCCACCTTATGAAGATTGTGGGCCTTTAAAGAAGTAGATGCCGAACCAGCAAACATCCCGAACCATCTAGAGACGTACCAGCGCCAATTGGATCACTTCATGTGGAGTTTGGACACTGGACCTCCTTGAGTTTTTAAAGGCTCTGGCATGGAGAAGCTGGTGTTGGATCTACAATGATCTCAAATGTTGAGCTATTTTATGAGTTGCTCAGTAGCTCCTAGTTTTATACCCACAATGACTGTAAAAGACTGTAGAAAGAACATCACTCATAATCTTACATTCCAGTGCTCATGTTAGTCCAGTCTTCTGTATTGTTTAAAGACTATAATCACACTCTTGATGTCACCCAAATGAGGATGGGTTCCCCTTCTGGTTCCTCTCAAGGTTTCTACCTCATAATATCTAAGGGAGTTTTTCCTTGCCACAGTCACCAGGCTGCTCATCAGGGATAAATACACATCGTTTACCTTGACTGTTGATTTCTGTAAAGCTGCTTTGAGACAATGTCTGTTGTGAAAAGCGCTATAGAAATAAACTTGACTTGACTTAAGAGTAACAGAGTCTTTTCACATAAACTAAGTTGATTAGGCAAAGTGCCTGGTGATAAAAA
Organism: Silurus aristotelis; assembly: GCF_946808225.1. Lineage (NCBI taxonomy): Eukaryota > Metazoa > Chordata > Actinopteri > Siluriformes > Siluridae > Silurus > Silurus aristotelis. The sequence goes on from NC_139576.1 coordinate 6,696,582, forward strand.
TGATAATAGAACATTACAGCCATAATAAATCATAGAACTTTGGTACTTTTACTCAAGTTTAAAGGAACACTTTTACTTTTACTGGAGTAACATTTAACCTTGTGTATCTCTACTTTAACTTAACTACATGGTTTGTCTACTTCATCCACCACTGCTTACAACTGAAACGTTAAGGGGTTATAGACCTTGGCAGTTGAACACTTTTCTGGCTGCGAGCTTTAGAAATTTTGAAAGCTGCAATCCGACTGGCTCTCTGCAAGTCCATGTACACAGATTGAGCCAGAATTCTGAGCTCTACACCACAACAGTGGAAGATGAAGATAAAAAATTATAATTGACTAAAGGCTCACAGAAGCATTTCTTTATAATGCATTTTATTGAAGAGCTTTAAGTAACTGCATTGTCTAAAATGCACATTTACCAGTATGCACTTCATGTAGTAATGTGTGTAGGTCTGCTTAAAACATAAATATCTCTAATTGTATGAAGCACCGTGGTCCTGGAGGAATGTTTCACTTCAGTGTGTACTGTACCAAGTGTATGTGATTGAAATGACAATGAAAAAAGCCACTCAACTCGGCTTGTGGTGAGTATACAAGACCTTTCACATAAAAGGGCTTAGTGGCTGTTTAATTCTGATCGAAAGGTTGTGAGATCAAATCCCAGCACCACCAAGCTTAGCCTGTAAGCAAGGTGTTTATGCCCCATTGTATAAAATGGCATAAGGACATATGCTATAAATTTAAATCTAATGCTCATGGCTGCTCATCAACATGAATTCTTCCTGTATAAGTTGGAGAATCGTGACTCCATATCTGAAACATACCAGACTGACTATATAAAGCAAAGCTAGAGGTCTATATTGTGAGACTAATCTAGTTACTAATGCTAACAGCAAAAGCATTTTGGCTTTATGGAGAATTAGAATAACCTCCACTCTACTGGGAAAATGACTGATTCAGTAGGGTTAAGATCAGAGCTCTATAGCAGGAGATCTTCCACTCCAACCCATTTAAAGGAGATCTTCATGGAGCTGGCTGGATAATGCACAGGGGTATTATCATGCTGGAACAGGGTTGGGTCTCGATTAAATGGAATTTTTTGCTACTGCATCCAAAGACGTTTTATACAGTTGTTCGCCTCCAATGTTTTGGGAACAGTTTCGAGAAGAACCACATATGACTAGAAAATTTGGGTGTGCAAATACAGGGTAATTTAAAAAGAATGAACTGATATCATGGCGCTTTGCTTCAGTTCTCAAGCTTCCTAATGGAATGAGTCAGTGACCATTTGAAAGAGGAGTTATCTAAGTTTTGAAAGGCTGCCACAAGGGGCGATGTAGTCGCGTCGTTCCTCTGGAAACGTTCAGTTGTTCTATTGCGTAATGAAATCGGTTCATTCTTTTTGAATAACCCTGTACTTTTGTCTATATAGTGTATAATATTGCACACCTATAAATAGGGAATACATTTGGTTGTCCAAGGCGACCACCTCCTCAATATCAGAGCTTTCAGCTACACAGTGAAGATTTGCCCGTGTTTCTAGATGACACTAAGAACAAGGAAAGATAATTTGGAAGAGATAGACACAAGTCACATCTTATCTAGGTTAGCCGCATAGCACCGGGGCCTATTTTGAGAAGCAGCGTGTCTAAACATGAACGATGCACTACACTGGAAGGGACATAAGGACTTGTTTTCAATCTTGCTAGAGTGTCATGTAACTGTTGTTCATCATCCTGTTTGATAATGGAGTAAAGTGGCATGTAGGTATATAATAGTTTCAGCAAAAAGTCATGACTGTGATGCCGCACCTTTAGTTTAACTAGAAGCTCATCGTGTTCTTCCAAAAGTTTCTTGGTTTCTTCCTGATTGTTTCCAATCCCCAGGAGGTCCGGATGGGCTTCAGTCAGCTGCAGCTGGACCAGTTCTCCACACTGCAATAATACACACACACAAATAGACACGGAGATGACAAACCAAGGCCGTGTTTACAAAGAGGTGAAACACTATACCTGCGGGTGCATTTCCTGTGAATGGCCTGAACTTTAGACACCTCCCCATTATCACCACAATGCTACATGTGTGTGTGTGTATATATATACAGTGGGTACGGAAAGGATCCAGACCCCCTTAAATTTTTCACTCTTTGTTATATTGCAGCCATTTGCTAAAATCATTTAAGTTTATTCTTCTTCCTCATGAATGCACACACAGCTCCCCATATTGACAGAAAAACACAGAATTGTTGACATTGTTGCAGATTTATTAAAAAAGAAAAACTGAAATATCACATGGTCCTAAGTATTCAGACCCTTTGCTGTGACACTCATATATTTAACTCAGGTGCTTTCCATTTCTTCTGATCATCCTTGAGATGGTTCTACACCTTCATTTGAGTCCAGCTGTGTTTGATTATACTGATTGGACTTGATTAGGAAAGCCACACACCTGTCTATATAAGACCTTCCAGATCACAATGCATGTCAGAGCAAATGAGAATCATGAGGTCAAAGAAACTGCCTGAAGAGCTCAGAGACAGAATTGTGGCAGGGCACAGATCTGGCCAAGGTTACAAAAAGATTTCTGCTGCACTTAAGGTTCCTAAGAGCACAGTGGCCTCCATAATCCTCAAATGGAAGACGTTTGGGACGACCAGAACCCTTCCTAGAGCTGGCCGTCCGGCCAAACTGAGCTATCGGGGGAGAAGAGCCTTGGTGAGAGAGGTAAAGAAGAACCCAAAGATCACTGTGGCTGAGCTCCGGAGATGCAGTCAGGAGATGGGAGAAAGTTGTAGAAAGTCAACCATCACTGCAGCCCTCCACTAGTCGGGGCTTTATGGCAGAGTGGCCCGACGGAGGCCTCTCCTCAGTGTAAGACACATGAAAGCCTGCATGGAGTTTGCTAAAAAAACACCTGAAGGACTCCAAGATGGTGAGAAATAAGATTCTCTGGTCTGATGAGACCAAAATATAACTTTTTGGCCTTAATTCTAAGCGGTATGTGTGGAGAAAACCAGGCACTGCTTATCACCTGTCCAATACAGTCCCAACAGTGAAGCATGGTGGTGGCAGCATCATGCTGTGGGGGTGTTTTTCAGCTGCAGGGACAGGACGACTGGTTGCAATCGAGGGAAAGATGAATGCGGCCAAGTACAGGGATATCCTGGACAAAAACCTTCTCCAGAGTGCTCTGGACCTCAGACTGGGCCGAAGGTTTACCTTCCAACAAGACAATGACCCTAAGCACACAGCTAAAATAACGAAGGAGTGGCTTCACAACAACTCCGTGACTGTTCTTGAATGGCCCAGCCAGAGCCCTGACTTAAACCCAATTGAGCATCTCTGGAGAGACCTAAAAATGGCTGTCCACCAACGTTTACCATCCAACCTGACAGAACTGGAGAGGATCTGCAAGGAGGAATGGCAGAGGATCCCCAAATCCAGGTGTGAAAGACTTGTTGCATCTTTCCCAAAAAGACTCCTGGCTGTATTAGATCAAAAGGGGGCTTCTACTAAATACTGAGCAAAGGGTCTGAATACTTAGGACCATGTGATATTTCAGTTTTTCTTTTTTAATAAATCTGCAACAATGTCAACAATTCTGTGTTTTTCTGTCAGTATGGGGTGCTATGTGTACATTCATGAGGAAGAAGAATGAACCTAAATGATTTTAGCAAATGGCTGCAATATAACAAAAAATGAAACATTTAAGGGGGTCTGAATACTTTCCGTACCCACTGTATATATATATATATATATATATATATATATATATATATATATATATATATATATATATATATATATATGTAAGCACACACACACACACACACACACACACACACACACACACAAACACATACTTATATACAGTGAGGAAAATAAGTATTTGAACACCCTGCTATTTTGCAAGTTCTCCCACTTAGAAATCATGGAGGGGTCTGAAATTATCATCGTAGGTGCATGTCCACTGTGAGAGACATAATCTAAAAAAAAAAAATCCAGAAATCACAATGTATGATTTTTTAACTATTTATTTGTATGATACAGCTGGAAATAAGTATTTGAACACCTGTCTATCAGCTAGAATTCTGACCCTCAAAGACCTGTTAGTCTGCCTTTAAAATGTCCACCTTCACTACATTTATTATCCTAAATTAGATGCACCTGTTTGAGGTTGTTAGCTGCATAAAGACACCTGTCCACCCCATACAATCAGTAAGAATCCAACTACTAACATGGCCAAGACCAAAGAGCTGTCCAAAGACACTAGAGACAAAATTGTACACCTCCACAAGGCTGGAAAGGGCTACAGGGAAATTGCCAAGCAGCTTGGTGAAAAAAGGTCCACTGTTGGAGCAATCATTAGAAAATGGAAGAAGCTAAACATGACTGTCAATCTCCCTCGGACTGGGGCTCCATGCAAGATCTCACCTCGTGGGGTCTTAATGATTCTAAGGAAGGTGAGAAATCAGCCCAGAACTACACGGGAGGAGCTGGCCAATGACCTGAAAAGAGCTGGGACCACCGTTTCCAAGGTTACTGTTGGTAATACACTAAGACATCATGGTTTGAAATCATGCGTGGCACGGAAGGTTCCCCTGCTTTTACCAGCACATGTTCAGGCACGTCTTAAGTTTGCCAATGACCATTTGGATGATCCAGAAGAGTCATGGAAGAAATTCATGTGGTCAGATGAGACCAAAATAGAACTTTTGGGTGATAATTCCACTAAACGTGTTTGAAGGAAGAAGAATGATGAGTACCATTCACAAGAACACCATCCATCCATCTAAATATCCATCTACCAATTTATCCATCTACCAAACCATCCATCGATCCATCTATCCATTTACAGATCTATCCATTTACATTTCTATTCATCATCCCATCTACCATCCATCCATCCATCTACAGATCTACCATCTACCCATCTCTCCATTTATCCACCTAACTACCCATCTACCAATCTATCCATCTACCAATCCATCCATTAATCCATCTTAAGTTTATTTCTATAGTATGTTTCATAATGGACATTGTCTCAAATCAGCTTCACAAAATTTAAGAATTATAGAACAAAATTCCATCCATCCATCCATTCTAAATGGTACATAATATCTAAAAATCAATTTGAACAAAAGCATAATAATGACCATTTAACCCACGTATGCTTTGCTGAAGATCCTATTTACCAGAATCTCAGGTTCAGAACGCCCTTTCACAGCTGCTGCAGTTTGTCTAAATTGTGACACAAATGTTGGAAAGGCAGCTTCGGATATAAGGACAGATGGCTGCTTAATTGTCTGCACTGTATATATTAAGAGCGTTGGCAGCAAGCATTATGCCGGCATGCGCGGCTTCGACTGCAGCCAGTTTTCTGCTCGAAAGATTTCATATTGTGTTTGTGTGTGAGCACTTTTCACCATCAATAACTGACCCGAAAGCAGCAACCAGCACCAGAAGCACAAAATAAAACCAGGTAGAAACCCTGATCAATAATTCAAAGCTCGTATATGGGATGGGATTTGTCACAAGCAGAGTATTTAATGGTTCCCACGGGAGTCGATAAAAACCAACATTAACGCAGACAGTGTGGCAGACTTCAGGACATGGAGTTCGGCTTTGGAGTTTGTCCTCCAGAAGAATTAAAGCCAGGTTGTAATGGATGACACAGAGGCACAATTACTCCCGGATATGTGGCAGTTTGTCTTTGGTGATGGCTGCAACAAAAAAAACTAAACAAACAGCAAAAAAACGCGTCACCTCCTGCACAATGATGGATCTGGCTTTTCACACTTGCTCATTTCCGAGCGCTGGCGTACCGAGGTCACTTCTGATTAGTGATTAATATCTACGAGGAAGGACAAGGGATCTTCTCGAGCTACTGCAGATTTCAACTATTTATTATCCACATAAACATCAGAGTGAAAAAAAGTATTGTAATTGCAGGAATGACGTCAGGAAGGATTCGTGACAGTATTATCAGGAACTATACAGTCACACAAAATGATGTTCAAGGAAACTGATCACTGAGAGAGCAGTGCAAAAAGTTTCGAGACTAATCTCTGTTTTACAAGAAAGTACGTTATTTATCTACGTTTATCTACCATCACCTTCAAAATAATCCCCTTGCACAGCAATACAGCGCTCCCAGTGTTCCTGCCACTTTTGGAATAGGTCTTCTATTCGACATGTTTAAAGCACCTTCTGCGATTCGATCGTCATCTTCGTGCCAAAATGGAAGCGAGATCATGTGAATTTTTCTCCGACAATCATTATGCACAAGTTGCTGAATGACTTTGACAATTCCAGGGGTTGAGCTCGTTGAAGGTCTTCCTATTCTCTCGTCGTGTTCCAGTGATGTTCTTCGGCTCTAAAACCGCTCAAAACGCCTCGAACGACTCGTTGCTGCACACTACGTCTATGTAGCAGATTCGCCCGGTTTCACGTAGAAGTTCACGTTTGCTCTTCGTTCTAACTCGCTGTCCATGATTAAATCGCAGACGTGGTAACGCACGTGTTTAGAATAGCACCAGTAAATTTTTCCAATAGTACCGTGCTTCACTGTTCTGATCCAAGCGTTACTGGAGAACATGAATTTGTTTTAATTATTCATTCAGAGTTATGTTAAAGATTACATTCAAATTGATAACCTCAACAACAATAGAATTATAATAAAATTAATGAATATTCGGATGTCACCCAGAGGAGGACAAGTTTCCTTTTAAATCTGCTTCCTCTCAAGTTTTTCCCCCTCACAAACACTTATTTGTTACCTCAACCTATCTAGATAGGGAGCAGGGACCTTTTGTAAATTGACTGAAACAAAAAACACACAAAAAAAAAACCTAGACTTGGAAAAAACAAGCATGAATGTAAATCTTAAAATCCTGTTTTAAAGTGGTGTCTCAAGCATTGGCATATGAACCACTTCAACCTTAGATGGAAGAATGGATTCAGCCAATTCCAGATGATGGAGCTGAAAAACAACCTTAAAATCTACCATAAACTTCAAGAAACTACTCAAACTGAAGCTTTTGGAAGAACCCTAAAAATCTGCTGACCCTTACGGTTATACATTATACGGACAAGGGTATCAGGTCACCTGACTTTACCATCCATACGTGGATTTTCCGCAAACTGTTACCACAAAGTTGGAGGCACACAATTGTATAGGACGTCTTTTTAAAATAGTATTTTCTAAAACATCATATGGACATTTTTTTTTATTTTTGTATTGGGACACCTGTTTGTTCTATCCAAATGAGGTTCTTTATTAAACTCGTCTTTATTAAACAATTGTTCTGGACACAATTGGTGTCTTTGGATGCAAAGAAATTGAATTTCCCCTTCACTGGAGCTAAGGGACCCAAACATGTTCCAGCATCACAATGCCCTTGTGTATAAATCGAGCTCCATGAAGATATGTTTACAAGGGCTGGAGTGGAAGATCACCTACTATAAAGCTCTGATCCTTAACCTTATTGAGAAAACCTTTGGAATGAATCGGAAAGCTGCACCCCAGGCCTCCTCACATCACCTACATCACTACCTGACTTTACTAAACACATCCTTGTGGCTGAATGAACACAAATCGCCACAATCTAGTGGAACATCTCCCCAGAAGAGTGAATGGAACATTCACTTTGGACAAAAGATTCCCAAACTGATCTCTATCTAATTCCTCAACTATGACTATTCCACCGAAGCATTTGCAAGCACTAATACACAACAGCTGTAGATGAGATTTCTAGCATATTCAGGGTAGACTTTACGTTTATATAACACTTTTCTCCAGAAAAGCAACAAGATATGAAAGAGATATGAAAGCTTGTAAACTGTCATTACTCGAGTATCTCAAGTGTCGCTTATGTGTTGTATTCATTGTGTTTCATGTATAAGTGGCAGCAGATACAACCTGCTACAACCTGGTTGATTATGATGCGTCACATTATGGTGCGTTAATGTAAATGACCAGACTGGATGGTATCTACATTCTCTCTATTTTTATATTTTTTTTGTAGTGCACTCAGAGAGCCATTGCAGACCCTGGAGACTACATAACTTGTGAGGATACGATTCATCTAATAATGATGTCATAAGTAAGGCCTTTGCATGTTGTCTTAATTATGACATCATTAATGGATGAATCATGTTCTCACAAGTTATGATGTGTATGTGTGTGTGTATAGATTTTATATTTCTATATAATTTATCAATATAATAAAAGTGTAATCTGTTGTTTATAAATGTTAATAATAAACTACATAAAAAAAAAAAAATATGACAGGCTACCTTCTGAGTAGGTGGGAGTGATGTCATGATGTCCAATAATATAAAATCCGTTTGATACCTATCTGCACAAGTGATAGATTTAAAACAATGAAGCATTCAAATTTTAGTACCTTTAATACAGCTACAATGATCTGCGTGTCTCCTGCCTGCACTGCCACTGTACTCAGCGCTGTGGTGTTGGTGGTGGACGCTTGTCCTCCCCGGTCACCTTCGCTGGACATTTTCCCCCTCCCGAGTTCACAAGAACAGCAAGCAGGAGGGTCGACTTGGCCCAATGTGTCACAGACAGACGTCCAAACACAAACAAACAAAAAAAATCTGTTACAACAACAGCGTCACCATGTCCCGAGTGCTCTGTCCCGCTCTCATCCAGCATGCAGTTATGGAGCTGCTTTTAGTCCAGCAGAGCGAGCCGAAGGGGCTGAGGCACAGCGAGGTAAAAATAGAAATATCCACCGGCTTTTATCACGCTGCACTGAAAGCAATTTGACACACCCCTAAGTTTGGTGACTTTGGGCCCCTCTATGCTTCTGCTCTCCCTCCCTCTTTCTCTCTCCCTCACTCTGTCTCTCTTTTTTCCATCTGCCTGTTGCACTCCGTCTACTGAACTTTTGTTTGTTATCTTTTTCCCTCATAGATGACTCGAATGAGACAAGAACTAGAGAATTCGGAGGATTTTTATTGGGTTTAAATACTACACCAGGTCAGTATTATCTAGGATTCGATACACCAAAGGAAGGCTTTAAGAGTCTGGGTTCCTGCCAGGATTCTTCTTTAATCCCACTTTGTTTGTGCTGCTGTAGAGATCATATGTCTCTTTTGGTCTGCTTCAAACTTCAAGTGGCGTCAATTAATACCTTTGACAGAACGTAAAACTAAGGGCCTTGCTCAAGGGCCCAGCAGTGGCAACTGGGTGGTGATGAGATATGAGCTCACAAACTTCATTCAACACAGTGACTTATATGGTAGATGCTCCGCATACATTCTCTACACAGATTTATTTTAATTAACTTTTAAAGGAAGTAAAGGAAGGAGTCTCCAGTGTCAGCAAAATCACCTTGGGGCAGGACCATCGCACGGTTGATGTAAAACAGCACAACCCAAAGTATGGGGTATATAATGTTAGTGCATTTTATCAGGAACCCCCCGAAAAGTCGAAGATTCGATGCTTCGATACGAGGAGCCTGATTCGACTACCGATCTCACAGTCGATTCTTCGCAGTTGTGTTATGAAACGAGGGTCGTGCCATTATGGTTATACGGGGGTGCTCGACGTCTGATTAAACAAGGAACAACCGGTTTTCTCCCCATAAATTTATACATTATAATAATGGTTTTAATAACGTAATAAAAAAAGGAGCTTTTAATAAATATTTGTAACAAGCGTGAATCAATAGAGCGCCCCCTGTGACAGATTTAACTTGCACCTTCCATGATGCGTGACCGACACGGGAGCATCTTCCAGGGATTTAAATATTTAATGTCTGGGAGAATCTGTGAAAGTGTATTCTGTTCTAATTTAATTCTGTACATTAATATTTTTTTTGAGGGTTTTTCAGAAATGGTTTACACCTGACCACACTCCACTCTTCTGGGAAGATGTTCCACCAGATTTTGGAGTCTTCTCGTGGAAATTTCTGCTCATTCAGCTACAAGCAGTGTTAGTAAAGTCGGGTACTGATGTAGGTGAGGTGAGGAGACCTGGGGTGCAGTCAGCATTTACATTCATCCCAAAGGTGCTCAATAGGGCTAAGGATGAAGCTCTATAGCAGGAGATCTTACACTCCAACTCATATAAAGCAGATCTTCATGCAGCTGGATTTGTGTAGAAGGACAATCGAACAGGTTTTGGCTCTCCAAGTTCAAGTGAAGGGAAAATTGAATGTCACTGCACCACAAACATCATATTAATGAATACAAAATGAACATCAAACAATTGTGTGCCTTCAACTTTGTGGTAAGTTTGAGGAAGAACCAAATATGGCTGGAAAAGTCAGGTGTTCCAATACTTTTGTCCCTATACCGCAAAAGAGAGTGAATCCATATAAAAATGTGCTCTTACCTTACTTAGGACAATGGGATAAAAATGTGACCAGAGAGAATCGCTGATACTGAGCAGCTTCTGACACTGACACGGACCAATCACAAGCTCCCTGATGCTTCGGTTAAACAAGAAAAAAGGTTTACGGTCAGTTTTGGTCATGAAGATGACAGATAAATCTAATCAGAATGCATGGAAAAAAGCAGAATCTTAAAGAGTTAAACATTTATAGTTGGTTTAGTTCATTTAGTTTGATTATTGTCATATGCACAGTAAAGAAACAACCCCCCTAATAAAATTCTTTCTTTGCCAGACAGACAGACAGACAGACAGAACACATGAAAAACACTGGTGTTATTATTCCAACCCACCCCAGACATGTTTTGGGCTCCAGTTCAGGATGCCGTGTTTCTCCAGGGGAATTTTATCACCAGTGCTCATGTGCAGGAAGCGATGTGACGAGCTGATAGGAAAAAGAAAGTGTGAACAAAAAAAACAGAAAAGAGATGTGTGGATGAACACTGTGTGATGGTGTATGGGCTTGAAGAGACGTTCTGATGAACCAAACTACAAGAACAGACAACAGACTTTTCATTAGCTGGAGACAAAAGTATTGGGAAACCTGACTTTTCCAGCCATATGTGGTTTTTCCTCAAAGTGTTGACACATAGTTGAAGACACACCACAGTGTATGGTGTTTTTGGATGCAGTGGAATTCAAGTTTCCCTTCCTTTGAACTTGGAGACTCAAAACCTGTTCCAATGCCCCTTTATACAAAACCAGCTCCATGAAGAGATGCTTTACATGGTTTGGAGTGGAAGATCTCCTGGATTATGCATGTGGTAAGGGAAGACATGCAGGTAGTCGGTTTGAAAGAGGCAGACGTAGTGGACAGAATAGTATGGAGACGGATGATCCGCTGTAGCGAGCCCTAATGGGAGCAGCCGAAAGAAGAAGAAGGATTGGAAGATATCCTACTGAAAAGCTATGAACCCTATTGAACATCTTTGGGATTAATGTGAGCTCTGACTGCACCCCAGACCTCCTCAACTCACCTAAATTATTAACCTGACTTTGGTAATACCCTGACCACAAATTTACACAAGAACACTCCAAAATCTAGTGAAACATCTTCTCAGGAGAGTGGAGGATAATATAACAGGGACTACACTTTTCTAACATTTATAGAAGGAGTCTCCAGTGTCAAAGTCAGGACCAGATTGACATTTTTTGAGGAAAACAAAGGTTCATGGCAACTATTACACAAGCAATAACAGGAGTTTTGGTAACGTTTTACAACATTGGCAAAATGCAATTGGCAAAAAGTAATACAACAAATGGTGAAATGTGAATTATTCTTTAACCTGGAATGTTAGTTCTGCTTGAGACAATACTTATTTGAGCATTCCATTAATCAACGTGCATGAATACTCACTAATCCCAAACCCACCATCAGATACCAGCTTTTCATGCACAGCTTCTGTTTTATAGTTTCCTGTTTCCCCCCTGACTGCCACATCCTGTTCCTGGTTATCACTTGATTACTGCTGAATATTATGTTGTTAATCAGTGGTACATCCTGGTGTTTGTCTCTTGCGTGCTTCATCATTAAAAGCCGCTGTTTGCTCATTTCTAAATTCAGTTTCCCGCTTCATTAATCTGTCCAAAGACCTGACACACCTCTAAAAAGTAGACAAAGACATGACAAGTTTGCACTATACAGTATATAGACATTATAAGGGGAAGGTTTTGTGACTTCCATCCACATGGGGGTTCCCAAAATTGTTACCACAAAGTTGAAAGTGCACAATTGTTTTGCAAAGATGGATGTCACAGTCTTCCAGGACAAGAAGGCTGAAAAACAAACCCACCATAAGAAACGTGAAGAAACACCTGGATGTAAAACTTTTGGAAGGAGTCCCCTGAACCTTACAGTTATATACTATACGGAAAAAAAGTATTGGGACACCCGACTTTTCCAGCCATATGTGGTTCTTCCTCAAACTGTTTCCACAAAGTTGGTGATACAATTTTTTAGGAAGTCTTTCGGTGCAGTAGCATAAATTGCTTCACTCTAAATAGGAAACCCAAACCTGTTCCAGCATGATAATACCCTCTGTGTACGAAGTCGGATCCATGAAGATATGCTTTACAAACTTTGGAGTGAAAGATTTTTGAACTCCATCCTAATTGGCACCCCAGACCTCCTCATCTCACCTACATTAGTACCTGACCTTACTAATGCCAATCTGTCTGAATGAATCTCAAAAATCTCCTTAAGTAAACCCCAAAATCTAGACGACTTCTCAGAAGAGTGGCGCTTATTATAAAAGTAAACGGAGACTAAATGTGGAATGGGATGATCAGAAAATTTACCATGAACGAAGCAAATAATGTTTCCATTAATTTATAGTGTTATAAATAAACACTATAAATATAACATTGTTATTCTTCTGAATTTTTTTCATTACATAAAATGGCCTTATATAACTGTGAACTAAGTGCGGTTCAAAATAAATAGATATATATAAAAAAATAATTATACAGAAAGGAAATGAACGCATGATCAGAAGCAATAATCAGGTTTGTATCATGAATACATATGAAAGGTGGGAAAAAATCTCCCAGCGTGGAAAGATTTTGCAAGTACACAAGGTAAAACAGACTGTATAAATAGTATACGTTTTGCAATTAATTAGAAGAAACAATACAAAAAATAAAAGCTGGAAAGGAATAATGGAAAGAAAACGAGCAAACAAGCACTGGATATGTTCAATACAGTGGTCCCCCGGTAGTTTCTCTCTGAAACTTTGGATGCACCCCAACAGCCCCTATGGTACCTTCGTCAATTCATCTAGACATTAGGTCACTTTAATACAATAATTTGTTTTAAAAATTGTAGGATATTTGTTAGTGAAAAATGTTTCAAAATGTTATTCCTAAAGTTCCTGATCATTTGGTCACCGCTGCGGATTTCGGTGAATTTTAATATAATTCGCAACTTGCTGTTAGTAAGGTTCCAAAGGAGAACCCGTGAATTTCTGGGGGTTGACTGTACACAAGGGGTGTTCAAGTCAATCCGGGACTTTTACTTCTCAGGTATAAAAATGGACGCTAGTGTGGCGTAACTACACGCAGTAGTTAGTAACTTGAGTGAACCATTACTGATAATCGGCGCATGTGTCGCGGGTCAGTCCAGAGACCGTTAATCAAGATGGCCGACAGCAGTGTTCGTGCGTGCATGGAACAGCGTGTGGTGAAGTTTCTTGAGAACGAGGGTGTAAAACACACACACAGTAAGGTGATAAGAGGTTCAGCCACAGAAAGAGGTGTAAATGGTGTAAACGTTTCAAAGATGGCCGTCAGTGACGATCCCGGTCATGGTGGCTCCCTGATGACAAAGTGAAGCAGGCTGTGGATGTTACTCACTTGTTTTTTATGCAAATCTTCTCAGGCGTTAGTTAAACGCTAAGATAAGAGGGCAAGTATGTTCCAACATAATTGCAGTTTCAAGAGAAAAAGATGTTTCCCACCTGATGGTTCAAATTTGACTTCTATCCCGAATCCTGACACACCTGAGCAAATCAGAAACAGGTAAAAGGCACTAAAACCTAGTAAAAGGGTATAAGAAGTTAGGACAGAGTGAACATGTGGACTGAATGAGGGGTGAACCGTTAATGAAATAATACAAATAAAAAAATAAAATCCTACTGAAAAGCTTACGTTTAGTATGGAATGTCTCTTGATTTCCTAAATAGGTCTCATAGATAGATGGACGGACAGACAGACAGATCTATCGACAGAGAGACAGCCGAACAGACAGACAGACAGAAAGATAGTTTGATCTGTAGACAGACAGACAGACAGATCTATAGACAGACAGTTAGATCTGTAGACAGACAGACAGACAGACAGACCTGTAGACAGACAGGCGGACATATAGATCTGTAGACAGACAGACCTGTAGACAGACAGACAGACAGACAGTTAGATCTGTAGACAGACAGACAGACAGACAGACCGTTAGATCTGTAGACAGACAGACACAGACAGACAGACAGCCATATGTAAAGGTAATACAGGTAATAAAGTTAAGAGTCTGTGCTTTGTTTGTAAAACAGTGTGGAAGCTGTAGGAGAAAAACAGCTAAATGTTTTTGAAGACCAACCGCGACAGCAGCTGAAGGGTTCAGGAGACAGTTAGATCTGTAGACAGACAGACAGACAGACAGACAGACAGACAGACAGACAGACAGACAGACAGTTAGATCTGTAGACAGACAGACACAGACAGACAGACAGACAGACATATGTAAAGGTAATACAGGTAATAAAGTTAAGAGTCTTTGCTTTGTTTGTAAAACAGTGTGGAAGCTGTAGGAGAAAAACAGCGAAATGTTTTTGAAGACCAACCGCGACAGCAGCTGAGGGGTTCAGGAGACAGCTGAAAAAGTGTCAGGACTTCAGAACAACAGCCTCAGATAGTCTGCCATCTGTCAGTGCTTCCTGATTAAAAAAAGTTACCCAAAGAAGGTTATTAATAGTCACACACACACACACGGCTGCTAACACAAGTTCCAGGCAGAGCGCACAACATGAGTAAGCTGTTCCCATAATGCAAGTGTTAAAAATACTGTTCTTCACCCCACTATCTCATTTCTTTAAGCCTGGATTTAGCTGGAGAATAAACGACGTGGCTTAGCGAAACGTCTTTCGCAGCAAGGCCGTGTGGAGATGTTTGGTTTAAAAACTCACTCCTGTCTAGGACGCTGATTTCGACTCATCAATTAAAGGTGCTCACAAAAACAACCAAAGTAAACAGTTTTCATTCGGTTCTCCAGCAAGCAGCCAGTAGATGTCAGAAGTGTGTGTTATTCCACAGCTCTGTTCACCGAGACAAACAAAGCATTTATCTGGATCAACTGTGACCATCAGTGGAACTTTAGCATGCTCTCGTACACCTTCATCCACAATACAAACGTGTTTTACAGCAGAAAATTACCAAACTGTGCAGAAGCTCTTTTTCTAATTCAATTAGTTTCCACAATTCATTTAACACAAAAGTATTGGGACACCTGATTTTTTCATGCATAAGAGGTTTTTCAACTGTTACCACAAAGTTAGTACATAATTGTAATGTTTGGATGCAGTCGCATTACATTTTCTCCTTGAAGACATAATTGTTCAGCTCCATGGAAAACATGGACTTTGCAAGATACAGGCATGATTTAAGATGTGTAAGATCTTGTGTGGCCTGCTATAGAGCTCAGACTTTAAGCCGATTAAACACCTGTGGGATAAGTTGGAACGCTGTCTGCACCCTTCTCTTGCGGCTGAATGAGCACAAATCTCCACAATAACACTCCAAAATCTAGTGGAACATCTTCCTAGAAGAAGTGTGGTAGTAAACCTTTACATTTTATAAGCATGAGCACAGAACCTGTGTTTCTCTAGATGATGGACAATCACACTGGGACTTAAATAAATATATAATTTTATACATTATTTTATTCGATTTTTTGTATATTCCATTTACATGTAGGACAGTCATAAGCATTTCAGTGCATCTCGTACTCTTTATGAATGTGTGTGACAATTAAAATTGATTCGATAGTTTATTGAGGACACGGTGGTGTTCCTACTTACGCTGTTATACCACATTTTAGTACATAAAAACAAAAATTATTAAATAAAAAACATTGTGTTAAGGCTGATATACAAGAACTCGTGTCCTGCACAGAGCCTGGACCACAACGTAGCTGAGACTGGGATGAACTGAACCATCAAACCTCCTCACGCAACATCAGTGATTTAGCTCACTAAAGCTCTTGAACAAAAAGTCCGCACAGCCCAACATCTGAGGAGAAATCTAGAGGAGAACGGGGTAAGATATTACATTAGACCCATTGCTATGAAAAAGAAATACATGAAGAAACGCAGCGAAACTTACCAGTGAAGACAGAGATCTTGTGTCTCAAATCAAGACAGAAGTCTTTATAAGGGAAAGTACAGATGCGATGAATAAGACTTCCTTAACTATATCTTGGTTATTCAGCATTATGGAAAGATGGAAGCTCAAAAAAGAGATAAAGACCAGTTTCATATGCTGAAGTAAAAAATAGTACAAAGAGAAAATGTCAAACGAGAAGCAAAAGCTTATAGATGATTATCATAATGATAAACCATTGTTTAAGATATTTGTAACAGGATAAAAAAAAATTTTTATAAAAAATTAAGCGCATGCTAATTCACCACAGGGCAAATTACTGGTTTGAATAAGATGTTTATTGTATAGGCGTTTAGGAACGTTCTGTACAGCCACCGAAAAAAAAAAAGCATGGCAAGAAAAAAAAAAAAACTTCCATATGACCCAGATTTCAACAAAACCCTAGTCATATGTAAAAAAAAATCTTAATAAAGAAAAAACAGTCACAAAATAACTCAAAATACCAACTTCATACAAAAAAAACACTCTTAAATCTTATATATATTTTTTGCTTCATTTATTTCCGAATGACCCAAATTTCTATCAAACTCCTAAATGTATTTATACAAAAAAAAAAAAAAGATAAAAAAATTTAGAATCCTAAATTCATAAAGAGAAAACTGTCAAATTTGTAGTATTTTTGCTTAGGTTCCAAATTACCCAGATTTATCAAATTCTTAATCGGGTTAATTAAAAAACAAAAAAACACAAAAAAACCTCCCAACTTTACACACATTTTAGGTTTTTCGCTTAATGTCCCTATGACCCAAATTTTCATGAAACTCATAGTTAGAGCCTTTAAAAAAAAATACAAATAAAAAAAATTTATAAATAAAAAAATGCAAAGGTGGGGTTTTTGGGGGTCTGGACCCAGAAACTTCTGACACAAGCACTCCCAAATCTTAGAGTTTTATTTTCTGCCTTTTTTAAAAAAAAAAATTACCTATGACCCATGTTTTTCAGCTAATTTCTGGTCATATTTAAAAAAAAAAAAGAAAAAAAAAAAAAAGAAAAAGAATTTAGGCTATTTTAAGCAAGCAGCATACACATTAGACAATTATGAGATGAAGCATTATTTGGTTTCACATTTTATTCATGGAGCTGTTGATTCAACCCGCAGTTTCTTTATTTATTTTTTACATATCACAACAAAGCCCTGTTTTTTGTGTTACTTTTGATAAAGCAAAATGCTGTACAATCGACACAATGATTAAAGGCATGGTTTTACTCCCAGAACTGTACAACACACACACACACACACACACACACACACACACACACACACACACACACACACACACACACACACACACACACACACACACACACACACACACACACACACACACACACACACACACACACACACACACACACACACACAGCTAGAAGATAATGAAAGTGTACCTTAGGCAGAACATGCCTGAATCAAAGACTTTTATCATGTTGGCATAGGAAGTTAAACAATGATATTTTGGCTATGAAAAGCAAAAAAGGTCAAATGCATTGCTTACTTCTGAAACATCTACAGCACCATGTACACGCATGGAGCAGAGGGTTGGTAGTTTCTGTACATTCTATAGACTTTAGTAGCACCAAGAAAAGCTCTGAACGTCCCCCTTTAAGAGGAGACATGTCGGATAAAGCTTTATAATTGTTTTTTAATGTTATGCTTTAAATGTATGTATATATATGTGTGTGTGTGTGTGTGTGTATACATATACACACACACACATACACACACACGCACATATATACATACATACATATATATATATATATATATATATATATACATATATATATATATATATATATATATATATATATACATATATATATATATATATATATATACATACATACATACATATATATACATACATATATATATATATATATATATATATATATATATATATATATATATATATATATATATATATATATATATATATATATATATATATATATATATAGTGTAAGCGCGACAGAACTCTACATATGTACTACCTTTGTCTGATCCCGAGAGGTTAACACGGATTGGAAAGGCATATTGGGATGACTGATTACATTAACCCTCCTCAGGCTCTTCCTCTGGAGTGGTGTCCTCCTCGAGATGCCTCACAGACTCTTCCTGCTGCCTCTTGTCCTCCACAAGCTTCATCTTGTCGCGGATGTTCTCGGCGGAAGACGCCATGTCGCTGGGGCTGCCGAAAAATTGCTCGCTCCTGAAAAAGACCATTTTTATCATTACAAAAACATGCTTCTAAATAGCTCAGAAAAAAAATGCAGATATGTCAATAAAAAAAAAAAAAATACAAATAAAATTAATCAAAGCACACAAACTTAAAACTATAGACGACGACTTCTATAGAAGACACATCCTGTAGTAATGGACAGGAAGAGACTCTCAGAAGGCAAGGTCAGCATGAGCTTCATTGATGTGTGAAAGACTGAAAATTGCAGTCAGACGAATGAAAATTTTTTAATTATTTTTGGAAACCATGGACACCACATCCTCCGGACTAAAGAGGAGAGGGACCATCTGGCTTGATATCAGCGTTCAGTTGAAAAAGCCGCATCTCTAATGGTATGGGAGTGCATTAGTGCCTGTGGAATCGGCAGCTTGCACATTTGAAAAGTCTCCCATCGATGTTGAACGGTATATTCAGGTTTTAGAGCAACAAATTGTTCTATCTCCTTTTTTTTCAGGAAAGGCCTTTGCATATCTGAGCAAGACAACTGCATACTGCATCAATTACAACAGCATGACTTAGGAGAGCTGCAGCTATTGGTTATTTTAGTAATTGTGTATTCTACTGATTAGTCCAATCGATTAATCTGATAAATACTTTTTTTTCTACTTTATTAAGAAACAATACTAAATATACAAGAGAAATAAGACAGGTCTCTTAATATGACCAATAATTTGTTTCCGTTTTTCAAAAGTATTATTTTTTATTGCTGAAATTGCAATCTGTGAAAACTAAACCCATTTAGTGCCCATAACTGCCATATTACATTAATGCAAATACAAATCCTTTAATAAAAAAAAAAAAATCATAAATAAAAATTTAAAAGATCAAGTTCATTAAAAAGGTTTAAAAAAAACCCTATTGTACTGTGTTTTCTTTATGTTTTAGTTTTAAATGATCGCAAACTTTGGAATTGTTGTCCTTTGGCCTGAATCTCCCTCGCCGTTTTCTCTCCATTCTGCAGCATCCTCTGTGTTTACCTGTCCAGAGGCCTCATTTATAAACATGCACAAATGAATGCTCAATGAAATAAACGAGAAACTCGAGTTACTCAAGGAATCGTTTTAGCTCTACTTCATAGTAGAAGAGTCCAGGGTACTGAACTGGCCTCCAAGCAGTCTAGACCTTTCACCATTTAAAAACATCTGGCACATTATAAAGCAAAAAAATATAAAAAAATACAAAAAAAAGGACATGCAGACCTGCAAATAAAATCCTGTAGCAGACACATATGGGACAACATTCCTCTCCCGAAACGTTAGCAACTGATCTCCTCAGTTACCAGATGTAAACAGACTGAAGAGGTGTTACAGCCAACAAATTCAAAATGCCTTTCCTTAAAATGCCAAATCTCAGTTTAAACATTAGAATTTTTATTTAGTTATTTATTTATTTTGAATGGAATATTCATTTATGCGATATGCAAATCATTGTTTTTATTTACATTTTGCACGGGGAACTAGGGCTGTAACAGTAAGCTGCTCTGGATAAGGATAAGGGCTTTGGCCAAATGCCTGATAAAATGTCTGCGATTGCAATACTGTGAAATTACAAGACTTGCACCAGTCCGAGTGCAACCGGACTCTTACCCATCAGGAAAAATCACCGGCACTGTGAGGCGGTCTAGCAGAGCTTTCCCGATGGTCTCCACTTCCTCAAACGTATCCACGTCCAGCAACCCGGCCTGGTCGTCTCTCAGAACCTGTTCGCAGACAGAAGGAGAGACAGAAAGAAAAGAACAAGACAGAATGGGTTATTATGTGAAACAACACAGAGCTCTAGACAGCCGTGCCAGGGACTTTCAGAATCACCCCTGAAGCCAGAGACCACTCAGATCTCAGAGAGAGAGAGAGAGAGGGAGAGGGAGAGAGAGAGAGAGAGAGAGAGAGAGAGAGAGGAGAGACACACACACACACACACACACACACACACACACACACACACACACACACACACACACACACACACACACACACACACACACACACACACACACACACACACACTGGTACTGCTTTCTCTCACACACATACACAGTTTGTGTATGTGTGAGATCAGCAAAAACACAGCCATCATCCTCAGACTAACACATCGTTCAAAATGTCAACAACTGGCTTTTAGAAAGTGACGCACACAGCTGCAGTTTTCAACAAACTAAGAACAAAACTGATCAAAATCCCCCCCCCCCCCAAAAAAAAAAAAAAACAACAAATCTGAAAACAGATCCGATCATCCTGTTTTCAGTGGTAAAAAAATAAAAACAACAACAACAACAACAACAAAATTAAAAAAGTAGAAAATGTCATGCAGGTATAAAAAGTGAGGCAGCATGTGGCAGCAGAGTATTTATTTTTTTCTGGTTACATTCTTACAAACCATAAAACTCTTTCTGCACTAGTAGACTGTTGAATATTGAAACCCAGAACACACCCAACATTATGCAATAAAACCTCAAACCTGGATTGGTGTTTAATAGATGTTGGGAATTTGCTAGGGGTTTCTTTAACAGTTTGCACTTGGACACTTTCCATTTGAGAAAATGTATGTGCAAAATGAACTTCTGCTAACTGAGAAAACGCTAATCATATATATATATATATGATTAGCATCAGGGAAATGTGTGATTTGCAGTACATAAATATTTTATACAACTGAAAACAATAATAATAATAAAAAAAACAAGCTCTTCATCAGCTTTCAAATGACACCAGCCACATGCTGTTGTGATCTACTGGGCATGTGGTGGGGGGGCTGTGGAAGTTGGGCATTTTAGGCCACTTTGGAGCTCTATTTCCAAATTAAAATGACGTAATTTTTCCCAGCTCAAAGGACATTTATATTCAGTAACAAAAAGATGAATGTATAAATTCTTCCCAAACATTTAAGAAGTGAGCTTTTTCTACAGTGTTCAGACACTTTATTTAAATTTGTTTAGTTTTAATAAAGCAAAACGAGCCTCTCTTTGGCTTTTGAGGTTTCAGCATATAACGTGTAAAGCAGGGACGGTAAAATTCGAATCGGTGCATCGGCATGAAAGTTCAATGTTGTGATGCATCGGTTTAAAAAAGTGTGCATCGGAAACAAGTTGGCATTTTTTATCACGATGCATTGTGCGTGAAGTATTTGCATCGGTAAAAAACTATTTTCTTACGTACCATTACTAGAAGATGCGCTGTACTTTTATTATTTACAAAGTGATCAATTATTTGTGAACCGTGTTTTCTATGTGGATTGATTTCTCCTCAGCGCGTTCTCTCAGCACCGCTGCTGCTGCTACGTGAATACGATGCATCACGACGCTACGGAGACTGAGGCGTGTCAAGAGAGGCATTTAAAATATAGATTTACATGGCAGAGGTAGAGCTGCATCTCCCTGGAGACAGAATAGAAAAAGAACGTCTGGATTTATTCCAAAATGGATTAAATGTATTATTTTCCCCCAAATTCTACAAACAATACCCCCTAATGACAACATGAAAGAGATTTGTTTTGAATCTTTGCACATGTATTTAAAAAAAAAGATATATATATATATATATATATATATATATATATATATATATATATATATATATATATATAAAATAAATAAATAAATAAAATCACATGTACATAAGTATCTACAGCCATTCCCATGACACTCAAAATTGAGCTCAGGTGCATCCTGTTTCCACTGTTCATCCTTGAGATGTTTCTACAACATCTTGGTTTTGGAAAGGCACACACCTGTCTATTAAAAGGTCCCCCTAGTTAACACGTGCATGTCAGAGCACAAACCAAACCATGAATTCCAAGGAATCGTCTGAAGACCTCAGAGACAGGATTGTATTGAGGGACAGATCTGGGGAAGGGGACGAACATTTCTGCAGCATTGCAAGTCCCAATGAGCACAGTGGCCTCAATCATCTGTAAATGAGAGTTTGAAAGGGCTTTAGTCAGGGAGGTGACCAAGAATCCGATGGTCACTCTGAAAGCGCTCTAGCGTTTCTCTGTGGGGAAAGGAGAACTTTCCAGAAAAACAACCATCTCTGCAGCACTCCACCAATCAGGCCTGTATGGTAGAGTGGCCAGACGGAAGCCACTAATTTTTCCAAAAGGACTGTCCAAAAATGTGGAAAAAGCGAGGCTCTGTGAACACTTTCCGGATGCGCTGTAAATGTAATGTATCGTTTCAGTGTCGAGATTTCTTTAATCACGCAGTGAGAGCGTGGCTTTAACCTAAACGTGTCTGGCTACATAATTGTGAATGCGTGAGATAGCGTTCTCTCTGTAAAAACCCACCCTCTCAGCCACAGTATGGAAGTCTCTGGCTGTCTCGAGGCGCTGCTGGCGCTCGTCGGCGGAGATGGTGAACTGCTTCCACACGCGGTTCAGTCGGGGTAGTGTGTCGCCCGAGGAGCGCGTGGCGCAGCGCAGTGACTGGCACAGCACCACCGTGGCCTGCAGCAGCTGCCTGCCGTAATCGTACGTGCTCTGGACACATGGACAGGAGAGTTAAACCATGCTTGATTATTTGAACTACATTGGGCAGACAATTCGACTGGTTTCACTGGTTACCTGTGCAACATCCACAAACTTCTTGTGTTTCTCCAGGAGGACTTTGGTTTCCTGGGCGTCGTCGCCCAGCCTGATGTGGGTCTTCAGAAGGGCGTCCAGCAGTTCAGTGAGCCACTCGACAGCCTGAGAGAGCAGGGGATTCCAGATTACTTACAAAATACTGCATATAGGTCATCAAAAACTAAATAATAACTAAATAACTTTATGGAAGTGGAAGTTTTGTCCCCATTTGCAAGGTGATATAGAAGACACCTGAAAACTACACCATTAATTGCAAGACTTGGATAATTTATCCCCTGCAGAAACCTCGGCAGGTTTCACAGAGTCAAATGTTTGCCAAGACTATCTGTCTCCTTCTACATAAATAAGCCATGAGAAGATCCTGTAGAGGTGGAGATACACGCTGGAGAGAAGAGGAATGAAAGTCAGTAGGAGTAAGACAGAGTACATGTGTGTGAATGAGAGGGAGGGCAGTGGAGGGGTGCGGTTGCAGGGAGAAGAGGAGGAGAAGGTGGAGGAGTTCAGGTACCTGGGGTCAACAATGCAAAGTAATGGAGAGTGTGTTAAAGAAGTGAAGAAAAGAGTGCAGGCAGGGTGGAGTGGGTGGAGAAGAGTGATAGCAGGAGTGATTTTTGATAAAAGAGTGTCTGCGAGAGGGAAAGTTAATAGGACACACACACAGCAGAGGTTCACTCACCTGTGAAGCGTCCTCTTCACATTTGAAAAGCTGGACCATCTGCAGCATCTTTAGCCGCCGCACGTCCACCATGTCCTCGCACCTTTAACACACAGTTCAGCGCGTCAATAACTGAAAAGCGATGACGGCTGCTAAAAACACGGCACGGGGAAAGTAGATTCCTGGGTAATACTTAAACACCCAACGTAAAACAGCAGAACGGCATTCGGAAAGCTGGATTTACTGACGTGGAAGAAGGTTTGCGGTGCAATTTACTATTCAAGAAACACATGAAAGTAAATAATATTCAGTAAACTGTCAGGTAATAACAGCAGGTTATGGATGAAATGCACACAGCTAGGTCACTAGTGTTTCTGTTTATACTCTTTACTCATTATGTTCATTAGTGTTAAATGTTGGAAAGAATTGGACAGGAAAAAATGTTCTGTGGATATCGGACATTTTATCTATTTTTTGTACAGAATTTCCGCATCGCTATCGTAATATCGAAACTGAACCTCCGTGACTCGAGGACTGCCTGTATGTCTGCTTCTGGCCCACGACAAACGCGTTACTCTGAGACCTTCCTATTTGATGAATTGCTCTTTGAAATACGAAAAGCTTTGACGTAGAATAAAACTGAACAGAACGTCGATCCAGACGACCACAGGGGGTGTAAATGTTGATGTAGAACTGAGAAAGGTCTAAACCTCTGTTTGCGTAGCTGCATGTCCTCCATCACGCTGTGGATGTGGTCGATGTTCTCCTTGTTCTCGATCTGCATGTCTTTCCCATAGAACCAGGACGTCTGGTTAGATATCTGGTCCAGCAGCACCTGGCCTTTCTCCCTCAAGCCCTGCAGGGCTCCCTCTATCACACACACACACACACACACACACACACACACACACACACAGTACCCAAATGTTAAATATGACAAGTTAAGATGCACATTTGATGATGATGATGATGATGAGGATGATGACGTCCTCACCGACACTCTTCAGTTTCTCCTCCAGATGTTTGAGGGTTTGTTGAATGGCGGCTCCGTCGGCAGGGGCGACGTCAGCACAGAGCATACCCAGCAGACCGTCCAGCTGCTGCGAGAGCTGAGGATGGAAACAAGAGTCTGAGGGTTAACAGATAATCAAAAAGTTGAGAGCTGAAACTCTTGGCACCTTGAGGCCTGAACCTCCTCTGCTCCAGGGGTGCTGTATCTCAGCATGCTGGCAAACTGGAAATGAATAGGGAGTCTGAATTAAGTTATGTTCTCCAGTATACACTGTTGCTTACTGTAAAGCTCGAACGCCAACCTGAAACTGAATCCAGAGAAGAAGCGAGTGGATTGAATCAGCTGTTATTTCGAACACTGACACACTTATATGGACTAGAGGTCAACCGTTTTGCCGATCGATCTGCACCCATAGTTGATTGACCAATCCATCAAAAGCCATCCAGATAGTTTTTCCGGGTCTTGTCTTGTATATAGTCTAAGCTAAAAGTATAGTGTTATTTAAGTCTGTACGTTGAGAGTCACCAACAGCTGAAACTAAATTCTTTATGTGTGTGTGTGTGTCAACACACTTGGCCTATAAACCTGATTCTGAGAGCGACCTCTAGAGGTGAAACACTGACACCACGTGCTGTTTATTTGAAGTGTCTTTTTTTAATATTATTCATTTTGGATGCAACTGTTTTTTTTTTGGAATAAAGTTCAGCGCTATTTAACATTGAGTGTGTGTTTGTTTAGCATCCAATCGCAAAGGCTCGTAATTATATTTTAGTCTGGACATATAGTGTAAAATGTCCAAAGGGTTTTCCCAGGGTGACATTTAATAGCCAGAGAAAGATATACTGATTCGATCTTACAACATATAAAGATCATAATTTCTGACACAACAGCCAAAAATCAACTAAAGAAAAATGTGGGTGGGGCTTAGTCTCACCCCTGTCCATCACAGCGACACTAGCCAATCATGGCCATCGGGAATGTCTCTAAATCTTTAGAGAGTACTATATACGCTACATGGACAAAGGTTTATGGACACCTGACCAAAAGCTTATGTGCTTTTAGAACATCCCTTTCCATTTGCTGTTAAAATAAGCTCCACTCTTCTGGGAAGATGTTCCACTAGATTTTGTGAGGATGTGTGTTTATTTATCTCATTATCATGTTGGAACAGGTTCGGGTCTCCTAGTTCAAGCGAAGGGAGAACTTCAAGCTACTAAATTCTAAGAACCACATATGTCTGGAAAAATCAGGTGTCCCGATACTTTTGCCAGAGATCTTTTTCATGCACACTGAAATGATTGTCTGTAGAATGTCAGAAGATGTAACAGTCTAGAAGTGAGGAACGGGTGGAGGAACACGTACATCCTGTGCCGTGCTGTGGAACTCGTGGGCCGAGTGCAGGACGTTCTGTCTGAACTCCAGCTGACTGGCCTGTCTGTAGCACACATCGCTCAGCTGCTGCTGCAGATTCTTCAGCTCCAGCAGGTCCTCCTCGTCTCCTGCGCTCAACAGCGCCGCCATCTGCTGATTCAACTCCACGTACACTGCGAACCACTCCTGCACACACAACAAAAAGATTCTTCATTAATTATTTTGCATTTCATTTGCTTTTTTTTTTTTTGGTCCTAAAAGCAGCTCAGTAGTTCCAGGTGCACGAGTTCTAATTTAGTTTTTGAGCGTTTTTAGTTCCCATAGTCAGAACCTGCACCCTGATCACACTGTACAGTGTCTTTAAATTCTCTCTCTGCTCCTGGGATACCAGCGACCAGTGTTCCGGCTTCTTTCTTCTCTTCGGATCTGACGCTCTACCTCTGGATGGAGTTCTCTTCAATGGGAGACCCCTCTGTGCAGCTGGAGATGGTCCACATCTACAACCTAAAGATCCATGAAGTTACTGAGCAACTCAAGAACTTCCAGGACGGACTGTAATTATTATTATCAGTCTACTTCAATAGCTCAGGACCACAGTTTGCATGAGCGTTGGAAATTCCGCCATCTTGCTCGTCTTAATATTTTGTTTGAAAGCTGTTCACAAGTGAGATTTCAAGTCTAATAAATAAAAAATAAAAAATCCCAAAGTGTTGGTCATGTGTGGTGCTTTCACTTTGTACTATTTTACACTTTAATGGTTTATGTCTGTTTTTATTCTCTAAGTTATTAACGTTTATGTAAATTTTATAAGCTGATTGAACGCACACGCTGAATGGTCGAGCGGGGTTAAGAAAACTGTCCCACGACGGCTCTACAGTGAACCTCAACAACTGTAATGAATGGACAATTGGTGCTGAGGTACCCCCTTTTCAGTCTGGTTTCCCTCAAGGTTTCTTCCTAACACCATCTCTGGGAGATCTTTCCCGTGTCCACGGTCGTCAATGTCTCGCTCGTTAGGATTACACGTACAGTTAGAAGGACAACTTATAATTAATTCGTTATACAACTTTATAACCGCTTTATCTTTTTGAAACAAAGTCCATTGTTAAAAAAAATAAAAAAGAAAAGAATTCAATTAAACTGAATTGTTCCGAAATCCATTGTTACATTTCACATTATTCAAATTTATAAAATTTCCATTAACGTCATTAAAACTAGGACACTTTTCCATAAGCGGTCCTTCCTCTAACTGAAGGTTCTACAGGATGTCTTTGGATGTCACTTCGAGACCCAAACCTGGAGGAGTTCCAGGGTTATCTGTCAAATTACACAATTTACGATTCATATTATTATATTTTTGGACAAAATGCACCACTTTATCAGTCTCTCGTTGTGATTTGTGTCTATACTGTTATTCCATGTGACACCACCGAGTTTATAGTCATACTATACACATATTTGGCACAGACCCAGTGCTGCACGACGAATCATGGCCAGAACAGCATGGACATCAAACCTAACCAGATTCCTCAGACAAATACAGGTATTATAATGTAAATAAAAACGTGAAACAGACCCGGCACTGTAACCAGCACTCGAACTGCACAGTCCAAATGACTCGCATAATACCTTTCGGTTAACCACAGAAACAATCTCGATTCGGAAAGCCACATAATCCTGACCCTCTGATTTTCCACAACCCACAAACCCCCGCCGCAGACATTCGGATGTGAATAAACCGCTCGTAAACCGCCGTGACCACAGAGCAGACTCTGTTAAACGCCTTTGGCGGACTGAAGCCGATATCGGAAAATAAATTCCCGCCCGATGTCCTTTTTTTTGGGCCGGATTCGACGATATCACATGGCTGGAGTCTGAATAATGTTATATTGTCGTTGGGGAAAGCGTTGACGCGCCCAGCAGCTGTGAAAGTGATCCAGAAAGACTAATTTCCTGTTCGTTCAAAAAAACGCAACCACTATTCTGATAAACCATTAGTTTCCGATGACATCACTTTCTGTTGTCGGATGATCAAATAAAAAAAGTTTCATTAATTATTCCTCTGAGAAAAAGTGAGAGGAAACAGGATCAGGGTCTTGACAGGATTATATTATGAATATTCTATTCCTTAACATGTACAGACACACTTTGAGTTAGAATTTAGCTGATATACTGCAATCAAGATTTACAGTCTTATATCTAGCCATTAAAAAACCCTTCTTGATCTTATATCAAAAATAAAATACTATACATGCATATATATATATATTTTTTTTTATTATATTTTTTTTTTTTGCAGGTATATTTACCTGCGAATTGAGCTTAATTACCATCAGAGACATCATTTGAGGCCTTGTATCTTTATTCTTATTCTGTAATAACTGTTTTTTAAGGTTGCCCAGTTAAAGAAAAACCCTCAATAATCACACTAGGTATTTTTTTTATTTCAAATGCTTGTTTTATGTGGAATCCAGCACATTTATTTACAGCCTAATAACAAATTATAAGAGTCTGCAGTATTAAGTCACTACACTTTTTCCAAACAGTATCCAGTGTGGTTATTATTTTTTGGAACATTGTTCTTTTTACTGAGTTGCTCCGTGGTTTGATTCCAGTTTCTCGTATTGAACATCTTTCAGTGTTCAGTAACAACAAAATACATTCGATGATGTTGCGATGAGTATTTTGAGAGGCAGCAACTGATGATTTTGCTTCGTTTTTGCTACTGTTACAAGATGGTGATTTTGATTTTAATAGTACTCTTGTTTTTAAATGCGCTCATATTAAGACTGAATATATAAATGATGTCAATTATTAAATTAGGAGGAATTTCTCCGATTTTCATTTTTTACACAAATGAAGAAAAGCAAACTTAAGTTAAATTGTCATCATGATTTTGATTTTTTTTAAATGTTTAATCCGGGTTCATTAATCATTTTCCCCAAGCTGCAGACACGACGTGCTAAGTTTATGACGTTTATGAGATGGTAATCGTTCTTGCAGTTAATTACAAAAATGGCCGTCCTCGTTTCCGAAAATCCCCGCATGGTTCCTAATTTGCCTGTTCAGTGTTCGAGTGTCCATTATAAACCCATTACTACACCACTCACGGACATGACTGCTTTCTAAAACACACGGACTGATGACCAACAAATCCTAGGTGACTGCGAGACCAGTCTCGCCACCCTGGAATTCATTAACACTCGCAACGGATTACACGGCGTGCAAAAATCCGTCTGCGTGTTCCCTCTTGATAAAAACGTGTTGACTTTTCAAACGTGGTGATGTCGTGCACAAATCCAGCGAGTCGTTGAGGAGACTGAGGAGTCTCTTTTAAAACCAGTTTATTACTGGAGGAAATTTACATTATTGATTTGTATGCGCTCGGGTCCAAAAAGGTCAACGGTGCAAGCAAGACCCGTCCGGGGGAAAAAAAAACAAAAAACAAAACAAAAGCGAGTCCGAACAAGAGGCCGACCGATTCTTCCGTTTTGCTGATTAAATCGGTACTTGATTGTAGTTAATATCGGCAAAAATCCATACAGACACCATAGTTTTTCCATCTTCTGGTCCTCTGTCATTACGAGAGCAGCCTCTAGAGGCAAATCAGTGACACTACGTGCTGTATGTTTTGACACGCGAGGCGAGCGCTATATTTATTATTTATATTTTATTCATTATATAATGATATTTATTAATATGTAATTGACCACATAATCATGATTCAGTACTATATATACACTGTACAGTACAGTATATATACTATAAGGTTCAGTACTATATTTAACATGGAGAGTTTTTTTTTTTTTTGGGGGAGTGGTGGCTCCAGCGGTTAAGGCACTGGGTTGCCGATCGGAAGGTCTGGGGTTCAAGCCCCAATATCGCCAAGCTGCCACTCTTGGGCCCTTGAGCAAGGCCCTTAACCCTCTATGCTCCAGCATAGAGGGTTAAGGGCCTTGCTCCGGGGGTCCCTTACGAGGGAAATATCAAGGTCCATGACGTCGGAGTGACGTGGGGCCGCCTTCCGGTGGGCTCACCACCTGCAGGAGGGACCGTAAGGGACGGTGCTGCGAGGATTGGGCAGCAGTCGAAGGCGGGGGCCTGCTTAGACTGCTGCCCCCGCGACCCGGATTACGGATAAGCGGGAGAAAATGAATGAATTAATGAGTTTGTTTTTTATTAGACAAATAGATTTTTTTAATTGGTCGAATAATCAGTTATTGGCAAATACGATCCAATTTGGGGGGACGTGTTACCACAGGGAACTAGGTCATAGAAGAGGAACAGGAATCTACCGTGTGTTTTTTCCAAAAGTTCGGAAAAAAGACTAAGTAATGTGTTTCTGGTGGTCGGCTGTCCAGATGTTCCGTGTCGCAGTGCCACATATAGTTTCTTTCTTTATGTTGGATAAGTTGTTGGACTTGGGTCATGGGTTCAAATCCCAGCACCACTGAGCTGCCACTGTTGGGCCCTTGAGAAAGGCCCTTAACCCTGAATTACTCAGCTGGATAACGGAGATCATTCTAAGTCGCTATCTGAATAAGGGTGTCTGCTATACGCCATACATGTAAATAGGGAATTGACAGCCCAAGAAAGGCAGGGCTTCCAGGATTAAAGCTGGAAGCTGAAAGTGTTTCTGATTGTCTGTACGCTACTGCAGGCTTGTTGTCCACAAGTGTATCTATTAATACAGAATAAAACTGTACATGAGGTTCGTGGTGTAGGAACTCAGAGTATATCAGAGTTTGAAAGCGTTTGAAAATGTTTTTGTGCTTACGCTGTGCTGACTCTCGATCTCCTCGTGTTTGAGCTGTAGGGCCTGAGACGCCCGGATAGAGTCTCCGATTCCCCACTGAGTGCGGAGCTGCTCTGTGCCTGGACCCTCCAGCCAGTTCACCACCTAAACACACACACACACAAAAAAGCAGTGTCACAATCCCATGGTGGACATCACAAAGATTTGTAAAGTGACAACACAGTAACCCAAGACTTGACCTGCTAACTGTGTAAAAACGAGTGTGTGAGCTTTAGTACCTGATCAAACACCAGGACTGTCTGAGAGACACTGGCAATTAAATACTTTGATTACATTTAGATAGAAATAAATATATATATAAAACTATATTTGCAGTACTATTAACTATATTTGGTGGTTTTATTTATACATGGTTGAATTCTATAGTCTGGTCAGATTAGTTGTGTACAAAAGTAGCGCTTGAACCTTAATCATCTTCTCAGTAACTTTAATGATTAATTCATATTGCTACATAATACATTACTGTTGCTATAGTAACCACCCACTCACAGTGTGGACACTTCATATAATCTAAAGGCGACTAAACAGATTAAAAAAAAGGAATGTGAATTCGAGAGAGAGAAAGAGAGAGAGAGATAGATAGATAGATAGAGTGAAAGAAAGGAAAGGTTTTTAACTCTATAGTTGATATACATAGTTATTATAGTTATACTGCACTATATTAGATTATATACAGTATAATTATAGTTTATTGATATTTCTAACTCTTATCTCTTCTGTTGTGCGTCTGTATGTTCTGTGCTTTGGCAATATAAATGTCCATATTTGAACAAAGAAAAAAAGATATGAATTTTGAATAACTGAGCACACAATTGTTGGTTGTCAAGGTTCTACAGCACAGCTCAGACAGATGAGAGCGCCTGGGTTGCAAGAATCTGACTTCATATACAGGCAATGGGTAATTAACCAACAAAGTGTGATCTCCTATAGATGCCAGAGTTTGATAAAAGTTTCATCGGATGGAAAGGTCCTTCCCTTTCTGCATCATGTGGCATGCGACAACCGTTTTTGTGCCTCTCGTGGCATGTCACTGTCCCCCAGAACATCTGGTGTTTCCGAGATTGAGGTTTCGCCAATTGTGGCATCAATATGTTCAGCAACTTTCAAAACGCTTTCAAAAAACTTTCAAAAGCTTTTGCGATACTCTAGCGCCCCCCGGGGAGCAAACAGATAGATTGATGCCAAACGGCTCTCTTTCCAACATCGCTTCTCCAGAGTTAGCTCTTGTGTGATGGGTACGAGATCATTTTCAATACCTATGAACAATAGTTCTTCAGCTTATCTGCCTTTTATTCACAAGAACTGTAAATGCTCATCAATTTATTTATGTTTCTCACACACACACACACACACACACACACACACACACACACACACACACACACACCTATTTAATTATTGTACTGCTTTGTCTGCACATTTTCCACTGCCATTGACTTTATATTTACATGCTGTTCATATATTTGCATATTTATCTGCACGTGTCAATTTGCACAATTGTTACTATTTGCATTTCTTCTAGATGCTAAACTGCATTTCGTTGATGTGTACCTGTACTACTAATATCTATCTACCTACTGTCCCTACCAACTATCTACTTACTGTATCTACATACTGTATCTATCTACTGCATCTATCTCAGAATCAGGTTTATTGGCCAAGTGTGTTGACACACAAGGATTTTGGTTCCAGCTGTTAACAACCAACTGTATCTACTTACTGCATCTATCTACTGTATCTACTTACTGCATCTACCTACTGTAACTACTGTATCTACTTACTGCATCTACCTACTGTATCTACTGTATCTACTTACTGTATCTACCTACTGTATCCATCTATTCACTGTATCTACTGTATCTACTAACTATCTACTGTATCTACCTATCTATCTATCTATTGTATCTATTTACTGCATCGACCTACTGTATCTACTTACTGTATCCATCTATTTACTGTATCTACCTACTGTATCTACCTACTGTATCTATTTATATCTACTGTATCTATCTATATCTACTGTATCTACTGACTGTATCTACCTACTGTATCTACTGACTGTATCTACCTACTGTATCTATCTATCTATTGTATCTACCTACTGTATCTATCTATATATACTGTATCTACCTATCTATCTACCTACTGTATCCATCTATCTACTGTATCTATCTACTGTAGCTACTCTAACATTATATCTATCCATCGTATCCATCCATCAACTCGGTCTTTCCTTCCATCTATCATTGGAGATCACTGGAATAGCTTGGGTAGATTTCCACAAAAAAAACCCCGAAAAAACATGTAGATCCTTCAGAAACCCTGAAATCAGATCCGATTGGCTCTGAGGGACATGACCTGGGAGTTCAAACAAATATCTGTCCCAATCAAGCAAGCGAGAGAATTCCTTGTGATAATTACAGCCATCATGGTTCTCTGTAAATGAAAAGCGTGAATAAGTCCATGAACAGATAAGCTGCTGAAATTCCATGTGCTGCACAGACCTCCGTCAGGAAGCGACGGAGAAGAAGTGACTGGATTCGCGTTTCGCTCTCGGGCCGACGTGATCGTGGAGTTAAATTAGAAACCAGGCTGGCGTTCAGACGAGATCAGAACCTGTAGGTCTCCGATCTCAGAAGAGTCCGCGTGTAATATGTCGTGGGATCCTGAGCAAGAAAACAGGATTGATTTTTGCTGCCGACTCGAGTTAATTAAAAGGCGCGTCTCTCGCGAGGCTCTCCAGGATGTACCGTAACTCGCATCTGTGATTTCATCAGAGAATCGCAGTCGAGTAGACAAACTGAATTGCCTTCTGCTGTTAAACCAGTTAGGACATCCAGAGAAAGCAGGCTGCTGCTGGGGTGAATCTGCTGAGTCAGGAGACCCTCTCAGATGTGTGTTCTGCTAACGAAGGATGAGGAGTTCGCTTCAGAAAGCTGGCCACACACACTTCTACACCGTGATCAGCACGGTGGCAGATGGTCCATTTAATTAGGCCGAGAGTGCTTTAAAGGACCTCTTAAATGAATGTTTTAGTTGTGAGTTTGTGGACACACAAAGACTGTCCATAACCTCCACACCTCTGGGAGGATGTTCCACTAGATTTTGGAGTGGGGTGCATTCCAATATAGCCTAAAGGTTCTGCCTCTTTTAACCCAACTACCTGCAGGTCTTCCTCCACCACATCCATAAACCTCCTCCCTAAACCTCCTCCATTACCTTCATCTTTTTCTCCTTCCTGGTGGCTCAATCCTCAGCATTCTCCTACCGATATACCCCATGTCCCTCCTCTGCACATGTCCAAACCATCTCAATCTCACCTCCCTCACCTCGTCTCCAAAACGTCCTACATGCGCTGTCCCTCTAATTAACTCATTTCTAATCCTGTCCATCGTCGTCACTTCCAACGAAAACCTTAACATCTTCAGCTCTGCTACCTCCAGCTTCACCTCCTGTCTTTTACTCAATGCCACTGTCTCTAATCCATACAACATCTCAGGTCTCACCACAGTTCTATAAACTTTCCCTTTCACTCTCACAGATACTCTTCTATCACAAATCACTCCTGCTATCACTCTTCTCCACCCACTCCACCCTGCCTGCACTCTTTTCTTCACTTCTCTTACATACTCTCCATTACTTCCACACGCTTTCAAACATATGTAAAGCAGATCTTCATGCACAGGGGCGTTGTCATGCTGAAACAGGTTCGAGTCAAGGGAAAAACCCACGCTACTGCATCTTTGGGAACGATGAATAATGTGTTTCCCCCCAAATGATGTTCAACAGTAACGTCAAAAACCTCAAAAAGTTTACGCAATGAGACGGCACGGCGATTTAAATCTATTTGAGCTATTAATAGAAAATCGAGGCACAGATAGTTGATTGCTTTCAGTTGATCTGAAAAAATCCATACACGGTTTTTAAGGCTTTTGGTCAGCTGTCATTACGAGAGCGGCCTCTAGAGGCGAATCACTGATGTCACGTGCTGTTTGTTTTTACATGCGAGACTGCGCGCTGCACGGAGAGCGCTATATTATATTTAACTTTTTTATATAAATATTTGTGTTAATTATTAATAATTTTTTTTAAATAAAGTTCAATACTACTGTACATGTTTTGGCTTAGGAGTTCCAGTAAAACTGGTACTAGTACAAAGAAATGCAACAGAGGGCAAAAACAAGCTAAACGGTTTATACTTTGTGGCAGATGTTTGGCAGCACTGATCAGGTGCCTATTTATTTTTGGCCACATGGTGTCACTGCACAGACTGAACCAAACGTGAACTATTCCACCTTCCGCACCAAACTTTTGAAGTAACCTCTGAAAGATCAACATCACCTGCATGACCTTGGTGTGGATCTGGTCGAGCTGCGAACGGCGGCTGCGTTGGCGACACACTTCCTGGTACTTGGTGTACTGCTCGCGCAAAGAGTCGAGCAGCTTCATGACCTGCGGCTGAGCCAGGAGCTCGTCGTCCATCGGAGACCAAGCCGTTCCTCCTCCACCTCCTCCTCCGCCTCCACCTCCTCCTCCCTCAGAGCCGTTAAACCTCCTCTGCTGCAGCTCCGACAGCAACTCGTGGCCTGAGAGAGAAAGAGGGGAGGAGAATACGAAACAATTAGGACATAAAAAACAATGAATAAAACATGGTTCCTACATATTTATCATTTCAGAATCTTTTTCGGACTCAAATATGCAGACTTCCCTAAACGGTAAATGCAGTTGAGTTGAAAAGTACGATATTCGACTGTGAAATGTAGTGAAGTGAAATAAAAAAATCTCCCCAAATAGAAACGTCAGTAAAGTACAGATACGTGATAAAGCTACTTAAATACAGTAACGAATACCATCTCATGTCCAACACTGATTTTTTTGGGAAACGACTTAACCGAGTGTGGAAGCAGAGTGTTTTTAGAAAATGTTTTTTTTTTAAATGTATCCGGGTTCATGTGGACGTAGCCTTCGCTTTATGTTCTTCGCTTTTCATTTTTAAGTATGAAAATACAAATACTTTCAATACTCTTTTTTTTTTTTGGAATCAAATTCTACACTTCTTCGTCCTTTCCCAAAACGCCGATGATCGGAAACGAAGAAGGCGATATGGGAGAATTGCAAAGTAAGCAAAGGACAACAAATATAAAACAGGTGGAAGAAAATACCCAAGAGAAAAAAATAATCCTTGGATAAGCGCAGTGAAAAGAAGAAGAAGCGATTTGGACTCGTGGAATATAAAGCAAAGAAACGAAGGATTTAAATTCGGCCCTTTGCTCATTCGGGGTGTGAGTCATCTGACTGACAATGGCATTGTTTAGCCCTGTGTGTGTGTGTGTGTGTGTTGCACTGTAATGGTAAGGAGACAGTGCTTCTTTCAGCAGCTCGAGCTCAGGCCTCATTTGCACTCGGGAGAGAAAACAACCGGGTATGTGCTGCAGCTCTGAGGAATTGTTCCAGGCTGAAAAATGTGGGTTTGTCACATCCTGGCATGTTAAAGCAGATCAGAAATGTTATAACTCTTCACAGGATTGTAACTTGAATGTGCACCAGATGTGATTTAATCCAGCGTGGTGTCTCTTTACAATGGTTCATGAACATACCGGTTTGCAGGACAGTTTCGGGGTCGAACGATGGCAGGGCGTTACACTCCGGAGACCTGAGAAAAGAAAAAGAGAAAAACAGTTTCATTATTATTTTATAGCATTCGATGAAACGTCTCCATGTCTGACCAGAGCCTTGACGTCGCCGGTGTGGTTCGAGACCAGAAGCTTTTACATAATGATGGTTTTACATGCACAAAAATAAACACTCTTGTGGCTGGAGCAATAACTCCACTCTGTATCTACACACAAGGGCGGATTAACACACAGTAAAGACCTACTGCCTAAACCCTGGATTTTAAACCCTATCTCTCGAAAGACTTTATACTGTTAAAGATGCCTTTTTCTTTTCCCCCACAAATCCCAGAATACAAGAAGCAAAGTAAAACAAAAAAATGTAATAATAAATAAGTAAAAAATAGCTTTTTTTTTTTACTATAATATTTGTGAACTGTTTCTGAAATCCTGGTTCCCCTGAAAGTTAAAATAAAATAAATAAAAACCCAAAAACAAAATTAGTTGTCGGGTTTTAGGTTTTTTTTTAATTAACGCAGTTTTTTTATTGTTATTATTAACATTTGTGAACATCTAGAGTTTACATTTTTAAAAACGATTTTTAAACAAAATGCCTGCTTGGTTAAATATAATAATAATAATATATAAAATAATATTTACTAAAAATAAATCAAATTAATGTAAAACGTTTTTGGTGAAAAAATTAAAGTTTACATTTGTTAGACCCCATTTGGGCACACGGGCGCAAAACAAATTTGCGGTCCACCATTTAATACGTTTGTTACGTTGGTCTGCAACTATGTTCTGCACTTAAAAAGGAATGCGTTCGGTACACGTGTGCACGGATCAAAACATGTACCAGGCGCCCATATCCGGAGCGACTCACATTGATCTCATCATACAACTGAGCAGATACGGGGTTAAGGGCCTTGCTCAGGGGCCCAGGAGCGACCGCATGTGTGGCTGGGATTTGAACTCAAGACCTTCAGATCCAAAGGTCGATGCCTTAACCATTAAGCGACCACTTCCTCTGAGGAAATCACAAAAAATGATCAAATAAATAAATGAATAAATAAATAAATAAATAACTACTGGGCCCCTGAGCATGGCCCTCGACTCTCCACTTGTTTGAAATGCCAATCATTCGTTCTGGATATTAATAAATGCAAGTACCAAATGCGACATCTACATTATGTCTAAACTACTCGGAGTTCTGCAGCGCCACTAATTATGAGAAACCCCTCGCCAAGTCCATTAGGCTCGATACAGAATCGAACCCGACTCCCACACGCGCACTTCATTTCCTCGTCCTCGCTAACAGCGTGCGTTCGCCAGCTTCTGCTGTGAGGCCAGCTGATGGCGCTGGTTCACTCGAGGCTTCATGAATCCTTAATATGCGTCA
The DNA here is from genome assembly GCF_946808225.1 of Silurus aristotelis. Classification (NCBI taxonomy): domain Eukaryota; kingdom Metazoa; phylum Chordata; class Actinopteri; order Siluriformes; family Siluridae; genus Silurus; species Silurus aristotelis. The sequence continues at coordinate 6,734,611 of NC_139576.1, forward strand.
ATAAACACCAGTGCGAAAGCGCCGAGATCGAAACGGGAGCGCGTTAGGGTCTGATAAGGTGACGTCGGTTACCTGGACTTATCCGGCGGCTGACTGGTCTTTTCGCTCTCGTTGATGACGGCGAGTTCGTCCAACAGGGACGTGGATTCCTTGGTGAACTTCTCAAACACCTGGATAGGACACAATGCAAATTATAGCCAAAAAATACATAGAAATAAAAAGAGTCAAGAAAATGTGCTTAAAAAATAAATATGAATGCAGTAATTAACACGGCGCACTCCGTGCAGCGCGCAGTCTCGCGTGTAAAAACAAAACAGCACGTGGTGTCAGTGATTTGCCACTAGAAGCCCAGATTAGATTAGATTAGATTCAACTTTATTGTCATTGTGCAGGGTACAATGACAATAAAGTTGAATCTAATCTAATCTAATCTAGGCTTCTAGAGGCGAATCTCAATGACAGCAGGGCGGAAGACAGAAAACATTTGGTATATATATTTGACGAAGGCCGATAGTTCCAGCAATCAATCGGTGTATCGAACTCGATTAATAACTAAGGGAAATTTTTGTTTGAAAATCAACCTTTTTAGATTAGATTAGACTGATTAGATATTAGTAAAACTTAGTAAATTAGTAAAAATTAAGTTGTAGATTCCATTGTAGCATTAAGTGCAGGTAATAAATGCTTTAAATGTCACTTTAGCTAATGCGCTATGAACTAACATGAACGAGGTACAGCGCGCAGTCTCGCGCCAAAACGAACGACACGCGCCGTCAGAGATTCGCCTCTAGAGGCCGCTTTCGTACTGTATAACAAGCAGCGGAATTTCTCAGCCGTTCCAGTGCAGAAAAAAAAAAAAACGCCAAAAAAATCCAAACCAATCGACACGACCGATCTAGTCACGTTCTGTAGATGTATTTTATCAGGGTCTGGAGAACTAGGGCCAGGGTTGAAGAAAAATAAATAAATAAATAAATAAATAAATAAATGGGAGGTTCACCATCTAACAGAAAAACCAAATCCTACGCATCATGGCAAAAAGCCGAATGTGTTCAAATGGCTTTAGTCTGATTGAGAAACTATGGCAAGAGACAGTTTCTTAATAAAGCAAACATTTCCCATCCAATCCGATAGAGGTTGAGAAATTTCACCATGAACAAATGTCAAATTATCAGAATCCAGATGTGCAAGGTTGATAGAGCCATATCCCAGAAGAGTTACAGCTGTAATTACAGCTAGAAGTTGTAGAAACGTGCAAGGATAAATATGCATGGCAGTGGATGGATGGTTTTGTCTCTACAGCAGGATTCTCAGCCTCGTGACTGTATGTTTTTTCATTTTGTAAAAAAGATCAAGAGGAGAAACTTCAGGGTCTTAAAACACACTGTATATTTGTGGACAATAATTTTCTATAAAAAAATTTACACATGAACTAAAGCTAGATTACTGACCAGCCTCTTGTTGAGCCAGTCCATGTGGTCATACTGCAGACTCCCTCCAAACTCGTCGGTTAGCTGGCAAGGTTCGATGTAGCGTGTGAGCTTATTCGCTGAGACCAGGATCACCTGCACACAAATTTTACAAATAAAACCCCTTAATAAACTCTCTCAGAATTTAGAACATGAAAAAACTCTACAGCTCATTAATGCTTATTAACCTTTCCGCAATCGTAAAATGCCAAAGTCAGAAAACCGGTTGCTGTGGCTGAGTGGTGCCGTGACCCGACGCCACTGAAAAATAATAACAGCATCAACAAGAATGCCAGCCAAGATTAATCGTGCATGAATAATCGATCTGTTATTTCAAGCCACAGGAGACGGAGATGGCAAGTGAGGAAGGCATCCACTGGGTTGAAATCAGGTGACGGCGATAAATATCACCGCTGCTCGTTACTCGGAAGGCGGAGAAGAAAAAGTCTGCTGTGAGCCAGAGGAGCTGCATGGACCTGCTGTGTATTTATTCATTTAGCTTACACACACACACACACACACACACACACGCTTACAGACGATCCAATCTCAACCCCAAGCAGCTAAAGGATCAAACAATGACATAAGAAAAGTGCGTAAATCATTGACATTGTGTGTGTGTGTGTGTGTGTGTGTGTGTGTGTGTGTGTGTGTGTGTGTGTCGGAGAGGGATGGCTATTCAGACATGTTCAGCTTGGTCAATTACTAGTGGTAATTTATTGTTCTTCTACTTGATTACCAGCTCCAACTACAACACAGTCCCACATAATGTTATGTTCCACATGAACAGGTCCAGTTGATGGCAAGTTGTAATATTTAGTGTTAAAAGTTGAGAATGTTCTCCAACACAGGAAAATCATCAGCCTTCTAAGCTACAATTGTCATCAGAACATCAGAAGTCCTGGGCTGAGTCAGAGAGTGACATTGGACGACACTGCACATCTTATTTTACGCATCTGAGAGCAGAGCGAGAACTCTAACAGGCATAGCGTCTCATTAGGCAAACAAACACTGCAGTGTGTGTGTGTGTGTGTGTGTGTGTGTGTGTGTGTGTGTGTGTGTAAAAAAAATATTAAAAAAGAAAGAAAGAAAGAAAGAAAGAAAGAAAGAAAGAAAGAAAGAAAGAAAGAAAGAAAGAAAGAAAGAAAGAAAGAAAGAAAGAAAGAAAGAAAGAAAGAAAGAAATATTAAAAGAAAGACCCAAAGGAAAAAAGAAAAATAATTAAAGAGAAAAAAGAAAGAAAGAAAATAATATTAAAAGAAAAAGAAAATAAATATTAAAAGAAAAAGAAAATAAATATTAAAAGAAAAAGAAAATAAATATTAAAAGAAAGAAAAAGAAAGAAAGAAAGAAAGAAAGAAAGAAAGAAAGAAAGAAAGAAAGAAAGAAAGAAAGAAAGAAAGATTAAAAGAAAAAGAAAGTAAGAAAGAAAAAAGAAAGAAAATAAATATTAAAAGAAAGAAAATTATTCAACCATATATACAGTGAGAAAAATAAGTATTTAAAACACCCTGCTATTTTGCAAGTTCTCCCACTTAGAAATCATGGAGGGGTCTGAAATTGTCATCGTCATCAAAAACCTGGAAATCACAATATATGATTTTTAAACTATTTATTTGTATGATACAGCTGCAAATAAGTATTTGAACACCTGAGAAAGTCAATGTTAATATTTGGTACAGGAGCCTTTGTTTGCAATTACAGAGGTCAAACGTTTCCTGTAGTTTTTCACCAGGTTTGCACACACTGCAGGAGGGATTTTGGCCCACTCCTCCACACAGATCTTCTCTAGATCAGTCAGGTTTCTGGCCAGTCGCTGAGAAACACGGAGTTTAAGCTCCCTCCAAAGATTCTCTATTGGGTTTAGGTCTGGAGACTGGCTAGGCTACGCCAGAACCTTGATATGCTTCGTACAGAGCCCCTCCTTGGTTATCCTGGCTGTGTGCTTCGGGTCATTGTCATGTTGGAAGACCCAGCCTCGACCCATCTTCAATGATCTAACTGAGCGAAGGAGGTTGTTCCCCAAAATCTCACAATACATGGCCCCGGTCATCCTCTCCTTAATACAGTGCAGTCGCCCTGTCCCATGTGCAGAAAAACACCCCCAAAGCATGATGCTACCACCCCCATGCTTCACAGTAGGGATGGTGTTCTTGGGATGGTACTCATCATTCTTCTTCCTCCAAACACGTTTAGTGGAATTATGACCCAAAAGTTCTATTTTGGTCTCATCTGACCACATGACTTTCTCCCATGACTTCTTTGGATCATCCAAATGGTCATTGGCAAACTTAAGACGTGCCTGGACATGTGCTGGTTTAAGCAGGGGAACCTTCCATGCCATGCATGATTTCAAACCATGATGTCTTAGTGTATTACCAACAGTAACCTTGAAAACGGTGGTCCCAGCTCTTTTCAGGTCATTGACCAGCTCCTCCTGTGTAGTTCTGGGCTGATTTCTCACCTTCCTTAGGATCATTGAGACCCCACGAGGTGAGATCTTGCATGGAGCCCCAGTCCGAGGGAGATTGACAGTCATGTTTAGCTTCTTCCATTTTCTAATCATTGCTCCAACAGTGGACCTTTTTTCACCAGCTGCTTGGCAATTTCCCCGTAGCCCTTTCCAGCCTTGTGGAGGTGTACAATTTTGTCTCTAGTGTCTTTGGACAGCTCTTTGGTCTTGGCCATGTTAGTAGTTGGATTCTTACTGATTGTATGGGGTGGACAGGTGTCTTTATGCAGCTAACGACCTCAAACAGGTGCATCTAATTTAAGATAATAAACGTAGTGGAGGTGGACATTTTAAAGGCAGACTAAAGACCTATTCGGACGGGACTAGTTTGCCAAACGTTTGGACTAACATCTCTGTTTATTGCGGAGGTAGGAGTGTCTGTGTTTTACATGTGGGCGTTGCACAAGACCTCTACATGCATTATTGGTGCGCAGAAAGCAGAAATTTGAATACCGGCACACGAGGGTTAGTACGGTAGTTCACGTTAACCAAAACACACAAGTAAAAGTGTTTTGGGAAAAAACTTTTTTGCCAATCACAGACATTCGCATTCCGACAGGATTAGATTTCTCAGAGGAGCGCAGAGTTTGCTGAAATACAGTAGGTAATTTGCTCTGGAATTTTTACAGAGGTCGTGTGAGAAAAAGACAGACATGGCAGATTCGGACGGGATTAAAATCACAAAGTACCTCTGTGAAACAGAAATTTCTCAAACGACCCCCTGTAAAACTAGTCCCGTCCAAATAGGGTTTAACAGGTCTTTGAGGGTCAGAATTCTAGCTGATAGACAGGTGTTCAAATACTTATTTGCAGCTGTATCATATAAATAAATAGTTAAAAAATCATATATTGTGATTTCTGGATTTATTTTTAGATTATGTCTCTCACAGTGGACATGCACCTACGATTTCAGACCCCTCCATGATTTCTAAGTGGGAGAACTTGCAAAATAGCAGGGTGTTCAAATACTTATTTTCCTCACTGTATATAAAAATAAAGAGATTTTTCCCAGCACTCATGGAGTCTCTAACTGGAGGACAGTCATTATTACTGTGGCAGAGAATTTGTTTTGATTTTCCGAGGTTCAGCTCGAGAGGAAAACGAGTGAGTGAGGAGTGAGTGAGAAACCGCATGCAAACTGATCCCGTCTTTTTCCGTTGTGAAACCCTGCGGCACCCAGTTACTGCTGAATTTCATTTTCAACCCATATTCTAAGCGACCTTGACCATTTACTGTAACATTTCTTAAATCCTGTAACAATTAAGCTTTCACTCTGCACATATGCGAGTCATCTCTGTGGTTTTTATAAATAAAATACTCCTGGCCCATCGATGTATCAACTAAAGAACAAAAAGCCAACTTAGTTTGGCGTCTCACTAATACCAGGGAGTTCCCTTTAGTTTTGGAGAAGTCGTTACCATCAGAGTAGCTTCAGTGTGTGGTTTCTAGGAAAAAAAAAAAGACACGAGTCGACTCTCCTGTTTCACCAAAAGCGGAGATTTGGAGCCAATATTTATGGCTGTGCTGCTATTGCCAAACCTTTGGTCACTTGTGCCAAGCCGAACGTTTCAATGAAAATCTTGGACTTGTGTGTCCAACACAGCCAACACTGACAATGAGAAGCATGATGTTGTTGTACAGGCATCATTGTCTGTATAGTTTCATATATATTTAAATCTCTAAAAAGGATTAATGCATCAAAAACATATCGCAATAAAAATAATCACAACGTATTAAGTTGTTCACAGTCGTCTTATTTTAATAGATTTGCAGTTTCCTACATTTTCTTTTTACTTTCAGGTGGACTATTATACATTGACATGCACTTTAAGTTTAACTTAATTAATTATTAAATAAATATTTTAATTAGCATCATTAATTAGCGGACCCCATGCAGTACCACCGCAGACCCACTAGGGGTCAAGGAGCCATGGTGTAAACAGTTCTACTCTTTCATTAGACAGCAAAAAGTGTGTTTATTAATAAATAAAAACGTAAAAAGTTCTATGATTCTGCCTTTTTTTTTTTTTTTCCCGGTTGGTCTGTTTTTATAATTTTTTTCTCTTTATAGTATCGATTTTGCGTTTGTATCGTGACAATATAATTTAGTTACCTTATCATAAGTAGTAATTCTGGTATCGTGATCATTTGAGAACATCCTTTAAAAGAGAGAAGAGCAACTCCTTCCTCAGAATCTGTATTTACATGAGCGAAGTTTCATCTGGCTGAAAACTGAGAAAGTCATGGGGGAAAAAAAAAAAATGTTTTTGGCAGTAAATTTGAGCAGCTTAAGCACTTCACCTCCCGCTATAAAACCAGCAGCCCAGCAGCAGTGCAGCAGTCTGGGTGAGAGCCAGCTGTTTTGGAAGTCACTGCGCTACTCTGCACGCTTGTGGGGGAGAACAGAACATGCAATTAGTAGAAAAAAATGTGAAAAGCTTGAATAAGGGGACTTCAGGGAGCCGAGCGTTGAAGAAACTAGTGAGAGGAAAAAGAGAAAGAAGGCGATTCTCGTCTACGTTTCTGCATTGATGCCAGATGGGGATTTGTAGCGGCTTGCTAAATCCTCGTGCTGGATTTTTCTCATCAGCTAAACGTTTCCATTTAGCGTGTAGGTCACTCAGAATCAAGAGTTCCCTCGGCGATCTCCAATTAGGTCACCTCGCTGACACCTCGGTACGGTGACCTCCATGCCAGCCCAGGAGCCACCATCTGCTTCAGCAGAACGGCTGGAAGGGGGGAAAACAGCCCGGAGTAGAACGCTGGCCCATATTAGTTCCTCGAACAGGTGGAGCTCAAATTAAATGGCATCGCCAAATTTTTTTGTAACATTTCATTAAATTGAATTCATTCAATTTTTGTATTCATTTACAATTCATAGTTCATTGGGACAATGGCCATTTTTAACACACTACACAAAAGAACTGCATTGTACCAAATTAGCGATTATATAATTATCCTGTTTATTCGCATGCTTTTATTTTATTGTCGCCTTGTTGGAATTTTATGGTAAACTTGGTTTGGGTTTGGGAAAAATAAAAACGCTCAGAAATCATGTTTACATGGAGAATTTCTTTACTCTGAAACACAACCTGTGCCTTTGGTTTGAAATATCGGTTTCTTAAATTAAAAGCTATTTATTGCGCAACACCCTCCAGCCTGAGGACGTTTCTAATCTAATCCACCAGGGCGTCTGGCCAAACAGGCTACAAGTAGTTAGGAACATGCTCGGCTGCATATTATTATGTGGAAAAGCTGCATTCTTGATGAGGTTTGTGCTTTTGTTAGCTGACGGGTAAAAAGTGGGGAAAAGTAAAAATTCTGAGTTTTTAATAATTAAACTAGTATTCTTGATTAGAGGTCGACCGATAAGAGTTTTTTCTGGTCGATGTCGATACTTAGTAATCAAGGCAGCCAGAAATCAGCCATTTTGGCCAATTTACTCTTTTTTCCCTCCCTTCGTCTCAAAATCCAACAGTTAATTAATAAGATGTGATACAGAAAACTGAAAATAACTTCTTTTTTTTTATTAAATGAAACGTTTAATGAACAAAACAAAAGCCTCTCGTCAGTGCGCTCGTTATCGGGTTTGGAAAACCGCACCCATCTGTAGCCTAAACTACAGCTGGTTGAACATTTGCTAACAATACAGTTCCAAAAAGTTCTCATTCTTGCTCCAAATACATTATCAGATTTAACCAATGAAATACAGTAGAAACGAAGGATAAGAACTTAGAGCTCGGGACACAAAGAGCTGATGGTCGCACAGCTGGATGTATTCGGCCGGCGTCAGCTGTTTTTCAGCCAATTCTGCGTCAAAGAGAACTCCGATTGGTATTCGGCTTGGCGAGTGAGCACAAAAGAAAACAAAAAAAAGAACTGAAACAATAAATGGGTAAAGAACTCCCAGGCGCTCATCATTCTTGCTACACGAATCCGTAATGATCGCGGCAGGTGAAAACGCTGCTCGCTGTACATTCACAGTTCTACATCCTCCGGTTTTGCGGTTTGAATGCTGAATACAGAATGCTGCTCCCTGCTGGTATGAGAGAGTAATGTTCTGTCACGCAAGCACACAACGTATACGCGCGTCTTGGTGCATCAGATGCGCCGGCCTAAAGATCAGTGCCATCCCTCGAAGCTGTTTCATTTAACTCCAGTGTTAAAAGTGACTATAACACGATCACAGTTTATTCATGGCGAAGCATTCGGCTAATTTTCTTTTGATCCCCGGTGCATCTCCAATTAGGAAAGCAACCTTTTCATTACCTCGTTCGACGTGAACACGACTGATACAGAGCTCTGAAAACTTCAAGGACAGTTATTAATGATGAGACGCTCATTCCAGGGTTTCAGGGGTAAAGAAATACAGGAAGGTTAATATCATCCTGCAGAACAACCGACCCTCATAACCTCATGTCCTGAGTGGAGTTAGCTCAGTTACACAGATCACTGCATTACAAGGCCACACACACACACACACACACACACACACACACACACACACACACACACACACACACACACACACACACACACACAGACACACAGACACACAGACAGACAGACAGACAGACAGACAGACAGGTAAAGAAAACTTTTAAAGGCAGTCATTAGACCGGAGGTAATTACATAACTTGTTTATGAACAGCAATTGGGAAGAACGGGGTCTCGCAGGGTCTCGACCCACCGCCTGATTTCATTCCTTCATTATGGTTCATTACAGCGAGTCAGAGGCGGAAATGACCTCGTTATAAAACAGGAGGCCTCGGGGTGCCTCTGACTGCACCTACGGCGCAATCTGATGTTATATAATCACAATCAGTGGCCTGGTGTGACTAAATGACTCATGGAAGTACACTGTGTCTGTTGGAGCTTTTTGTAGCGCTAAAGCGAAGCTGCAGCACTCGGGGGACGCGGGCGGGCCGTCTCGCCGCTACCACGTCAAATCTTTCACGAGACGATTCAGAAAAAAAAAAAAAAAACTTGACTGGTGTCAGATATACGCTAAAAAATTAAAATAAGTAAACAAAATAAAATTCTATTCAATTTAATTTAATTGTCAGGTACATGTTGGCTCTTAAAGTCATCATCCATAAACTGATCGTTTAAAATCAACTGGATATTTAAATAAATAAACAAAACAAACAAAAAACTATAGACTTCTTGCAAAACATCTACTGCTAAATTGCACTGAGGAGAACCTTCATCTGTGACCACACTAAGCAACTGCTGTACATGTCAGGAAAAGAGTGTGGATTAATAGAGAGAGAGAGAGAGAGAGAGAGAGAGAGAGAGAGAGAGAGAGAGAGAGAGAGAGAGAGAGAGAGAGAGAGAGAGAGAGAGAGAGAGAGAGAAAAAAGGGCAGCACTCACCTCGAAGCCAAGTCTGTCCTTCTCCTTCCAGAAGCAGAAATGGGTGACCTTCTTATCCCAGAATTCATCAGGCTTCACCACACACACTAAGGACACCTCGGCTGGGATCACGTTCTACACACACACACACACACACACACATTAGCACAATCAGCACTGACATGAGCTAAACGACAGGAAAAAACACATGATTTGAAATTGCCAGTCGACGTAAACAAAATCCAAACGCAACGAAAGTGGGTAAAAAAAAAGGGGGATTTCTACATGAAATCCACTGTATAAAATAAATTAGGGCAGTCCTGGTAAAAAATTAATTTTTTAAATTATTAATTATTCATTCATTCATTTTCTTCCGCTTATCCGTAAATCGGGTCACGGTGGCAGCAGTCTAAGCAGGCCTCCGCCTTCGACTGCTGCCCAATCCTCACAGCACCGTCCCTTACAGTCCCTCCTGCAGGTGGTGAGCCCACGGGAAGGCGGCCCCACGTCACTCCGACGTCACGGACCTTGATATTTCCCTCGTAAGGGACCCCCGGAACATAGAGGGTTAAGGGCCTTGCTCAAGGGCCCAAGAGTGGCAGCTTGGCGACACCGGGGCTTGAACCCCAGACCTTCCGATCGGCAACCCAGCGCCTTAACCGCTGGAGCCACCACTCCCCCTTATTTATTATTATTATTATTATTATTATTATTATTATTATTATTATAAGGTCAAGAGGAAAATTAGAAACAAGAGACCAAAACAATGCAGATGAGCTGAGGGCCACTGTTAAAGAAACCTGGGCTTCCACACCAAATCAGCAGTGCCACAGACTGATCACCTCCATGCCACACCCAGTTGAGCAAAAATAAAGCAAAAGAAGCCTCTACCAAGTATTGCGTACACATACAGTAAATAACATACTTTTCAGAAGACCAACAATTCCCTAAAAAAATTTTTTTTTTTTTGGTCTTATGAAGTAGTTTTAATAATTGAGAGAGTGAATTGGTGTTTTTTTTTTTTATTGTGAGCCAAAAATCATCAAAATGAAAAATAAACATTTGAAATATATCAGTCTGTGTGTGATGAATCTATACTATATATTCGAATTTCACTTTTTGTATTGAATTACAGAAATAAATAAACTTTGTAATGATATTCTAATTTACGAGATGCACCTGTATAAATATATACAAATTTAATAAATAAAACCTGTAATTCCATCACCAAATACTTTATGAGACACAATCAAGCATGTTCATCTTTCATTGAAAACGAAAAATTGATTGAAGTACCAAATGATCTAAAATCAACGTATACCATTCTGTTAACTTCACCCATTTATGTGCCATTTTCTGTCCATCTCAGTGTTCCTCACACAGTTATAAATGCCTGCTAACTAATTATCTTCTGGAGTTTACAGGCCAAAGAATAGAGAAGCAGAAAAGGGCTGTGTATCGGTTAGAATCTGCCCATACATAAGAAATATCACAATACAAGGGTTCAAGTTCAAGTTTATTTCTATTGCGCTTTTCACAATGGACATCGTCTCAAAGCAGCTTTACAGAATGTAAGAATTCGAAGGGTTGCGATACGATATTTTGCGATACTGTAAGCAGATATATTGGGATATTTCTCGGTCATTAAAAACACACCACCATATGCAAAGCAAAAAAACATTTACTTAAACAGAACACAGTGGGATCTGCATTTGCATCAATTTCATCTAAAATCGCGAGTACTTCGTGTCACTGTTTAAGTTCAGAGATAAGAAGACTGCTTTCTATCTAACGGTCGAGATATGAAACAAAACCCATGTATCGTACTTTATTTTATTTATTTATTTTTACATTTTATTTTTAAAATTGCAAACAATCCTGCATTACAAATGTTTATGTTTGGGAACGAAGTGTCTGATGCTCATCGATCTTGAATTTGTTTGATCATAAACACAGAACAAAACAGTAATTTGTGAAATATATCTTGAAATATTTACAATTGTTCTACTTACAATTAAATCAAAGATATATATTTATATTATATATTTTTATATATTACATTTATGTTTTAGAGATTTTCACAAACAATTCCTTTCCATACATTTCTGGTAAGTTGCCACAATTTTATTTATATTTCCAAAATTCCCAAGATGAAGTTCCAATGGAAAGTTTCTGGAAATGTGCCGAAATTTTCCACCACCAGCGATGATACAGCGCCCCTTGGAAGACAGGGGGTTAAGGGTTTTGCGCAAGGGCTTGGCGATACCGAGGCTTGAACCCCGACCCTTAACCACTAAACGACAACTTCGCTAAAAACATATAAATAAATAAATTAATTCATTAATAAATAAAATCTTTTCTTGCAGTGAAACCGAAAATTCCAGGGTTCAATCTTGATAATGCAACAGTTGTGTAGGAGTGAGGAACAAGAAAGCAACCTATTTTCTGTAAGTGGAAGGACGAGACATACTCAGGCTCCCCCACCAATGACAACAAAAAGAGACAATTATAGGAATCTGTGAGCTCGTGTATGTAGAAGGGAGCAGATAGTGTTCTGTGTTGCACTGTCCTGTGTTGCAGCAGGAGCAGTAGTTTAAATGATGCAGTTGGGGGTTTTGGAAGCGTGTGTTAGCTTTACCGTTAGCCATTGAACCGGTTAGGTAGGATAAAACATTTCTGTCCAGTTCAAATTTGTACTGAACTTTATTAAAAAATTACAAATGTAAAGAAATGTAATTTCAATTTCGTGGAAACTTTTAAAGATGGCCATTTTGTGCATGACTGGATTTAAGTTAAAATAAGATTTCATTTGTAAAACTAACTGGAACTAACATCAAGTATAGCGCGTAGTCTCACGTGTCAAAATAAACAGCACGTGTGTGTATAATGACAGCGGAAGTTCTCCAGAAACACACACACACAACCCGGAAAAACTATATCGGTATGCATTTTTGCAGGTAGCTAACAGTTCCAGCAATCAACTATCGGTGCCAGTTAATCGGCAAAAGTGATGAATCAGTCGACCTCTATTGAAAACGGGATCGTATTTAACCAGGTCTTGCAATAAGAGGTGTATTTTTCAGGCTTCTTCCATATCGCCATGCAAAAAAGGGACAAAAAGAATGAATTTCTGCAGCTGAAGATTGGTTATCGGTACCTCCGTGATGAACCGATGAGACAGAACGACTGGAGTTCAGTCAGTGCTTTGTGCCTCTGTGGTTGAGGTTAATAAAGCTTCAGAACGTGAAGGTCAATCTGCCCCCGAGATCATTTTCTGGAAATTCGTTCACCAATTCCGTTCAAAAGATGTCAATTTTTTTTCTTCCCAACTTCGCGGCCAAAAGAAGTGAATTGTGACACCAAATGAAAAGCAGACGTGTGGAAGTCCGTTTTCAGCCAGATCCCCGCGGGCGCACTGAACGAGACCAATTTTGGGCTGAAAGATGCTTTGACGTTGTTACTCGGTGAGGAGTGTTGGGATCGGCCCAGCTGAAAATACTCGTGTCTTTGCAAAAAATCTTGGGTAAGGGCTACTGTATCAGTGTACTGCAACACAAAGCAGGAGAGGCTCAATGAGAAAAAGACTTAATCCTTCGCAGAATGGTTCTCGTTCTCGTTCGGTTTATAATTACTTCTCGGTTTAACCAGAATTAAACCTTTTATTAACTCGTGTTCATTGGAGCCTTAAATGAGGAGCGTTTAACCACATCTGGAATGAAAGGTGAAAAGGAGAATGGCACATGCATATGCCACTAGCATATGTTCTTTAGTTTAGTGGGAAGAGGGTAGCTTAGTGGTTAAAATGTTGGACTTCTGCTCGAAAGATGGTGAAATCAAATCCCAGCACCACCAAGGTGCCACTGGGGCCTTTGGAGCAAAGCCCTCAACTGCTCAGTGTTATAAAATGGCAGACGTTAAGTTGTTCTGGATAAATGGAGAACATTCCATAAGAACATCCCATTCCCATGTGTTTTCATTCAGCCACAACGGTCTCAGTAAAGTCACGTACGGATGTAGGTGAGGTGAGGAGGCCTGGGGGCTCAAGAACTAGTCTAGACTAATATTCTGATATGTGATTCAGGACGCACCCCTTCGAAATCAACAGTCTACTATAATAGGACCTCTTTATCTGTGTGAAGCTGCTTTGAGACCATTTACATTGTTAAACGTGCTAATACAAATGAATTAAATTAAATGCCACATGCTTTACTGTGATCACTAAATACAACGGTTAAACACTACAAGGACATTTTGAAAAGACGTGCACAAGTTATACACCAGATGAACTCGTGACAATCATATTGCACAAACAGTATATCAAAGGCTTTAACACCAAATCCTTCAATAATGCAGCTCAGACAGTATGGGTGTTACGGTACACAAAATGCACGTTTCGGTACGTACCTCGGCACCAACGTCGGTACAGTTTGTGTAACAGTTTACATTTTTTTTTTAAAAGTGCCTGCTTGGTTAAATAATAGAAAAAGAAATTCTATTTTATAATATTTATAAAAAAATAAAATAAAACACAAAGTAAATCAAATGAATGCAAAACACTTATTATTTTGATTAAATTGCATAATCTATTAAATAGGAACAAATGAAATTGATGAAATTAAATTTAATAAATGGGTATTACTTTTCTACAGATAAGGTTCCCTGGTGGTCTAGTGGTTAGGATGCGGCGCTCTCAACGCTGCGGCCCGGGTTCGATCCCCGGTCAGGGAACCAACCCAAGTCATTAGGGTTGCACAAGCCTTAGTGCCGGCCCCAAGCCCGGATAAATAGGGAGGGTTGCGTTAAGAAGGGCATCCAGCATAAAAACATGTGGCGACCCCTAATGGGAGAAGCCAAAAGAAAGTTTATTTAATTTTTACAGATATCTTCTATTTAACTGTTCTACTTATTTCAGCATACTGTAACAAATGTCTTCACAGTGACACTGCACTAACTCTAGTTTCTTTTTTATACCCTTGGAATTGTTGTTTGTTTTCATGTTTAATACTAATAAAAAAAATAATAATAAGTGACACTGCACTGAAAGTATGAAATGGAGACTAAACAAACGTGCGTTCCACCATTAATACATTCGCACAACTCTTTTCCGCACGGGAAAAAAAAAAAAACGGAAAAGGTCTGGTCACAAATGCACAAACACAATGTTGAAATTCTGATTGACACGTGAGCATCCCTGCCCACATGGAAAAATAACCAAAAGCAAACAAAACACCACAACTGCAAAAACTATTAACATACATAACAGGCATAATGCAACACAAAATTCCCAGTTTTCCCCCTCACATTAAAAAGCTATGGGTCAGAGTGCAGGCTTAGCCATGCAAAATTCCAGGGATTTCCAAGACTCAACACTTTCCATTGGAACTAACAGGAATATAACGATTAACGAATGAACTGGGAATTTACAAAATTGTACAAACGGAAAATCTTGCAGGATTATTTTGGTTTGGTTTAAATTTCACTAATATCTACCCTGCACATTGAAACCCCCCTGTAGCCTGGCTTGCCGCTAGCTATGCTCTAAACTCGGAGTTAATGCAAGTCTACAGATATTGCGATGGAAATGCTCAAAACAAGCGGCGCTCCACCTTCTCCTCCAAATGGATTCGCTTATGTGGGATCAAGGTGCTCATCGTAACACAACACAAGCCAGCATTAATCAATCCACTGATTCAATCCATATCCACTGATCCGCCCAGTTAGAGGCTCCACACACACAGAAAAGGCGTAAATAGGTTTTAAAAGTCCCGCAGTGCATCGGTGAGGGAAAAGCCTTAGCTATAAATTCTCATGAAGGAGAGAGATCCGACAGTCTGACTGAAGTAGGTCAAATCACATGGGCTTGTATTAAAATCCTCCTCTATGCTTGTAGGTAGGTCACAGAACCAACCCACAAACAAAAAAAATTTTGCTGCAAAAATGTTCCATGAACCCATTCAAAAAGCGTTTAATATTTTGAGCCTGCTGATGATGTGTGGTATAACCCACAGCTATATGCTAAACACAGTAGTATAGGAGTATATTCAACCATTTATCACGGCTCACTCTCTCTTACCTGGTCTCCAAAACGTCCTACCTGCATGTTCTCTCCGATAAACTCATTTCTAATCATGTCCACCCTCATCGCTCCTGATGAAAACCTCACGTCTTATTGTTAATGCCACTGTCTCTAAACCGTAAATAATCATACTCACCACTGTCTTATAAACTTTTCCTTTCACTCTTGCAGATACTCTTTTGACTACATCTGCAAGTCCGTTTGCAGAATTGCAGGCCAAAACCTGCAGGAAACCGTTACAATGTAAAATGTGCCAAATCTAATATGCGGATCTCAAACCTAAATTTCAGACCGGATCACCAATGACCACCACAGGTATTGTTAACCAACAGGGTACCGGTGGAAACTGGGCTACTGTTGGCTGAAGGAGGATAAGGAGAGGAGAAAGAAGTCTACAGAGACGGGAGACCAAGTGGAAGGGGAGGAGGGTCAGGAACATTGGAGGTGGGTTTAAACTGTTCTATCCTGGTGTGGACGGAAAGAGAAATGGTGTAGAGGTGGTCCTGAAGGAAGAGAACAGTGAGTGTAGTGGAGGTAGAAGAGAGTTTCTGATGGAGGAATTCAGGTGGAAGAGTTCAGGTACCTGGGGTCAACAGTGCAAAGTAATGGAGAGTGTGTAAGAGAAGTGAAGAAAAGAGTGCAGGCAGGGTAGAGAGGGTGGAGAAGAGTGATAGCAGGAGTGATTTGTGATAGAAGAGTGTCTGTGAGAGTGAAAGGGAAAGTTTATAGGACCGTGGTGAGACCTGAGATGTTGTATGGATTAGAGACAGTGGCATTGAGTAAAAGACAGGAGGTGGAGCTGGAGGTAGCAGAGCTGAAGATGTTGAGGTTTTCGTTGAAAGTGACGACGATATTGGGCAGACGGTTATAATGTTATGCCTGATCAGTGTGTGTGTGTGTGTGTATATATACACACACACACACACACACACACACACACACACACACACACACACACACACACACACACACACACACACACACACACACACACACACACACACACACACACACACACACACAGTTTTTATAAACTTTTCCTGCCTGATGAGCAACAACAATAACGTTCCTTCAAATAAACGGCAAATACTAAAAAGTTCACATAACCTCCCCTGTACAGATGTGCATTATTGGATCATTTTTTCCACAAAAAATCAATGGCCAAGTACAAAATTTCTGTCAGTCATTCTTGTTTGACTGGGTTTCACTCTGTCTACTTTTAGGACTTGCATGAAAATCTGACAATGTTTATAGTCATATTTAGGCAAAAAAAAAAAACAAAAACAAAAAAAAAAAAAGGGTTCAAGCTCCACTGTATATCTCCCCTTTTACAGTAAATGTGTGTTTAAAACAGAAACACTGGTTTGTTCCTACCTGCAGCATCAAGACGACCGTCTTCACCACGTTCCACTGAGACCTCCTGCCGTCCACAATCACAGTGAAACCACGTGCTTTACACTTTTCACTGTGGACACACCCACACAAGAGAAAGACTTCAGAGAGACTGAAATGAACATGGACAGATGTACCGATAAGGCAGAAAATCACACACAGCTGCATGAATAGAAAGAAAGAAAAAAAAAGAGCAGAAAGATATACATAAAGGATGAGACCAGCACTCATGAACATCATCGATTCCTCCTGGAGGGAGGCAGTAGCTCAATGATTAAGGCCTTGGGCTATTGATGGGAAGGTTGGGGGTTCAAGCCCAGGTATTGCCAAGCTGCCGCTTTTGGGGCCCCTGAGCAAGGCCCCTAAATCTCGGTGCTCCAGGGACCATGTACATTGGCTGACCCTCTGCTCTGACCCCAGCTTCCCAACATTACTGGGCTGCGCGAATAAAGAATATCACTGTGCATGTGACAAGTGTAAAGAACCTTCTTTCGTTCGTTCCTCACTTACTTTCCCTTCTTTTTTTCTTAAAAAGGAGAATGTTCAGTTGGGTTGAGGTCAGGTGACTCACCATTTCTGTGCCTTAGGAAACTCTCGATTTGCTCAGGCACTATGGTTTTTATCCCTCTGTCATTATGTCATTATCCACACTAGACTACTGGAAGAGGAAGCAGACAGCAGAGCCTATCATTTTAAAACTGGTCCTGGTGATCACACCACCATTTGGAAGGAATTTACCGAAATCTGTGATAAGCTCCGCCCCCAAATGAGTCTCAACAACACGCAGTTGTTCACTCGCTCACCAATCCATACAAAGTGCTTGTCAGTTGGGGTCATTATATAGGATGCCGGGAATGAAAAAGAGGGACACTGAGGTAAATCGCATGCGTCAGAGGAGAGGCCGTCACCGGAGAGGTAATTTGGTCATAAGCGTTAAACTTGCCCTGTAGTGTAGTCAGTGATGTAGCGTAAAAACTGTAGGTTACTTATCTCACATTCATTCACTTATGTCCATTATATAAAAATGCATTAAGTGTAAAAACAGGCATAACATTATGACCACCTGCCTTATATTGTGTTGGACCCCTAAAACGGTTCTGACCGTCGAGCATTACAAGCAAAAACTTCTTCAGCAGTTTGAGCTACAGGAGCTTGTCCGTTAGATCGGACCACATGGACCAGCCTTTGCTCTTAACGTGCATCAATGAGCCTCGGCTGTTCACCACTGTTCCTCCCCTGGATCACTTTTGATAGATACTGACCATTGAAGACTGGAAACATCCTACAAGAGCTGCAGTTTTGGAGATGCTCTGGCTCAGTCGTCTAGCTGTCTAGCTGAGAATTTGTCAAACTTGCCCATTTTTCCTGCTTCTATCATCAACTTTGATGACCGTGGGGATGAACGGCAGGAGAAACATTTTATCCTCGAGGAGTCCTCAGCATCTGCAAAGTACCTTCAAGCAAACGAGGCTTCTTCAATACCTGAAGAAACCTGCTCTGGTTCCATCAGACATCAACAACTACAGACCGATATCACTTCTCTTCTTCTTTTTAAATCTCTGGAACGCACTGTTTTTAACCAAACTGTCTGTCTATCTCTCATAGATCAACCTCCATGATTCAAACCAGTCTGGCTTCAAAGCGGTACGTTCCACAGAGACTGCCCTTTTGGCTGTCACTGAGAAACTACATGGAATGGAAGGTCGCTCATACCAGGAAACATGGAGGGGGTCCACATCTGCCCTATGCAAACTCTCCACTGGTGTCCCACAAGGCTCAGTACTTGGTCCCCAACTCTTCTCCCTCTGTACTCACTCTATTGGTGAAGTCATATCACGTGTTTTCTTACCACTGCTATGCTTATGACACTCAACTCAATTTCTCCTTTCCTCCCTCCGATACCACAGCTTCCGCTCGGATGCTTGACAGACATATCTTCATGGATGAGTGCTCATCAACTAAAACTCAAGACCAGCAATACAGAACTGCTGGTCATCCCAGGTGATTCATCTCCAGGTCAAGATCTCTGAACACTTCATGACTCTCTGCTCTCCCTTTCAGCCACTGCTCGCAAACTTGGGTAACTATGAAAATCAACTGTCCTTCTCCTCACATGCTGCTAATGTGGCTCGTTCTTGTCTGTTTCTTCTCTACAACATCAGAAGGATTCGACCATTTCTGTCCACACAGGCTGCTCAAGTGCTTGTTCAGTCTCTTGTCATTTCGAGACCGGACTACTGCGACTCTCTGCTGGCAGGTCTTCCTCTAAACGCTATTTGTCCACTTTAAATGATCCAAAACGCAACTGCGTGACTTGTGTTCAATCTGCCCACGTTCTCCCACCCCACTGCTGCGCTCCCTTCACTGGCTTCAAGTAGCTGCACATATCAGATTCAAAACACTGATGCCTACAAGGCCAAAAATGAATCAGCACCATCTTACCACAGAGACCTAATCACACCTCGCACTGCACCACGCTGTCGGAGATCCTCCAGCACTGCTCGACTGGTACCACCCTCTCTAAGAATGAAAGGTAAGTATACTTCAAGGCTCTTCTCTGTCCTGGCACTGAGGTTGTGGAATAAACTTCCCCTGGATGTCTGAACCGCAGAGTTTCTGGCTATTTTCAAGCGACGGGTGAAGACCTACCTCTTCCTGAAACACTTAAACTAACACTTTCCAGGTTTGCTCTACTTATAAATCAGCCTACAACTCTGTTGAGAGGTTTTTCTTAAGTTTGTCATCTAGCGTACCAGTGTAGATTTATTCATTTATAGAGACTCAAAGCACTTTTGTACGTCGCTCTGGACACAAGCGTCAGCCAAATGCCATAAAAGTAAATGTAGAAGCCTCTTAGGGAATGAAGTCGTTCACTCAGAATTCAGACACCGCTACATAGTGTTAAAGGAGTTTGATGATGCGCTACGTATCGAAAAATAAACGACAAAAATTTTCATTTTTGGATTGCCTTTTCATTGAGCTACTTTGATACTTGATCATCTTCCGAAAATATAAAGAGAAAAAAATAACAGAGACAGACAAATGAAGAAACAGAAATATAACCAAAATATAAAAAAAATCCACTCATAGATCCACCCATTGATGTGCCTCGAACAGATACGGAGAACAATCTAGAACCCTCCATGCTTTGTTTCTGTCCGCACACACTGAAAAGCATAACACACTCGCTGCTTTGCTATGGTGATATTTAGCCCGCTCTGCTCTCAGTGACTCAAATATTCCAAAAATACATGCCAAATCTGAAACGGCAGGGCAGGGCACGCTGCAGCGTGGCTCAGCTGGCATTTAAATGGCACTCGGGCTCAGTCTGGAGGGTTTCGGGCGCCAGGCTCGTTAAATTGCTTATAGAAGATCGGCGGAGAGCAGTGCGAGAAGAACCGGTGTGTTTCGTAATTAACAGCAAACCCAGGGATCGAATGTTGACTCCCAGAAAGCTGAGTACAAAGTAATTACATGAATGCTGAAAGGTTTAAGCTGCTTAGGCTTAAAATATTTCGCAGACAGGATCGTGAGGAATTAACCTTGCGCTCACATTTACGGGAGAAGTCTCCGGTCTCCAGTCCCAGTGGTTTGGACCAGTCAGAGCTACGAGTTCTTCGACATGGGGGAAGTCTTATGGAATTTTCGTTGGTTTTTATTTCTGGTGTTTGTTACACTTTTATGCAGATTGAGCCACAATTATTTATAAAACTAGACGACTGACGGTTATGGGCCCATCATGCTGGTGCTGGGATTTGACTTTGAGACCTTCCATCATAACCAAAGAGCTACCGCTGTTTAGTACTGTTACAACCCAAATCGTTCCACAACATTAAATATAGCTTTGTGGTGGCAAAAGTAACTCAGTCATACTATATATACACTGACCAGTTTATACTATACTGGTTCAGTATCTATCAACTGGTCCAAGGAAGGAACGGTAGTGACAGGCACACGACCCGACCTGACAGACGAGCTTCTATAGCACTGATTAATATGCTCATGGTCATGGCACAGTCTATAATGGATGACTTTAGCTAATGGCTTTTTTTTCAGCTTCCAAACGAGTTTGTATAACTCGAGAGATTCGTACGCCTTTTCGTTTTGGTTGGAACGAGACGAGATATCTGGTTGTCTTGGCTAGACCACCATTTAGGATCCTTCAGCCAAGAAAAGAAAGGAATAGAGAAAAAGAAAAGAAAACATTCAGAAAGTCATTCAACTAAGTTTTTTTCATTTGATGTTAATATTTTGATTTTCATTCAAGTGTTACTGATTTAATAGTCGATCAGCTGCTTTCAAAGTTACAAAGAAAAAAGAAAGAAGCATCCTTCAGCCAAGACAAGGACACCAAGTCTAAAAGGATATTAGCTGAACATCATGCTCAGCCTTTTATTGCTAATCCATAATGACAATTATCCATAGATAATATTTCATCTCCAACGTCAATCTGTTTCCTGAATAAACTTGACAGATCAGCAGAGAAGCCTCGATGCTGTGGAAATGAGGTTGCGCTGACCTGGGGATGCTGAGCAGGTAGTCTAGCGTGGAGCTGAGCTCCTCCATGCTGGTCTGCTCCGTGCATAGCGGGATGGTCAAGATCAGGCCGCTGCGCCGGTCTTTACCTCCTGAGAGAAAAAGAACGATTACAAAATAAGGACTACAGTGCTGAAGGTCAATACAGATATTTTCGAAATCAGAAAGCAGGTGTACGAGACTGTCTCTCTTCACCGCACTCGAAATAATGTCTGTACCACGCTGCTGCTGATATCCGATTGGCCAGAATGTACCAATTCAGAATTCATTTTATAGTAGGGGTGTAACGAAAGCAATTCTCGTTTTACGTGCAGAACATGCTGCAGTTAGCATGTTTGCTCCGGCCTCGCGTTTTGAGCACAGTGCTGCTGCTCGAGCCGTATCAGAAACACGATTTCGTGCGGATGAGCGGAATGGCTGCCGAAGGTCTAGAGATATGGGTTTCTCTTGAAAAAAGAAAATCCGCATAGCTTGACGGAATGAAAGAAGGATGAAAAGAATGAATTCATTACTGAATAAATAAAATGAATGAATACGTAAATAATCTTGTGGTTTTCTTAAATGCAGACGTTTGTCAAAGTATGCTGAAATAATTAGAATCGTTAAGTAGGACATATCTTTAAAAAATTAAATATTTAATGTAAAACACACACACACACACACACACACACACACACCTCTCATTTGGACCATTTTTCTGAATAGAAAAATAAATGATGGGTTAAAAAAAATTTTTATAAAAAAATAAAAACAACATCGACATCAGTTTATCCCGAGAAACCAAAGAAGTGCGACTTTGAAAAACGATGAACGCGCGCCATTAGCGGTTTACGCAGTCATTCCAATAACAGCACCCCGTAATCAATCAGATTATCCTCCATTAGACTCCTAAAAAAGACGAGACAGTAGTTTCCAGATGGAACTGTGAGAGAGAGGATTTCTGGAAATTTGGATTTTTCAAAACGGCAAAACTAAAAATACAAAAAAAAACGTGGAAAAAAATTATTAAAAAATAAAATCTTAATTTCTAGCGTGCATCAGCCACGTGGACGTGAGCGGGACACCAGAGTTCAGATTAATCTTCAAAAAGAGAAGAGAGATCGCTAACGAAGAAGAAGTGGATTAGCCTGGGGAACGCGCTCGTTAGCTGAATGTTTGGTTTTCGTTTCTCAAAAGTATTTGGACACCCAACTATAAGATTGGTTGTGCTTTTTAAACATCCTATTCCACGTTGGGTTTGCTGCTCCACTCTTCTGGGAAGATGTCCCACCCGTTTTTGGAGTGTGTTTGTAGAGATGTGTGCTTGTTCCATCACAAGGATGTGTTCATAAAGTCAGATGCTGATGTAAGTGAGGTGAGGTGAGGTGAGGAGGCCTGGGGGGTGCGGTCAGGGTTCACATTCATCCCAATAGGGATAAATGTGTATTCTCACTCGCTTTTCTTTAATATAATAAACTCGGATTAAAAAAAAAAATTGGACTAAACCAGAAAATGTACAAAAGGCTCTTGTATCCTGGAACTTTTTCTGTTTTCACAAAACCCCAAATCCTGAAGCCTGGTGTAGAGTGATGATAAAGATCTATGAACATCTATTAATAATAAATTCATGAATCGTACTTTTTCTAATTAAATTATAACAATCATACAATTAAAAAATTCTATCAAGTTTCTTCGGTGTAAAAGACTGTGTCAAGGTTGTTATTGTAGCTAAACGGTGTGTTACAGCGAGTACATTAACCTGTGATTTCAGAATCGACTAGAGAATCTCCTTCCAAATCTGCTGACCAATCAGAATTGACACATCATTAATATTATTATTATTATTCAAATATGCTCTTTGACCGCTCAAAGCTGATGAGAGATGACAATCTAAATATCATAAATATCTGACGCTCTTCATTACCTGATAGAAACGCCAATTTCTTCTTCAGTACCGGCAGAATGGTGGAGGCGTCCATGCTGGAACGACTTCAGATCACGAGGCTGCGAGAGACGGAAGTCACAAAAAGATCACAATAGTGTTCAGAAGCTCGAGTGGAACTTTACCTACAGTATCTTTTTTTTTTTTTTTTTCAAGACAAAGAAAGAAATTATAGAACAGTGAAATCATTTCATCATCATTTCACCCCCAGTGATTTTGGGAAGCTGGGGTCAGAGTGCAGGATCAGCCATGATACATCACCCCTGGATCACAAAGGGTTAATGTTTGGTAATACCAGGGTTCGAAACCCATGACCTTCTGATCTGTAACCCAGAGCCTTAACCACTAAACTGCCACCTCCCCAAAATGGAGTGTTATTAGACTGTAATTAATAAATCACCAGCATTGTGTCCAATCACTGGACATTTGGTGTCCCAGGTGAGGTCTGGTTCCGCTCAAGGTTTCATCCTCGTGCGGTTTCCTCACCAACCAAACGTAAACTTACAGGGGACTGATTTTCGATGCCAACATTTATGTTCGCTTTCTATTTCCGTTTGGAAAACCTGGAACAATGTCTATTGTTTGGTTACTGAAAAATGAATAAAATTGATCCCGTGGTCGAATATAAAACATGATTGTATTTGCATGTGTTGTGTCTCACCTCAGTAAGTAGCCTGGAACAGTTCAGATCATTCTCTCGCACCGTCCCTTAGTGTCCCATGTCCTATCAGGAGGAACAATAAACAATTATTATAATTATTATTAATATTACCGTAATTTCCGGACGACTAAACGCACCCAAATATAAGCTGCACCCACTGAATTTGACAAAGATTTTTATTTTGAACATGAATAAGCCGCACCTGTCTATAAGCCGCAGGTGTCTACACTGAAACTAATGAACTTTACACAGGCTTTAACTAAAGACAGTGTCTGTTACACGGCTTGTATCTAAACAGTAGCCTACCAAGAAAGTCATTGTTCACTGTCTTCCTCCTTCCTTTCACAACAATTTATCTCGGGAGTTTATCTTTTGGCATCGTCGTGCGTTTAAAAATCACCATCGGTGAATCTTTTCTCTCGATGCCCTGCAGCTCAGAACACAGGTGAAGTGCGTGTTTTTATGCCCGGTTGTTTTCAGCGTGACGAATGATTCACATTTCCTGTAGACAGTCCGAGTGAGCGGCAGGTCAAACGTCAGAGGAACATCATCCATATTTATGATGTGGTGCTGCCCGATTCAGTGGGAGCGCATCTGATTTAATATAAAGAGTTTCATTGGTTCACCTGAACCCATTCCGCAATTTCATTAATCTAATGTTATGGGGTTCAGTGTTTTGGCTTGAAGTTTGTGAAACCGGGAAAAACCCCGGAAAAATCCATAAATTAGCAGCTTCATTGTTTAGGCCACGGAGTTCAAAGCGTAAGAAAAAAGTAGCGGCTTATAGTCCGGAAAATACGGTACTCTTACTGGGTGCACCAGTATACAGATAATAAAACATATCACATATATAAGATGTGACCGTAGTCGACTAACTGCATTATAGAAATAACTGCTTCTTTATATCAATCTAAAAGATTTTAATAAAAATCAAACAAATTCAATGAAAAAGTGAACAGTTCATTAAAATTAAACAAAAACAATCTATGTAAAAAATAAATTGTAAATGAAGAAATTTAAAGCAGTGGTGCTCCTCTTTACTATACATCATACAGCGGCACATCTATGGACATTTCACAGAATTCCTTATTCAGTCATTCAGCTAAAAAGAGATTTAGAATGTAAACTGGAGCTGAGGGAATAATTTAGTGCTGGTAAACACTGGAACTTTTAAACACCTCGATAACCAAATGATTATGGATGGATGGATGGATGGATGGATGGATGGATGGATGGATGGATGGATGGATGGACGAATGGATGAATGTGTAGATAGAAAGGTATATGGATGGATGGATGGATGGATGGATGTGTAGATAGAAATGGTATATGGATGGATGGATGTGTAGATAGAAATGGTATATGGATGAATGGATAGATGGATCTGTAGATAGAAAGGTATAAGGATGGATGGACGGATGGATGGATGGATGGATGGATGGATAGGTATATGGATGGATAAACGGATGGATGGATGGATGGATGGATGGATGGATAAATAGATGTGTAGATAGAAAGGTATATGGATGGATGGATGGATGGATGTGTAGATAGAAATGGTATATGGATGGATGGATGTGTAGATAGAAATGGTATATGGATGGATGGATGTGTAGATAGAAATGGTATATGGATGAATGGATAGATGGATCTGTAGATAGAAAGGTATAAGGATGGATGGACGGATGGACGGACGGACGGACGGACGGACGGACGGATGGATAGGTATATGGATGGATAAACGGATGGATGGATGGATGGATGGATAAATAGATGTGTAGATAGAAAGGTATATGGATGGATGGATGGATGGATGAATAGGTATTTGGAGGGATGGGTGGATATTTGTAGTACAGGTACACAGCAACGAAATGCAGTTTGGCATCTACAAGAAATGCAAATAGTAACAATTGTGCAAATGGACACGTGCAGATGAATATGCAAATATATGTACAACATGTAAATTTAAACCCAGTGGTGGACGAAGTACAAAAACCATGAAGTTGAGTTGAAGCAGATACACGATGTAAAAATGTGACTAGTAAAGATAAAAGTCTCCCTTTAAACTTTCACTACAGTAAAAGTACAAAAGTTTTTGCCTTTAAATGTAAAGTATCCAAAGTACTATGATTTATTACAGCTATAATGTTGCTATGATCATTTTTATCACAAGATTCCTTACTTAATCAACTCATTATGAGAAAAGACTCGTTAATATCATTCTATTAATAGATTTAACACTGATTGATGTGTTGCAATTATCATGAGCCCAAAACATTTTCAACTACTTCAAAAAGAAAAAAAAATAAAATATAAAAAAAACCACTAACGAATTACATTAACTTTTTACTGTCCAACACTGTATATAAGGAGATAAATGTATGGCAAATAAATATATAAAGGCTCCAGCAGCCTCCTCAGATATGAGGAGAGTCTAGGGGTTGATGTTTGAGGACATGTGAATTGATCCCCTGGTCACATAAATGTTAGCAGACTGCTAGCTAGCGACCAGAGACTAGACATAAAGGAAATGTTTTTGCACCCCCATATAACCAAAATGGCACGATCCTCGTTTCATAGAATCTCTACGAGGACTCGACTGTGAGATGAATCAGACTTGGGGTCGAGGGTATTGTTGTGCATCTGTTTTGTAAGGCTGTAGTGATATAATACCTCTATTCTAAAGCTGGAATTGAAAAGGAAAACACTTTTTTTTTTTTTTGTCCTACATTTTAGATAATTGAAACTTTTGGTCACTTGGTTTTAACAATTGTCTTCCAGCTAATGAAGATCCAATAACACCAAAGGAACAGGTGGAAGGAGCTGATGGTCCTGATGGTCCCTCTCAAGAAGACTTTTACCAACTCGAAGAAAAGAACAAAAGAGTCATGCTTTCTTTCCCCCCCACTCGAAAACGATG
The DNA here is from genome assembly GCF_946808225.1 of Silurus aristotelis. Taxonomy (NCBI): domain Eukaryota; kingdom Metazoa; phylum Chordata; class Actinopteri; order Siluriformes; family Siluridae; genus Silurus; species Silurus aristotelis. Next base: position 6,761,452 of record NC_139576.1, read on the forward strand.
CTTTCTGCTTCTCACTGGACAAGTCATCACCAAACTGAACTAGACAGATGTCAGATGAAGGGCTGATCAGATGAAGGGCTTAAGCATGTAAATTAAAAAAACAGTTCAGAATGCACTGTATTATGTTTCCTTTTTGTTTTAGTTGGAAATGATACCAAACTTTAAAAACTTGGTCGTTTTCTTTGACCTATGACTCCTTTGGAAACCCGTTTCCGTCTATGTTTCCTCACACTTGAGACTTCTTTAAACTAAAAATTTAATTCTAACTGATTTTTCTTTCAATTCTGACTTTATTTCTCGTAAACATCCAACATTTCTTGCTTTTTACGCTACACAAAAAACACATTCAGAAACCACACATGCAATGCACACAAGCCAAACACACACGGAGTACACAGTACATGCAGTCGCACAAGCAACACACTACACATGCAGTACACACAGTAAACACATGCAATACACTACACTGTATACACACTACACATACACACACACACTGTAAACACATGCAATACACTACACTGTATACACACACTACACACTGTATACACACACAAACACACTGTAAACACATGCAATACACTACACTGTATACACACTACACACATGCAATACACTACACTCTATACACACACACGCAATACACTACACTGTAAACACACTACACAGTGCACTACACACTGTATACACACACACACAGCACACTGTAAACACATGCAAAACACTACACTGTATAAACACACTACACACACACACACACTTCACAGTGCAGACACAAACAATACACACTGTAAACAAATGCAATACACTACACTGTATACACACACTAAACACATGCAGTATACAGTACACAGACACACTACACCGTACACACACTATAAACTACACACTGTATACAAACACTACACATTACACACAATACTCTACACAAAGTATACACACTACACACAATACTCTACACAAAGTATACACACTACACACAATACTCTACACAAAGTATACACACTACACACAATACTCTACACAAAGTATACACACTGTAAACACATGCAATACACTACACTGTATACACACTACACACATGCAATACACTACACTCTATACACACACACGCAATACACTACACTGTAAACACACTACACAGTGCACTACACACTGTATACACACACACACACACACACAGCACACTGTAAACACATGCAAAACACTACACTGTATAAACACACTACACACACACACACACACTTCACAGTGCAGACACAAACAATACACACTGTAAACAAATGCAATACACTACACTGTATACACACACTAAACACATGCAGTATACAGTACACAGACACACTACACCGTACACACACTATAAACTACACACTGTATACAAACACTACACATTACACACAATACTCTACACAAAGTATACACACTACACACAATACTCTACACAAAGTATACACACTACACACAATACTCTACACAAAGTATACACACTGCATACAGTTTATTGTACAGACACACACATTACACTGTACACAAACTATACACTACACACTATAGAAACACCACACAGTACACACAATACTCTAGACAATACACACACACTACCTACAGTAGACATACAATAGACTACACATTTCATACACACACACACACTACACACGCACACACAATACAAAACCCAGTACACAAGAGACACAACACAAACAATACACACAGCATACACAGTGCATGCAGTACACACACACAGTATTTAGAACAGGATGTGTACTATTACTCCACACTTTGTAGTGCGCTAGTACGCGTGCGCGTTCCAATCCGACACCTGGACTCCTGAGCACTCGCGTATTAACAAGTACGCCACGGCTACATCCGGGAACTTTCTCTCATACACTTCTATTATCACAGTTTAAACAGGGAGCCTGGGATAACCGTTAGTAATAATAATACAAATAAATATTGTTTCTGGGATGTTAGTATCTATTATACTATATATTATATTTCTCGGCCCGCGTGTGTGTTTGTGTGTGTGTGTGTGAGAGAGAGTGTGTGAGTGTGTGTGTTAGCGTTGAGTTTTTTGGTTTTATCCTGAACATCCGGGACATTGAGTGTGAACTAGCCCTCAGCAGTGTTAGCTCTGCCCCGTGTCCTGCAGCACTCCGTTCTCTATCATAAACACATTCACGGCTGAAACGCGTCTCGCAGGCCTACGTTACCTTCTGCCCGTCTTCAGGATCTCCTTTTCCCCCGCAGCTGCGTTTATTTCTGTACTGAGGAACCGAGAGCTGCTCAAAACCCTAGCCCCTGTGTTTTGTGGGAAAAGGGGCGGGGCGTAATAGGAAAAGCTGCGCCCATTAACCGCGCCAACCAATGACATGTGTTGAAGACGATGGGCGGAGCCAGAGCGACTCGGACTGCATGTTCAGGATGCGTCATTTAAAATAAACAAGAATTTAATAAAGATAAAAAAAAAAATATATATAAAATGTGAAACAAACTTCAAAATATTAACTAAATAAAATTTGATTTTGGGATTTTATGCACAAATTCATTGAGATAAAGTCTTAATAATTATTGTATATAGTTTCTGAGGAAAGAACAAATAAAAAAATAATAATTTAGTATATTGTACTGTATTAAGCTATATTAATTATTATTATTAATTATTATTATTATTAATATTATTAATATTAATAGTAGTAGTAGTATGTGAACCATGGTACAGAATATATATATATATATATATTTTTTTTTAGAAAAATGTATATACAAATTAAACATATATATATATATATATATATATATATATATATATATATATATATATATATACAATTTGATGCAAAGTAAATAAAAAAATACATTATAAATTAAAAAATATTATTATTATTATTATTATTATCATTATTATTATTAAGTAAACCATTACAAAAACTATGTTGCATCTAAGGAAAATCTATAAATAATTATTAAATTTGCTCAAACTTTTTTTAAGTAGTATCAGGCTGTGCATTTTACACCAAGGTCTTTAGTGGTGTCCTATCCGAATCAGTCCACCTCTTAATACCATCATTATGACTCCACAGCTATAGAAACCATCAATATTAAGCAGTAGAACACAGACAGGAATCTTATACAGTGAGATTGAAAGTCATTTCTAAAACAAAAAACCCAATGAACACAATTCAACAAGTCTTCTTTCACTGTAGCCGCAGCTGCACCACCAACATTCTTTTTTCATTTATTTTGTGCATTAGAGTTTACTGAAGATATGAAATGAAGGCAAATTGTATGTTTTTGTGCTACAGTGTTTATCCCAGCAGAGAACGACCTGCTGGCCCTGTCCACCAGCCACTGATATAGAGTAATTAGAGGTAAATGGAAGAAACAAAATGAACAATAATTTAAAATAATTTATAAATCAGAAAAAAATGTAATAGCCATTGAGATCTTGCATGTGTGTGTGTGTGTGTGTTTTAATTATTTATTATCATAGGGAAGATGTGCCAGAAGTATGTGGACACCTGGCTATCTCACCCATATGTGTTTCTTTCCTAAACTGTTGTCACAATATGGAAACATGCTTGTATAGTCTTTTTTTAGCCTTTTTTTTTTTTTTGTAGCCTTCCAATTTTTTTCTTCAGTAGAACTAAGAAAACTGCTCCACCGTGATGCCCACAGACACGCCCCAACATCTAGTGAACTAGTCTACTTTTTACATACTGTATTAGTGGAGGTTCTTCTAATGAAGGTTATAAATAAATCTGGAATGAGATGTTTAACATTATGTGCACACAGCATTAGGTGATATATAACTTATAGCCTAGAATTTAGTTCACTAGTACGTGATTCGAGACTCAACTTCAAGATGGTGGTCGTGTGATTTGAGTGACAGCTGTGACCAATCAATCGTCTGGACTATTTCTAGTTTCACAAAAATATCCAGGAGCACGTTCACCCACTGCTATCAGCTATCCTGGTGTTCTGTGCTATCATGCTTCCATATCTCTCAGAACAAGAGCACAGAATCTTATTAACAACGTTAATTTGGCACCCATTAATGTTCTAAACCAGGGGTGTCAAACTCAATTGCACAGGGGGCCAAAACTCAAAGCACACTTTAGGTCACGGGCCCAACAGGATAAATATTAATTGAACACACTTTTTTTTTTTTTTTTACATAAATATAAATAAAAACAGAAATTTTTTATTATTCCAGAATAAATTAATTTAAAATTTAAATATATCATATTTAGCTCTCCATAAATATATATTTTATCAAAATTATCCAAGTTAGAAATATGAACATGCTGCAAAAAAAAAAAGAAAAAATGAATAAGAATTGAGCTTTTAAGTGAACATTAAAATAACAACAAATCAAAACAATCAGATTTCTTTGCTCTTATGACATTCATTCATTTTCTCCCTCTTATCCGTCTCTTATGACATTTTATTAAAAAAAAAAAAAACTTTAAATAACTTAAAATATTTTGCTCTCCATAAAAATATCTCCTATCAAAATGATACAAATTCAAAATATGTACATGCAAAAAACAACAACATGGAAAATAAATAAAATTTGTGCTTTTTAGCAAAAGTGAAAATTTTGCTTTGGTGAAAAACATCTGCTGAAATGTCAGATTCTTCTTTAACTCTTCTACTTTCTGTATCTTCTGCTCTGCATTCAGGTTTTTCATCTTCTCCTGATGTTTTGTCTTATAGTGTGTCTTAGATTCAATTCCTTAATTACAGCCACATTCGCTCCACTAATAAGACACGCGTGTTTACCGGCAGTGTCAGTGAACATCTACTCAGAATCCCATTGGTTTTGAAAGGCTCTGTTTTCAGAATCCACTTTTTTCTTGGCCATTTTGAGGGGCTTCACAATAACTGTACAATAGGGTTAAATACATCAACAGAAGCTCGATTTGATTGACGCTGGAATGTTCCCAGGTAGTCTAGCGTTCGGTAAGGCAGCTGAAGCGCTGCATTATGGGATTTGTAGTTTGTGTTATCAGCGCTTCATATCGTCGGGACATTGATAACAATAATAATAGATCTATATAAAATCATCTCGCGGGCCGGATATAATTGTACGTCAGGCCGGATTTGGCTCACAGGCCTTAAGTTTGACACATATGTTCTAAACCCTGCTGAACACCTTCGGGATGAATTAAAATGCTGACTGGGTTCTTTAAAATGCCCTTATAAACACTACAATCAGGTGTCCAGAGAAATTGCTCTATACTTTGTTTATTGTCTGTGAATAATGTTGGCTTTCAGCCTTTTTAGCCCTCCTCAGTGTTTTGCATGATAGCAAAATCTTTTATTCTTTTTATTTGTTCTCATGCAATGTGCTAGACACGACAGCTAAGCCGAATTGGATTTTGTAGTTTTCTGCCATGGGAAAGTCTTCAGCACAGAGGACTTAACACTGTGTGGTTTCTCTGTCACATGGCAAGCTGCATATGTTTTTCTTTTCTTCTCGAGTGAGAGAAAACCGAAAGAAAGTGTGGTAAAGGAGCCACTGTTAATAGCGGGATCAACAAAGCATTCTTAATCCATCTGTTATCCATCAAATCGTTAATTAGCACGAGATCTCGAGATGGCACTGGGGGTGAGCTGTAGCAGTTTTTGTTTGGTGGTGGGAGTTTGTGCTTCTGATGCTCATTTAATAATAAAAACAATAATCATAAGTCGGTATAATGATAAAACCTAGCAGAACTGACCAATTTCATTTTGCTAAATAAAAGGGAAAGAAAAGATAATTTTATACCCTATAGTTAATGTGAAATTTTCTAATCATTCATTCTTACATTTATATATACAGTTCTATCTATCTATCTATCTATCTATCTATCTGTCTGTCTGTCTGTCTGTCTGTCTGTCTGTCTGTCTGTCTGTCTGTCTGTCTGTCTGTCTGTCTGTCTGTCTGTCTGTCTGTCTGTCTACAGATCTGTCTGTCTGTCCGTCCGTCCGTCCGTCTATCTATCTATCTATCTATCTATCTATCTATCTATCTATCTATCTATCTATCTATCTATCTATCTATCTATCTATCTATCTATCTATCTATCTATCTATCTATCTGTCTGTCTTCAATAGATGCAGAGAGAATCGTATTTCTACAGCTGAGTAGTTGATACTTAAGGGCCTTGCTCAAGAGCTCAGCAGCGACAGCTTTGTGGTGCTGGGACTTGAAGGTAGAAGCTTTAAACCAGTTTAAGAACAAAGTTTAACATCTTAAACCATTGCATCACCACTTACCCACAAACATTAGTTCACCAAAAACAGTCTAAACACAAAATATTAATAAGTATATAATGATGTCCCTTTGCTCATTTAATGAGAGATGATCCCAGAGCTCCATCATGTATGTGTTACATTCCTACTTTCACTCTGATCACACTTATCAATTGCATAACAATCATCACCCCTTTATCTCTTTCTTGTTTCTTTCTTTATCTCTCTATTTCTTATTTTTTATCAAATTACACATGCTCCTGAGGTACCAGTGATCCTGCCCCTTTCTGCTTTTCAGACCTGCCTGATTCACCACGCTACTTCTGGAAGGAGGTTTCTTCAACTGAAAACCAGTCACTGAGGATGGTTCCACATGAGCAGCCATGAGGTAAATGTGAAGTGCTAAGAGACATGAAGATGGATCTGGACTGTGATTAATATTAAACAGTTTGGTTCCCTGGTGGTCTAGTGGTTAGGATGCGGCGCTCTCACCGCTGCGGCCCGGGTTCGGTCCCCGGTCAGGGAACCAACCCCAGCCACTCTTAGTGCCGGTCCCAAGCCCGGATAAATGGGGAGGGTTGCTTTAGGAAGGGCATCCAGCGTAAAAACATGTGCCAAATCAAACATGCGGATTGTCCGCTGTGGCGCCCCTAATGGGAGAAGCCAAAAGAAAGTTTTTAGTTTGCTACATCATTGCTGAACTACAGTTGCCATAAAGAGTTGCATTCGTGTCTATCAGTAAACAATTAAACTAAAATAAATGGACATTCAGTGCCACCCAGATGAGGACGGATTCCTACCACTGAGTGACCTTTCAGCATATTCAACAGCCCTCGTGATGTAGCTACAATTGAACACGTTTTCACACTCTTTAGCAACACCTAGCACTTTTTTATGACAGGGTGAATATACAATGTGTTGTTTAGGATTTACAACACATTTCAACGACAGAGAATTATAACCAACACGTACATTTGAATTACGGCGCTATCAATTACACTTACCGCTAGCTTTACGGCGCAGGAACTAATTAGTGTAACAGGAGATGCACCTAGCACAGAGAAACAGCCTGCCAATAGTAAACCCTTTTTACCCCTTTATTAGATCTTTCATAAGGAAAGATATACCTTAATTCACACAGTGTGGAAGTTTCCATGTTATAGCAGCAAAGACAATTTTTTAAATATGAAGCAGAGACACAGTACAAATATATACAGTACAGTATATAAATACAAAAATATTACCCAATATCCAATTATCTTTCAGTGATATTATTTACCCAGTAGTGGAGGCACATACTATATATAACTCTGTTACATTCACTATCAGTTTAATTCTGAATAGCCACTATACACATAAAATTGAACTGAATTGCTTTCTTGCGCTTGTTTCCATTTGTTTGGAACAAATTCGCTCCACACTCATTAACCTACATGTGCATTATTATCATTGGTGTTCATTTACAAACCACTACAAAAACCTACTTTCGGCAAGCACATAGACAACAGATGGATTGCTGCACATGAGGTTAGCATGGCTAGCATGCTAATCAGCAGGTCCAATCATGCACTATGCAGTATAGCATGTTTCATCAAACTAGTCATCTTTAGGGTAGTGGTTAAGGCTCTGGGTTACTGATCAAACCGTCAGGGGTTCAAGCTGCAGTATTGCCAAGCTGCCACACTTGGGGCCCTTTAGCAAGGCCCTTAACCCTTTGTGCTTAAGGGGTGCTGTATCATAGCTGAGCCCAGCTTCCTAACATTGTTCAGATATGCACAAAAAAGGAGTTTCACTGTGCTGTAAAGTACATGTTACAAGTAAAAAGCTTTTTCTTTCCTACCTTTCTAAGGCTCTTTTCTTATCAGACCTGGTGAATCTACATGCAGGCACTACAGATATTTCAATCATCTTTTGTCCTCTACAGCACTCTACAACTATGAAAGCCCTAAGATTATCAGTGTGTATAATTATTCCTAGTTTATAACCCAGAACCTACAATATTTCATTCTTAAATTTTTTGTGAGAATTGGGTCTAATGACATTATTATATGGGCAATATTACTTAATATATAAGCATTTATTGTGTATCTTATTGAGTTTGACTTTTAAAATGTTTCCTACATGAAATCTATGACCCCCTTCAGTCACTTACGTGTCTACAATTCACCATCTTAATTGATTGTGTTACTGGGAAACATTATTCCTACAAAACTGAAAAAACACTAATAGTAGACTATTAGTAATAGTTTCTAACTGTCTGCACAAATATAATAAATGTTCTTGAAATGCTTTTAATACAAAAGTGCCATCCTTCTGATCCCTAACCTCCTGTTTCAGATAAGAGCTGATTCTGTACTTAAGTGATGAAATTATGGACTTTCGAGTTAATGGATTCGTGAAGTTAATGGATTTGTGCAACTCAGATAATGCAAACCTTTGACAGGTCATCGCCGCTGTACGACACTCGGTCGTATGTTATATAAGGAACGGCTAGGTATAGTATGCTCTTATAGCACACACCTAGCCATAGATTATCCAGATAATGCTATGATCACATCACTTGTAATAAAACATCACAACATTAATACATAGTCAAGTCAAGTTTCAAGTCAAGTTTATTTGTATAGCGCTTTTCACAACAGACATTGTCTCAAAGCAGCTTTACAGAAAACAACAGTGAAGGTGAATGGTGTGCGTTTGTCCCTGATGAGCAGCCGTGGCGACAGTGGCAAGGAAAAACTCCCTTAGATGATATGAGGAAGAAACCTTGAGAGGAACCAGACTCAAAGGGGAACCCATCCTCATATGGGTGACATCAAAAGTTTGGTCATAAATCTTTCAACAATACAGAACAATTTGTGATCATCATAGATCCAGCATCAGCTTCTCCATGCCAGGGCCTTTAAACACTCGGCATCTACTTCTCCATGATCATCCATAGGTCCATAATCTTCACGAGGTGGGACGTGACTGGAGCTGGCCAAACCTCAGGAAGCCTCGGGATGGGGAGAGAAAGAGAAGCAGTGGAGAGGAATTAGCGTAGCTGCTGTTCATGATATTAACAGCACAAGTTGATAATGTGCATGTGATCAGATGTTCTGGAGCACAAGGTTGTGATGTGATGTGTGTGATGTGTGTTATGTGTAGGCTTTGCTAAAAAGATATGTTTTTAATCTGCACTTAAACTGGGAGAGTGTATCTGAACCCCGAACACTGTCAGGAAGACTATTCCAGAGTTTAGGAGCTAAATGTGAAAATGCTCTACCGCCTTTAGTGGACTTTGCTATTCTAGGAACTACTAGAAGCCCAGAGTTTTGAGATCTCAGGGAGCGTGACGGATTGTAGCGTGTTAAGAGACTGGATAGATACATGGGAGCCAAACCATTTAGTGCTTTATAAGTGAGTAGCAGTAGTTTGTAGTCTATTCGAAACTTAATAGGAAGCCAATGTAGGGACGATAAGATTGGGGTTATATGATCGTATTTTCTTGACCTAGTAAGAACTCTTGCTGCGGCATTCTGAACTAACTGAAGCTTGTTTATTAATGATGCAGGACATCCACCTAGTAATGCATTACAGTAGTCTATTCTAGAGGTCATAAACGCATGGACGAGCTTCTCTGCATCAGATATAGATAACATATTTCTTAACTTAGAAATATTTCTAAGGTGAAAGAAGGCTGTTTTTGTAACTTGATTGATGTGATTTTTGAAAGATAAGTTGCTGTCTAAAATAACTCCCAGATCTTTTACCGTTGAACTAGTAGTTACAGAACAACCGTCTAAATGCAGGCTGAGATGCTGGAGCTTCTGTGTACTATTTTTTGGGCCGATGAGCAAAATCTCAGTTTTATCAGAATTTAATAGCAGAAAGTTATGGGTCATCCAATCTCTTATTTCTTCAACACACTCAGTTATGCGAGCTAATTGAGCTGTATCGCCTGGTTTGGATGAAATATATAGCTGGCTATCATCAGCATAACAATGGAAGCTAATTCCATGCCTTCTAATAATATTTCCTAATGGAAGCATGTATATTGTAAAAAGCAGGGGTCCCAGAACTGACCCTTGTGGCACGCCATAATTTACTAGCATTATCCTGGATAGCTCTCCATTTAAATCTACGAAATGGTAACGATTGGACAGGTAGGATTTAAACCAGCTTAATGCCTGTCCCTGAATACCGATGTAATTCTGTAAGCGATCGAGGAGAAGATCATGATCTATAGTGTCGAACGCAGCACTAAGATCTAGTAAAACTAATAGGGAGATGTAGCCTTGGTCTGAAGCTAAAAACAGGTCGTTAGTGATTTTAACTAGAGCAGTTTCTGTGCTATGATGGGGCCTAAAACCTGACTGAAACTCTTCAAAGATATTGTTCTCCTGCAAGTGGTTACATAGCTGGGCAGCGACAATCTTTTCTAAAATCTTAGACATAAATGGGAGATTTGAAATTGGTCTGTAATTCGATAGCGTGTTTGGATCCAGATTAGGTTTTTTAATGAGGGGCTTAATAACTGCTAACTTGAGGGATTTAGGGACATGACCTAACGATAGTGAGGAGTTAATAATATTTAAAAGAGGCTCACCAGCTGTATATAACACTTCCTTCAGTAGTTTAGTGGGAATTGGATCTAACTGACATGTTGTTGATTTAGCTTTCATAATAGCATCATACAGCTCTTCCTGTCCTATACATGTAAAACAGTGTAGTTGTGGGGTTGTAAGTACGATTGTGTCGGGAGATGCTGTCAGAGGTTGAACTGCCACAATTGTTTTTCGAATGTTATCTATTTTTTCAGTGAAGAAATTCATAAAGTCTTCACTACTAAACTGTGATGGAACACATTTTTCAGATCCCTGATTTGTTGTTAATTTAGCGACTGTACTGAAAAGGAACCTGGGGTTGTTTTTGTTATTTTCTATGAGTTTGCTCAGGTGTTTAGCTCTAGCAGCTTTTAGCGCCTGTCTGTAGCTAAGCATACTGTCTTTATACGCAATTCTAAATACCTCCAATTTAGTTTTCCTCCATTTTCTCTCCAGATTACGTGTTGTTCTCTTTAGGGCATGCGTATGACTATTATACCAAGGTGCAGGTGCTTGTTCTCGAACCTTTTTTAACCGGATGGGGGCAACAGTGTCTAAAGTGCTAGTGAGGATAAGGTCTATGTTGTTCGCCATCTCATCAAGATGATCAGCAGTTATGGGTTTAATGTGAAACTGAGATAAATCAGGCAGGTTATTTATGAATCTGTCCTTAGTGATTGGAATAATAGTCCTACCAAGTCGATACCGTGGTGAAACACGGTTAATCTGCTCTACCGGTAGTGTGTACAGTAGGAGATAATGGTCTGTGATGTCATCATTCTGAGGTAAAATATTTATATCAGTGACGTCTGCTCCGTGGGATATTATTAAGTCTAGTGTGTGGTTAAAACGGTGGGTTGGTCTGGTGACGTTTTGTTTAACTCCAAAAGAGTTTAGTAAATCGACAAATGATAATCCTAGGGCATCGTTTTCATCATCTACATGAATATTAAAATCTCCTACAAGCAGCACTTTATCAAAGCTGATCAGGAGGTCTGAGAGAAAACAAGCAAACTCATGAAGAAAATCAGCGTAGGGTCCTGGGGGTCTGTACACGGTGACCAGAGCGAGTTTTCTATGCATCTCTGAAAGTGCAATTTTAAGAACGAGCACTTCAAATGATTTAAAGCTGAATCCTAATCTCTGACTAACATTAAGAGAAGCACTATAAATGGTTCCTACACCCCCCCCACGACCAGTCTGACGGGGCTCATGCTTATAAACATATCCTGACGGTGTCGACTCGTTTAGACCCATATAATCACCTGGTTTAATCCAGGTCTCAGTGAGACAGAGTGCTGAGAGATTATTATCTGTGATCATCTCATTTACAATCAGTGCTTTGGGTGCAAGTGATCTAATGTTTAAAAGACCGAACTTCAGAACTTTGTTGTGTTTGTTTATCTGGCATTTTTCAGTTTTAACTGCAATAAGATTATTTCTGGATCTTGTGTATGTAATTCTTGGTTTTACTACACGAGGAATAGATACGGTTTCTATAAACTGGGCTGTGTGTGAACTTGTAACTATTTGGTCTGTAGTATGCGTGTTCTTATAGTTGAAGATTTCTTGATGTCTTACCAGTCAGATGGTGTGTAGTATCCTAGAGATGTTATCTGATAGCACTGCTGCTCCAACTCTGCTGGGGTGCAGGCCATCAGGGCGGAAGAACCTAGGACGCTCCCAGAAACAGTTCCAGTTATTAACAAAGAGAAGTTTATGTTCTCGACACCATGACTGTAACCATTCATTTAGAGCTAAAAGTCTACTAAACTTCTCAGCCCCTCGCTGGTAAGTGGGAAGAGGTCCTGACACAATGATCCTCGTTGTGGGTGATGTGCTGCGTACCGTCTCCACCAGGATCCTGAAGTCCCTCTTTAAGATCTCCGTTTGCCGCAGCCTGGTGTCGTTTGATCCGGCATGGAGAACAACCGCTCCGAAGTTCTCGTTCAGGATCGCGGGTACCTGCGCAGCGACATCCAGAACACGAGCACCAGGAAAACAGCGAGTGTGCACCTTACCTTTAGCTCGGGTAGCGCGGACATGCCGGACGATGGAATCTCCGAGAATAACAGTGTCGCGTTCCGTCTCGCGGAGGGGGACGAAGCGGTTCTCGGTCGAGATCTCGAAGGCCGGTGGTGGAGGTGGAGACGTCCTCGATCGGGGCTTGGCTTGTCTCTTCCGCCGCGGTCGCATCCAGGGTCCATGTTGCACCGGTGCCGGAGTTGTAGGTGCGCTGGGCCTGGGCATAGAAGCACGCGGAGTTGATGTGCTGGGAGCGTTAGGTTCAACCCGGGAGTTTACCTGGGATGAGTGCGCGTCCGCCCGGGATGTTTCCAGCGCCGCTTTCCGCTCTCGCAGCCGGTCATGCTTTACATGCAGCTCGTGAATCTGTTTCTCCAATGCCTCCATCTCCAACGCCACTGTTTGCAACTCGAACGAGTCCTCACCTGTGCTCGAATGCAGACAAACAACCGGCATAGTGCTTATCGTCACGAACAGAGTTATTATACAGAGATGTGAGTGAGAGAAAATAAATATAAACAACACTAGTTATAGTCGAGTTAACTAACTACAGGCACAAGTCAGGAAGACAAAAACAATTAAGGATTATTAAAAGAGGAAAAACGGATAGATAGATAGCAAAACATATGCTGTTTGTCCATCATTGAACATGTAAAGGAGTTGGTTTTAAATATATAATGATCTCAGATGTTGAGTTATTGTATGAGTTGCTCAGTATCTCCTGGTTCCACAACTCCAACAGACTGTACAAGACTGTAGAAAGGACATTACTCATAATCACACACTCCAGGGTTCCTGATATTTCTCACTTTCCAGTGTTTGTTATGTTTTAATGATTTATAATCACACTCTTGTTTTCACCCAAATGAGTCTGGTTTCTTTCAAGGTTTCTTCCCCATACCATCTAAGGGAGTTTTTTCCTTTTGCAAAATGTGGTCCAAAGCCTGTGTAGAAGACTGTAATTCCAGTCCAAATCCATCCTCAAAGTTCTTGAGTCAAGTCAAGTAAAGTCAAGTGTATTTCTATAGTGCTTTTCACAACAGACATTGTCTCAAAGCAGCTTTACAGAAATCAACAGTTAAGGTGAATGTTGTGCATTTATCCCTGATGAGCAGCCGTGGCGACTGTGGCTCGCTTAGATGTTATGAGGAAGAAACCTGGAGAGGATCCAGACTCAAAAGGGGAACCCATCCTCATTTGGGTGACATTAAGAGTTTGATCATAAATCTTTCAACAATACAGAACACTGGAGAGTGAGAACTAACATGAGCACTGGAGTATAAGATTATAAGTAATGTTCTTTCTACAGTCTTTGGTATAAAAGTAGGAGCTATTGAGCTCAGCATTTGTGATCATCACAGATCCAGCATCAGCTTCTCCATGCCAGAGCCTTTAAACACTCCAGGAGGTCCAATGTCAAAACTCCACACATGTAGTGGGATCCAATTGGCACTGGTACGTCTCTAGATGGTTCAGGATGTTCGGCATAATCATGATATTAACAGCACAAGTTGATAATGTGCATGTGATCAGATGTTCTGGAGCACAAGGTTATAATGTGATGTGTGTTATGTTAATCTGCACTTAAACTGGGTGAGTGTTTCTGAACCCCGAACACTGTCAGGAAGACTATTCCAAAGTTTGGGAGCTAAATGTGAAAATGCTCTACCACCTTTAGTGGACTTTGCTATTCTAGGAACTACTAGAAGCCCAGAGTTTTGAGATCTCATGGAGCATGACGGATTGTAGCGTGTTAAAAGTCTGGAGAGATACATGGGAGCCAAACCATTTAGTGCTTTATAAGTAAGAAGCAGTAGTTTGTAGTCTATTCGAAACTTAACAGGAAGCCAATGTAGGGACGATAAGATCCCTACAACTGAGTTGAGTTGCTCAGTAACTTAATGGATCTTTAGGCTGGTCATGTGGGACCATCCAGAGTGGTCTCCAATATGTATTTCTATATATTTTAGAAATACTAGCATTCATCCTATTAACATTTCCTTTAAATTGTTGCACATTTTAATCATTATTAACCAATTTTCATATTTATTTGACTCATTGAGTGGACATTTTCAGATGTGTAGAAAGAAATGAACCCCCTCGAAGCTACCATTTTTATAAACAGAAATCTTGAAAACACATTAAATTTTGAAAGACTTATATTGAACATCTGCAAAAAACAAACAAACATACATTTCTAAATTTTTAGTATGATCAAACAAACCTTAATAGAAGGTTGGTGATGGGCCAGCTTTCCAGTCGTAAACTGACAGGCCAAAGTCATCCATACGTGTCACCTTCAAACCTGAGCAATGGAATGATGAATATAGAGATTTTTATTATCTCTTACACTTGCAACCATAATACATTTAAAACATCTTTAAAACTAAAAAAAAAAAAATACCTACACAATATTGTGACACAAATTAATGTAAATATGTAAACATAACGATATACACTCACAGGCCACTTTATTAGGTACACCTTACTAGTACCGGGTTGGACCCCTTTTTGCCTTCAGAACTGACTTAATCCTTCGTGGCATAGATTCAACAAGGTACTGGAAACATTCCTCAGAGATTTTGGTCCATATTGACATGATAGCATCACGCAGTTGCTGCAGATTTGTCGGCTGCACATCCATGATGCAAATTTCCCGTTCCACCACATCCCAAAGGTGCTCTATTGGATTTAGATCTGGTGACTGTGGAGGCCATTTGAGTACAGTAAACTCATTGTCATGTTCAAGAAACCAATCTGAGATGATTCGCGCTTTATGACATGGCGCGTTATCCTGCTGGAAGTAGCCATCAGAAGATGGGTACACTGTGGTCATAATGGGATGGACATGGTCAGCAACAATACTCAGGTAGGCTGTGGCATTGACACGATACTCAATTGGTACTAATGGGCCCAAAGTGTGCCAAGAAAATATCCCCCACACCATTACACCACCACCACCAGCCTGAACCGTTGATACAAGGCAGGATAGATCCATGCTTTCATGTTGTTGACGCCAAATTCTGACCCTACCATCCGAATGTCGCAGCAGAAATCGAGACTCATCGGACCAGGCAATTTCTTCTGCTGTAGACCATCCGCCTCAAGGTTCGACGTGTTGAGCATTCAGAGACGCTCTTCTGCATACCTCGGTTGTAACGAGTGGTTATTTGAGTTACTGTTGCCTTTCTATCAGCTCGAACCAGTCTGGCCATTGTCCTCTGACCTCTGGCATTAACAAGGCATTTGCGCCCACAAAACTGCCGCTCACTGGATATTTTCTCTTTTTCGGACCATTCTCTGTAAGCCCTAGAGATGGTTGTCCGTGAAAATCCCAGTAGATCAGCAGTTTCTGAAATACTCAGACTAGCCCGTCTGGCACCAACAACCATGCCACGTTCAAAGTCACTTAAATCACCTTTCTTTCCCATTCTGACGCTCGGGTTTGAACTGCAGCAGATCGTCTTGACCATGTCTACATGCCTAAATGCTTTAAGTTGCTGCCATGTGATTCGCTGAGTAGAAATTTGCGTTAACGAGCAGTTGGACAAGCACTTTAGCTGTTATGTTTAAAGATTACTCTTGCTGTTTTACAGTCTATGCACCTCCGATAGTTACGACATTTCGTTCTTTTGTATACTGTGTATGTAAAAGAATGACAATAAGGGTAGAGTTGAGTTGAAATGCTTTATATCTACATTAACCCTGACCAAGATAAACCAGTGATTGGATGAATGAATGAACCCTAACCCAGTCATTGGTTTTTATTGATTGCTTTGTTACAAATGAAGCACTTTAAGATTCACCATTCTCCGTTTCTTCAGTATCCTTACAAATTAGAGAGTGTTGAATCCAGAGGATTATTGCTTGTAGTATCTCATGGAAGATCATGAAACATCAGTGTGTTAGCGCTGAGCACCAGACTCAGACAACTCCTTAAACACAAACACTCTAGCATGGGTGAGAGTCTTGAGAACAGCCAGCACTATTTACAATGTCTTCACGTTTCATTTCAGCTCCAACAACATCCAGTTCCCTCGAGTCCTTTTGGAGCATCGCTTCTCTTACATTTACATTATCGTTTACTCAGCGCTTTTCATCTTGACTCACTTTGTGAGAGAGTCTGAATCTAGTCCAGACACAGGGATGTTAAACAAACATGACTTTGCCTTGAGCTGCACTCACAACTACAAAACAAGCATGAGATAGATGTATGAAGAATGTACACTTTTTATACTGAGCATTTTAGGAACCAGCTTAGAAAAAAAAGAAAGTCATCTCAACAAAGCAAAATTGTGCATTTTTACTTCTGTTTCAAGCTTTTGCATCTGGTTTGATTTCTCAATCTCTGCTGCTGAAACTTGTGTAGAAGGTGTGCACCAACGATGGAAGAAATTTTCTCACATGATTTAACACATAAATAACACTTCACTGGTTCATTCATGATATATGTTTGCCTCATTCCTCGTGCCGTGTCATCCGCAGCTGTAACAACATGCACAAGCTCAAATATATTCAGGTGAATTTAATATTTTTTCATTCCACAATGATTGACAGAGGATAATAAATTAATTGGCTCCCAGATATACTTACAAGCTCATTTAGAAGATGTGGTTTTAAAAAAAAAGCTGGACATCATGAGAAAAGGTCAGTCAATGTTCAACACAGTTGTTGCTTTTCCCGAATCATTTATACTTTTGTGTATTCTGAACCGTAGTATTTGTACGAAAACACAAAAAAAAGGAAAAAAATAATGCAGAGAAAAAGCCGGGCCATATTGTGAGGTTAATATTGATGCTTCTTCTAGAGATGATGTGTCTGTCTGTCTGTCTGTCTGTCTGTCTGTCTGTCTGTCTGTCTGTCTGTCTGTCTGTCTGTCTGTCTGTCTGTCTGTCAGGACCTTCCTGGTTTCACAGCGTGCACTTCTGGATTTCACTGTGCATGCTTTCTGGTTGGCCATTTTTCCCGCGAACACCTGAGACATTTACTTTACATTTGTTGCTCTGTTTGCTGGCTCTCTGAATTTTGGACTATTTTTTTGGATTTCTTTTTGTCTCTGCCTGCATTGCTCTGCTTGCCTGTGTTCTGTGTTAGAGAAGTGTCACTTCTCTAATACATTTTCCATTACTCTGCACTGTTGACCCCCAGGTACCTGAACTCCTCCACCTTCTCCACCTCTTCTCCCTGCAACTGCACCACTCCGATGCCCTCCCTCTTATTCACACACATGTACTCTGTCTTACTCCTACTGACTTTCATTCCCCTTCTCTCCAGTGCATACCTCTGCCCTCCAGGCTCTTCTAAACCTGCTCCCTGCTCTGCAAATCACAAAATCATCCGCAAACATCATAGTCCAGGGAGACTCCTGTCTGACCTCGTCCATCAACCTGTCTATCACAATTGCAAACAGGAAAGGGCTCAAAGCCGATCCTTCATGCAATCCAACTCCCACCTTAAACCAGTCTGTCGCTCCTACTGCACATACATACATGTCTTCATACATGTCCTGCACCACCCTCACATACTTCTCTGACACACAGACTTCCTCATACAATACCACAACTCCTCTCTTGGCACTCTGTCATACCCTTTTCTAAATCCACACACACACACACACACACACAATGCAACTCCTTCTGTCCTTCTCTATACTTCTCCATCAAAATTCTTAAAGCAAATAATGCATCTGCGGTGCTCTTCCTCGGAATGAAACCATACTGTTGCTCACAGATGGTCACCCCTTCTCTCAGCCTGGCTTCCACTACTCTTTCCCACAACTTCATGATGTGACTGATCAACTTTATTTCCCTGTAGTTACTGCAGGTCTGCACATCTCCCTTATGCTCAAAGATCGGTACCAGCACACTTTTTCTTCATTCCCCAGGCATCTTCTCATCTTCCAAAATCCTGTTAATCTTGTTAAAAAATCCACTGCATCTCTCCTAAACATCTCCATGCTTCTACTGATATGTCATCTGGTCCAACCGACTTTCCACACCTGATCTACTTAATCGCTGATCTCACTTCCTCCTTACTAATCCTATTTACTTCCTGCTTCACCAACCAACCACACCATCCAACCTTTTCTCTCTCATTTTTCTCGTTCATCAGCTGCTCAAAATACTCCCTCCATCTTCTCAACACACTCTCCTCACTAGTCAACACATTTCCATCTTCATCCTTGATTGTTCTAACTTGCAGCACATCCTTCCCAGCTCGGTTCCTCTGCCTGGCCAATTGGTATAAATACTTTTCTCCTTCCTTAGTGTCCAAATTCTTTTTCAGCTGCACATATGCCTTTTTCTTGGCTTTTGCCACATCCCTTTTAACCTGCTGCTGCATCTCATTGTACTCCTGCCTACTTTTTTCATTACTCTGTCCATCTCAATTCTGTTTTGCCAACCTCATTCACCTTATGCTCTCCTGCGCTTCCTTATTCCGCCAACACGTCTCTTTGTCTTCATTTCGATTTCCAGATGTCACACCAAGTACTTTTCTAGCTGAGTCCCTCATCACTCCTGCAGTCGTTGCCCAATCATCCAGCACCTCTTCACCACCACCGAGCCCCTGTCTGACCTCTTCCCTGAACCTCACACTACACTCTTCCTCCTTCAGTTTCCACCATCTTATTCTTCTTTCAGTCCTCACTCTCCTCCTCCTTCTTCTTCACCTCCAAAATGATCCTACAGACCACCATCCGATGCTGTCTAGCTACACTGTCCCCTGCCAACATCTTACAGTCTCCAATCTCCTTCAGGTTGCATCTCCTACATAGAACATTGTCCACCTGTGTGCACCTTCCTCCACTCTTATACGTCACCCTATGATCCTCCTTCTTCTTAAAATAAGTGTTCACCACTGCCATTTCCATCCTTTTAGCAAAATCTACCACCATCTGGCCTTCCACATTCCTCTGCTTAAGACCATACCTACCCATTACCTCCTAATGACCTCTGTTCCCCTCACCTACATGCTTATTTAAATCTGCCCCAATTCTTCTTCTTCTTCTTCTTCTTCTTCTTTCGGCTGCTCCCATTAGGGGTCGCCACAGCGGATCATCCGTCTCCATACCACCCTGTCTTCTATATCTGCCTCTTTTACACCAACTACCTGCATGTCTTCCCTCACCACATCCATGAACCTCCTCCTTGGCCTTCCTCTTTTCCTCCTACCTGGTGGCTCCATCTTCAGCATTTTTCTACCAATATAATTTATGTCCCTTCTCTGCACATGTCCAAACCATCTCAATCTCGCCTCCCTCACCTTGTCACCAAAACATCCTACATGTGCTGTCCCTCTAATAAACTCATTTCTAATCTTGTCCATCCTCGTCACTCCCAACGAAAACCTCAACATCTTCAGCTCTGCTACCTCCAGCTCCACCTCCTGTCTTTTACTCAATGCCACTGTCTCTAATCCATACAACATCGCAGGTCTCACCACAGTCCTATAAACTTTCCCTTTCATTCTTGCAGATACTCTTCTATCACAAATCACTCCTGTCACTCTTCTCCACCCACTCCACCCTGCCTGCACTCTTTTCTTTACTTCCATAACACACTCTCCATTACTTTGCACTGTTGACCCCAGGTACCTGAACTCCTTCACCTTCTTCACCTCTTCTCCCTGCAACCGCATCACTCCACTGCCCTCCCTCTCATTCACACACATGTACTCTGTCTTACTCCTACTGACTTTCATTCCCCTTCTCTCCAGCGCATATCTCCACCTCTCCAGGCTCTTCTCAACCTGCTCTCTACTCTCACCACAAATCACAATATCATCTGCAAACATCATAGTCCAGGGAGACTCCTGTCTGACCTCGTCCGTCAACCTGTCCATCACCACTGCAAACAGGAAAGGGCTCAGGGCCGATCCTTGATGCAGTCCAACCTTCACCCTGAACCAGTCTGTCGTACCTACTGCACACTTTACTGCCGTCACACTGTCCTCATACATGTCCTGCACCACCCTCACATACTTCTCTGACACACCTGACTTCCTCATACAATACCACAACTCCTCTCTCGGCACCCTGTCGTACGCTTTCTCTAAATCCACAAATACACAATGCAGCTCCTTCTGTCCTTCTCTATACTTCTCCATCAACATCCTCAAAGCAAATAAGGCATCTGTGGTGCTCTTCCTCGGCATGAAACCATACTGTTGCTCACAGATGGTCACCTCTTCTCTCAGCCTGGCTTCCACTACTCTTTCCCATAACTTCATGGTGTGACTGATCAACTTAATTCCCCTGTAGTTACTGCAGGTCTGCACATCTCCCTTATGCTTAAAGATCGGTACCAGCACACTCCTTCTCCATTCCTCAGGCATCCTCTCCCCTTCCAGAATCCTGTTAAACAATCTGGTTAAAAACTCCACTGCCATCTCTCCTAAACATCTCCACGCTTCTACCGGTATGTCATCTGGTCCAACCGACTTTCCATTCTTCATCCTCTTAATCGCTGCTCTCACTTCCTCCTTACTAATCCTATCTACATCCTGCTTCACCAACTCCACATCCTCCAACCTTCTCTCTCTCTGATTTTCCTCATTCATCAGCTGCTCAAAATACTCCCTCCATCTTCTCAACACACTCTCCTCACTAGTCAACACATTTCCCTCTCCATCCTTTATTGCTCTAACTTGCAGTACATCCTTCCCAGCTCGGTCCCTCTGCTTGGCCAATTGGTATAAATCCTTTTCTCCTTCCTTAGTGTCCAACCTCTTATACAGTTCCTCATATGCCTTTTCCTTGGCTTTCGCCACATCCCTTTTAACCTGCTGCCGCATCTCCTTGTACTCCTGCCTACTTTTCTCATCACTCTGTCGATCCCACTTCTGTTTTGCCAATCTCTTTCCCCTAATGCTCTCCTGCACTTCCTCATTCCACCACCACGTCTCCTTGTCTTGCTTTCTATTTCCAGATGTCACACCAAGTACTTTTCTAGCTGCCTCCCTCATCACTCCTGCAGTAGTTGCCCAATCATCCGGCACCTCTTCACCACCACCAAGCCCCTGTCTGACCTCTTCCCTGAACCTCACACTACACTCTTCCTCCTTCAGTTTCCACCATCTTATTCTTCTTTCAAACCTTACTTTCCTCCTCTTCTTCTTCGCCTCCAAAACCATCCTACAGACCACCATCCGATGCTGTCTAGCTACACTGTCCCCCGCCAACACCTTACAGTCTCCAATCTCCTTCAGGTTGCATCTCCTACACAGAACATAATCCACCTGTGTGCACCTTCCTCCACTCTTATACGTCACCCTATGATCCTCCTTCTTCTTAAAATACGTGTTCACCACTGCCATTTCCATCCTTTTAGCAAAATCTACCACCATCTGCCCTTCCACATTCCTCTCCTTAAAACCATACCTACCCATCACCTCCTCATCACCTCTGTTCCCTTCACCTACATGCCCATTAAAGTCTGCCCCAATCACCAATCGTTCTTTCCTAGGTACACCATCTACCACTTCATCTAATTCACTCCAGAATCTTTCTTTCTCCTCCATCTCACAGCCAACTTGTGGAGCATAGGTACTGATGACATTTATCATCATCCCTTCAACTTCCACCTTCACGATCATCACCCTATCAGAAACTCTCTTCACCTCCACTACACTCTTACTGTACGCTTCCTTCAGAATCACCCCTACACCATTTCTCTTCCCATCCACACCATGATAAAACAGTTTAAACCCACCTCCAATGTTCCTGGCCTTACTCCCTTTCCACTTGGTCTCCTGAACACACAACACATCTACCTTTCTCCTCTCCATCATATCAGCTATCTCTCTCCCTTTACCCGTCATAGTACCAACATTTAAAGTACCAACCCGAACCTCTACTCTCCTACACTGCTCCTTTTCCTGCCGTCTCTGTAGACGCCTTCCTCCTCTCCTTCTCCTCCTTCGGCCAACAGTAGCCCAATTTCCACCGGTACCCTGTCGGCTAACGATACCTGTGGCGGTCGTTGTTAACCCGGGCCTCGACCGATCCGGTATGAAAATCTCATTTGTGATCCGCATATTTGATTTGGCACATGTTTTACGCTGGATGCCCTTCCTAACGCAACCCTCCCCATTTACCCGGGCTTGGGACCGGGTAAATGGTAAGTGCACTAAGAGTACACTGGCTTGTGCCCCCCTAATGGCTGGGTTAAATCTGCCCCAATTACCAATCTTTATTTCTAGGTACACCTTCTACCACTTCATCTAATTCACTCCAGATTGTTTCCTTCTCTTCCATTTCACAGCCCAGTTGTGGAGCTAAGGCACTGATTATATTAATCATCACCCCTTCAACTTCAAGCTTCATGTTCATCACCCTATCAGAAACTCTATCACTCGTTTCACCTCCACTACACTCCTACCGTACTCTTCCTTCATTATCACCCCTGCAACATTTCTCTTTCCATCCACAACATAATAGAACAGTTTAAACCCCCTTTAAAGCTCCTGGTCTTACTCCCTTTCCACTTGGTCTCCTGAACACACAACATATCTACGTCTCCCCTCTCCATCATATCAGCTACCACTCTCCATTTACCAGTCACAGTACCGCCATTTAATGTAACAACCCAAACTTCCACTTTCCACTCCAGCAACCCTAATGGCTGGGTTCTGTGCATGAAAAATCTATAAAATAAAATAAAATAACAAACTAAAATGCTTTAATTTTGGAATGCTGGCAAATGACAAAGAGACACTATATTGACAAAAGTATTGGGACATGTGACCTTTCCTGCCATTTGTGGTTCTTCTCCAAACTGTCACCACAAAGTTGGAGGCACAAAACTGTATAGGACGTCTTTGGACGATGCGGTATAAAACAATTTTGCAGTCACTTGAACTTGGAAACCCAAACCTGTTCCAGCATGGCAATGCCCCTGTGCACAAATCCAGCTACATGAAGATCTGCTTTACTTTAAAGAAGTGAATGATATCCTGCAATAGAACTCTGACCTCAACTCCATTAAACACATTAGTGATGAATTGAAAAGCTGCACTCAAGGCCTCCTCACCTCACCTACGTCAGTACCTGACTTTACTAACACCCTTGTGGCTGATGAACACAAATTTCCATAAGCACACTCCAAAATCTAGTGGAACATCTTCCAAGAAGAGTGGAGAAAATTGTAAGAGCAAACTTTTGGCAGCATAGCGTATAAGCGAGATCCTTAATGACTAGGTGCTACTTCTGCAGTTATTTACCTCAGTGTTCAAAATTTGGTATAATGCTCACGTAGTTGTGGATTATCCCTTACAAAAAGCATATCAACATGTTTGTGGGAGGTGGGAGGAAACCTGACAAACCTCGAGAAGCCGACTAAAGACCTTGAGATCATGCAAAACTTCAGACACACACACACACACACACACACACACACACACACACACACACACACACACACACACACACACACACACCCAAGCTCATAACTTGACAGTGAGGTGGAACTCAATCCCAAATTGAAGCGCATGGTTCTTGTTGCTATGGGAACAGTGAATCAGTTTGATGGGTGTACTTGTGGCACCTGAGAAGGTTATCAGTTACCGATGGTCATAATGGTTACATTGTTTTGTAGTGACAATAATAGAAATAGACCCAGAGACTTCACACATTAGACCTTGATTCTTTGTCATCAAGCCAGAAGGAAAAAGCACTGAGGGAAATAAAGAAGTGTGGGAGAAACCTAACACCTACTGAGTGACACTAAAGAGAGTGGGATTTAGAAAGGATTGTGATCATTACAGAAGAGTACACAAGTCAAGAAAACTATGGATGTTGGATATAAAGGATAAAAACGGATTTAGATTTAAAACACAACACTGTATATTCATTGGAGGTCATCAGAGATTCGAGTGTCAAGAGTAGCTGAGATTATTCACAGATAAGAAAGGTGAATCACAAATGCAGAAGAAGCATCAGAATGGATCAGGAAGGTCCAGAGGGTGAGCCAGACAAGTAGAACATGATCAAAGGCAGTAGCAGCGCAGCGGCCTCTACGGATCCAAAATGGTGCTGCTTGTTTTATGTAGCACCAGGGTAAATGACAATAAAAACTGTTGACTTGACTTGAGAAGTGTGTCAGGATCAAGGGCATCAGGTAACAAGTGTGAACATAGAATAAGAAGGTAGCTATAGATAAGACGAGACGAGATGAGACAAGACAAGATAAGATATAACTTTATTGGTCCCACAGTGGGGAAATTTCCATGTTACAGCAGCAAAAAAGAATGTGTAATTATACCAGTAAAACCCAGTAAAAATAAGACCCAGTAAATATATACAGTAAAGTATTTAAATACAAAAGAAAAGAATATAGTATATAAATGATAGTAGTTACACTATCAAACAATCAAATTGCACTGGGTAATATTTCACTATTTAAAATCTTTTTATTGCACAAAAATATTAACAGTGTGTATTATGGCGACTCGTTCTGGGTTCCAAAAACGTCTTGGATCAGTCTTTTGTACTCTCTGTCATCATTATCCATGATCAGGCAGATGATGGCAGAGTCATTAGGGAAAGTCTGCAGTGTAGACAGTGAAGAGAAACGGAGCCAGGACTGTTCTCTGCAGGGCTCCAGTGTTGCAGACAACCATGTCAGACTCACAGTCACGAGTCCTCACATACTGAGGTTGGTTTGTGAGGTAATCCAGTTTCAAGGTAGATAGATGATAGCCCCCCCAATGTACACTAGCTTATCCCTTAGAAGTGCAGGTTGAATGGTGTAGAGAAGTATAAAAACATGACTGTTACTGTGCTCCCAGCTTTTTCCAGGTGTGAAAGAGCACTGCTAAGGAGGAGGATGACAGTGTCTTCCACTCCAGTGCCTGGCTGGTAGGTAAACTGAAGTGGATCCATTGATGGGCTCACTAGAGGTCGTAGATGAGTATGCAACAGCCTCTCCAACGTCTTCATCAGATGTAAGGTCAGCGCTACTGTAGTCCCCAATGTCTTTTGGGTGAGACAACTTTGGTACAGGTACCATGCAGGATGTCTTCCACAGCTGTGGCACCTTCCTCAGCTTGAAGCTCAGACCAAACATGTCCAACAAAATACCGCACAACTGGTCTGCCCAGGTTTTAAGGAGCTTGGAGCTGATGCCATCTGGGCACATAGCCTTAATCTTCTTGATCCTCTTGAGCTCCATCCTCACCTGGACGCCTGAAAGGGGAAGTATGTAGTGGTGCGAGTGGGGGCAATTGGTAAGGGGGATAAGTCAAATGTGTTGTAGGTGTGCTGTGAGCTGAAAGCAGCGAGAAAGAGTTGCGGCTGAAGCCGCTTGCTGTGGACGCAGAGAAGGGGGGGATGCAGCAAGTAGGGGCAGGGGGTGTTTAGCTGATCAAATCTTGTTTGAGTGATTGATTGTTTGATTGATTGTTTGTTTGTTTGTGCATGTACACAGCAACAAAATGCAGTTAAGCATCTACCAGTGCAAATAGTAGCAGTTGTGCACATTGACAGCTCTTGCCCTAAACTGTTTTAAAAGGGGGCACTTTAGGGGCTCTGGAGTGGTGCAATAAACATCAATGACGGATCACAACACTGGGTCCTAAAAATGCAATGGGTCCAAGAGAGCTTTAGTAACTGTGCTCTATTTCTAATTGTAATGCAATTTGATTTGGTGGACTGTAACAAAGCGCTTTTTTCATTACTGTACTTCAGTACAATTTTAATCACTTGTACTGTACAATAATCAGAGTATTTTCATTCTGGAAAACATTCACATCACCAAAATTGAATCCTCAATATTGTACTTTTGTCTCCACAACAGATCAGAAAATATGCCGTTCCTCACTACTTTAAAGCAAAGACATAAATTGCGTTAAAAGAGATGCCGTGGTGAGAGCACAGACACAACATTTACATTTATACATAATACCACATAACCCCACAGCAGAGATGACAAAAGTACACACATCCTTCATTTTAGCAGAAGTACAGATCCTCATGTTTTAAAAGACTCTCTGACTACACTTTTTCACTCATATTTGGGCTCTGACATGTACTTAAGTAAAAAGTAGTCGTTACTACTTTCTGTTTTAGTGTCACGCTGGTAACTGGACCTCACATCATATTAATATATAAACACAAAAGAATTTCAAATGTTGATTCCTAATGAATGTATCCAGGCTGAACAGCCACCATATAGAACACAATCAAAAACAAGATGATGGTGATGATGATCATGTGATCAGGAATGTCTCAGTTCTCAGTCATGTTTACATCACTGATTCCCTCTGTCTCATCCACATTAACCCCAGACTTCATGTTGTCTTCTGTCTTAGCTCGTTGTTATCTTAGGCTAGCCTACATCTGTGGTTGGCGATAGACAGGAAATACACTAGTGGTAGATTGAAAAAGCAGCACAATGACAAGAAATAGGTTGGTGGGCTAAAAACAGTGTACAATGAGAGGAAAAAATATTGATTATGTTACCTAATAGATTAAAACTAAAGTAAAGATTCTAGTTTGAGAATATAAGAAGTAGAAAGTACAGATATTTGGGTAAAAATATTTAATGATTGAAAATAAATAGTGAAGTAAAATACTGATACCAGAAAAATCTACTGAAGGTCAGTAACAAAGTATTTGTACTTCATCACTTCCCACTTCTGCCCCACAGTCCTGGTGGGAGTGTTTAAGGCCTGGGGTGCATGTGTTCATTAGGGTTGAGGTCAGGGCTCTATAGCAGGAGATCTTCCACTCCAACACATATCTATATGGCGCTAGTTTGGAAATTTCATTCTACTGAATTTAAAGACATCATACACAATTGTATGCCTTCAACTTTGTATTAACAGTTGGGGGAAGAACCACTGTAAATACGGCTGTAAAAGCCAGGTGTCCTAATACTTTTGTACGTAAAGTGTATGTGTATTTAGATAAACAATTAAAAATGATGGACACTTTCTTTATATTCTTTCTTGCAGGGCTGGTTCAGTTTAGTTTAGGCTATATTTAATTAGGGCCTAGGCGCACATAGGCCCTAATTAAATACATTAGATACAAACCGTGTAGTACTGTGTAGGTGGTTGCTATTAATGGATGGATTCCATTTTAAGGTTGATATCTTCGTGATTAGTACATGCCTCAACTCATCATAAAGCTACTTCATGTTTAAATAAGTATTCTTTCAGGTATTAGGCAGTGGCAGGCCATTAGGGTTAGCAAAGCCTTTTGTGCTGGCGTAAACACTATCAAAATCACTGACTTACGTTTTAATCGATTTTTGTCCACGAATATATATTAAATTATTCCCAATAGTTTCTTTTATAGTGTTTCTCTCGATTGTTTCTATCCAATCAGAGTTTCTATTCAATCAGATTTCAGCCATCACATCATGTATTACTATAAGGCCTTCAGAAATTAACAGCACAAGCTCTTGGTAGCTTCAAATCCATATTGCTTAAAGCTGTTGCTTTAACCAATCAGACTGGTCCCCTAGATGGCATCCAATTACATCGGCATTTTCACGTCCTTTGATTAGATGGTCAGAGAGTGCGCTAGTCAGAGCTCGCAACCCGCAACTGTAGCAAACGGCACAAGCTCAAATATATTCATGTGGATTTAATACCCGTGTTTATTTAATTCCACAATGACTGACAGAGGAGAAGAAATTGATTCGGTCGCAGATACACATACAGTGTATGTGTATCTCGCACTGCACCACGCTGTCTGAGATCCTCCAGCACTGCTCAACTGGTACCACCTTCTCTCAGAATGAGAGGTAAGTATACTTTTAGGCTCTTCTCTGTTCTGGCACCGAACTTCCCCTAGATCAAGCGACGATTGAAGACCTACCTCTGAAACACTTAAATTAGCACTTTCCAAATTTGCTTTGTAAGAATTCTAGAGTTATATTTATATTAAGTTTGTAATCTTGCGTACCAGTGTAGATTTATTCATTGCTAGAGACTCAAAGCACTTGTGTACGTCGCTCTGGACAAGGGCGTCTGCTAAATGCCGCAAATGTAAATGTAGTCAGTGCTTCTTCATCGTCACAACCCCACTGACACACAGTGACCAGATTCTTCCTTGAATCTATTCCATCACTGCAAGCTAGTTTGTATTCATTTGCAATATGCATTTTACATGAGTGCATTCATCAGGCAGCATCATTTGTTTAGCAGATGATTTGCACTGACTTTCTGGAACTCAATTAATCCGTCCCCTATTGCTAGTATCGAACAAATAGAAGCTAATGTGAAGGGCTTGTTAGCATTATGCAAATGAGATCATGAACACACATTAGCATCGTTTAGAAGCGTTGAGCTGAAGCATTTTTATTTTTGTGGAATCAGAAACGGTTTTAATTATAATGTCATTGTTTTAAACACACCTTTAGGGTCTCCAATGCCGCTATTAGCTGATTAGCAATACTGTATGGCATAAATGTGTTTCTACAGAACGAAAACATGAAACGTTTACACAAAGATTTATTCATAAGGTCTAACAAACTGTAATGCAGATAATGTTATGGTTTTAGCAGGAAATCTAATTACTGAATAACTATCATCTTGTTATAGTTTTGTTCTGTTAATAAACCCCTCAGAAGAATCCATATAAAAATGCGGTCTTTGAAATTAAAAATCATCTCAAGCTGGAAAACGGATGTGGAAACAATGTTCTGCTTTTTTTTTTTTTTTTTTTACACCGAGATAGAAAAATAGAAAAGCAGACTGATGAAATTTTAGTTGCCATGGTAATTTCACTAAGTGAAAATACAAAGATGTCCACTTGGTGTCTCTGTTCATCCAATTTGAGTGTGTATGGTGATTTGTAATGACCTGCTGAAGATGAGAAAAATAAATGCATGCATATATATATATATACACTGTCACATACACTTATACAAACACAGAGCTAATTTAATGTTTGTAAGAACAGAAATAACTATATATATATATATATATATATATATATATATATATATATATATATATATATATATATATATATATATATATATTTTTTTTTTTTTTTTTTTTTTTTTTAATGTAAATATATTAAATTCCTGTTAAAAGTTTGGAAACACCTAGTTTCAGGCTTCTTGAGACATATGTATGCTCCTTTTGTTTCTATGCAACAAATTAGGTAATGTAACAGTATGAAGATTTACTCTGATCAAACAAATAGATAAATGTACACAATGTTCCACTTTGTTTCCATAGAAACATGAATAACAGCTTTACACATTCTTGACATCCGGACAATTAATTTCTCCAAACATTCAGTTGAAATACTTTGCCATGCCTCTTGTTAAACCTGCCAAAGATGTTCTTCACTAGTTGAAGATTTCTTTCTGACCTTCTGATCCAGTTCGATAGGATCTAGGTGCAGTGACTTTTCATGATAGATAACACACCAGCCCACTGTTTGCTCTGTAAATATCGCTTACAGAGCATGGATGTACACTTTAGCTCATTGTCTTGTCCGGTGAAGTAGGATCCAATGAACTGCAGTGCAGAAGGAATTGCGTGGTGTTGAAGTTTGGAATGGGAGCCATATTGGTTCAGTTTTCCTCTCACTTAGTGAAATAAGTCTCAACCTTCCCTGCTTAAAAACAACTCCAAAACCCCTTTAAGCTTCTACCTCAATGTGAAGTACTTTTAATGGTAATTGTGTAATGTTTTAATGATTATGTACATTATTGATTAGATCATCATATTATTTCCTTTATCACCATTGATTTTTATCTGAAGTAGTTGGAAATTAAAAAATAAATATTGACAAATATAAAATCACTTAGAAAACATCCTTGAAAAGTGATATAATATGTACTAAAGGTCCACACAGTTAAATTATCTACTGTACATATGTACTGTGTGTGTGTGTGTG
Source organism: Silurus aristotelis (assembly GCF_946808225.1). Classification (NCBI taxonomy): domain Eukaryota; kingdom Metazoa; phylum Chordata; class Actinopteri; order Siluriformes; family Siluridae; genus Silurus; species Silurus aristotelis. The sequence goes on from NC_139576.1 coordinate 6,792,163, forward strand.
TGTGTGTGTGTGTGTGTGTGTGTGTGTGTGTGTGTGTGTGTGTGTGTTTGTATTCTTGACCTTCAGTACACTTTTGAAGAATGTTTTCTAAGTGATTTCAAATTTGTCAATATTTATTCTTACTTTCCAAGTACTTGTGATGAAGAAAATATGATGAAAGATCTTATCAATAAAGTACATAATCAATCAAACATTACACATTAAAATAATGCAGCCATTTAATTATAATAATGAATTAAAAGCACACACACACACACACACACACACACACACACACACACACACACACACACACACAAACACACACACACACACACACACACACACACACACACACACACACACACACTTCCACACTTTCATAAACAGACTCCTCAATGCTCTTTAGGATGTGTTCCTTAGAACTAACAAACCATATCCATTTCACATTTTTAAATATTGCACATTTTTCACATTAGATTTAAAAAATCTTGCTCGTTTATTAAAAGTTGTAAAATTTCACTGCACGTATCTGATGAATAAAATCAGAATTTGACTTCGATTTTGAATGTGTCTAAACGCTAGAAATACAATAAATGACACTAGAAATAAATACAATGAAATGTAGCGATGGTTATTTACTCAACATCTATCTTACCCCCAGAGATTTAAGATTCTTATCCAGATGTTCAGATATCTCGGCCCAGAACCTGAACTGATGTGTAATTACTGCCTGTCACCTTTCCGAGTGTTGCACAGAACGAGGACTGGCGACTCACGTCAGTTTTAACCCCCTGGCAGCAGACGAGAGAAACAAAAACCTAACACACATGACAACATGCTGGGAAACATTCATGCAGCTAAAAATCAATCCTCTCCTTCCCACTCTCACTCCTATCTCTTCAACAGCATGTCCAACAATGACACCCCAGATGGCTTCATGTTCGCTTGATAAAGCTGAAAAACAACCAATCAAACAATTTGGGAGCAGAACAATGAAGTGTGAGAAATCACAAATCTGCCGAGATGATATGAGCAGCATCTGATATACACTTTTCTACTTTTAAACAAAAGTGCCATTTAGTTCCGCTAATTGGTTTGTTCCTCTGGAGAGAATCCTACAACTGAAAATTTTCTTTCAGAGGTAAATCCAAATAGTGCTGGTTTATCGAAATTTTTGCAAGAAACCCTTCGAGGAACCCAATTTTATTTTAGTCTTTTATAAGATTATTAACAAGAAGACAAAAATATACAAGGACACTCTCACGAAAAACAAAACTTTTTTTTTTGGTTTTCGTGCAATTGCTAAGAGTTAAACTCACAACCTTCTGATCTAAAGTCCAAAGGTATTCTTTTAGGTAGCACCTTAGTCATTACTCATAATCTTACACTTCAGTGCTCATGTTAGTTCTCACTCTTCAGTTTTCTGTATTGTTTAAAGACTATAATCACACTCTTGATGTCACCCAAATGAGGATGGGTTCCCCTTTTGAGTCTGGTTCCTCTCAAGGTTTCTTCCTCATAACATCTAAGGGAGTTTTTCCTTGCCACAGTCACCACAGCTGCTCATCAGGGATAAATACACACCATTCACCTTAACTGTTCCCTGGTGGTCTAGTGGTTAGGATGCGGCGCTCTCATCGCTGCGGCCCGGGTTTGATCTACGGTCAGGGAATCGACCCCAGCCATTAGGGTTGCACAAGCCTTAGTGCCGGACCCAAGCCCGGATAAATCGGGAGGGTTGCGTTAGGAAGGGCATCCAGCGTAAAAACATGTGCCAAATCAAACATCCTTAACTGTTAAATTCTGTAAAGCTGCTTTTCTGTTGGGAAAAGCGCAATTGAAATAAACTTGAATTGACTTGACTTGGCCCTGGAGAAATGTTGTATATAGATGAAATGTCAAGGAATTACTGTATGGAATTTCATCAACAAGTTTTGTTTTCCATGATTTTTTTTTTAACCATTTTATTGTTGGACTTATTCAAGCCCATATGAATCCTCTTTATCACGTTACAGTAAGAGCGCTGATTAAACCTGCGGTATTGTCAGGTAGGATGAAGGAGAAAGAGAGGGAAGTCCATGAAGCACATACAAGTGCAGTGAAGATGGTTTTCATTAAGTAGGAAGTCAAAGCCAAACCAAGAGCAGAGACAAACACAGGCAAAGGCTGGGCAATTTACAAACAGGATTCAGTGGGACAGCAAAAACAGAGGTAAACCGAACCAAAGTCAGCAATAAGATATCAGAATTGTAAGTCTAATAAAAGAATCACTGTTATTTCGCAATGAATGATTGTGTGTGTGAGTAAATAGTGTGAGACTGTGTGTCTCTTGTATTTCAGCCCACTTGTGCTCAATCAATAGCTAGGCAGCAGTGTGTGAGTCTTGGGAGTGGTAGTTTGTGTCATCCATGTTTGGAGGCTGTGGTGTTTGTAGAACCTCTGCTGCCTGAGACCTTACAGATATGCACTATATCACCAAAGGTTTGTGGACACCTAGCCATATGTTTGGTATGTGCTTTTTGAGCATCACATTCATTATTTAGTTAGAATTTTCCCTTACAATAAGCTCCACTTTTCTGGAAAGATGTTCAACCAGATTTTGGAGTGAGCTTGTACTCATTCATAAACAAGGGTGTTAGGAAAGTCAGGTACTGAAGAGGTCTGGGATGCAGTTAGTGTTTCAATACATGCCAAAGGTGTTCAGTAGGGTTTAAGGTCAGAGCTCTATAGCAGGCCACTCAAGATCTTCCACCCCAACGCATGTGAACCATATTTTCATGGAGCTTGTTTTGTGCACAGGGACATCGTCATGCTGTAACATGTTTTGGGTTTTCGAGTTCAAGTAAACGCAAAATTGTATTACACCACATCCACAGACATCCATTATAATTGTGTGCCTACAGCATTGTGGTAACAGTTTGGAGAAGAACCACATATGGTTGGAAAGGTCAGGTGTCCCAATACTTTTGTCCATGAAGTGTATTTCTTGTGGTAATGTTAATTCTGGTAAAAAAAAACAAAAAACTTTAAAATGGACTATCAGATGAAAAATGAATACAAATAAATGAATCAATTAAAATAAATAAAATTGTTTAAAGTTTAAATTGAGTCCGGGCCTCAATTTAAACTTAGACCTGACAATTTTACGGCAAAGTTTTCACGTCGAAACGTTAATTTTTGTAATTAGCGGTTTGCCGCTTAGTTTCTAAACTGGACCCTTTGTATGTATTGCCATTTCTTAAACCAGAAGACTTCAAAATGCATCTACATCCTTCTGTACTTTTCAAAGGCGGACACACAAAACAAACAGAAAAAAAATAAAAAGATCTATACACCAAACAGCAGGCGTAAGCAGTGCAGTGAGCAGCAGGAAAAACCATCTGGGTTGGTTTTTTTCTTTCCTCAAAATTACATGGTAGTTTGTTGACAAAGAAATGGTCCACATTGACAGACTGACATCCGCTAGTTAGGCCCATGTTTCTGGTTTTGAAAGAACAAAAACACATGTCTCTGATTCAAAGAAGAAAAAAATAAAGGTCTGTGAAACAGTAGTGATCCCATTTCAGCAGCGTGATTAAGCAGAAAACAAGCAATTTATATCCTCAACTTATAATAGTCGTACTTAATATGACACGTAGCTGTTGGTTTCGCAAATCCGATTGGTCAGATGGAATGTAATTGTGTATAACCGCAGCTCACAGATTTTCTTGATTTCACAGTGAAATTGTTCACTAGGAGACATTCCATGGAATGTGCAATATAATCGTTGACATTTTGACAGATATATTAAAGCTCTCATTCTAATATGATGTTGTTTCCATAGTAACAGCCTACACTGCAAACTTAATGCCTTTTTTGACACTAAAACTAAAATTTGTTGATTATGGTGGACATTTATATCAGACAGACAGACAGACAGACAGACAGACAGATAGACAGATAGACAGATAGATAGATAGATAGATAGATAGATAGATAGATAGATAGATAGATAGATAGGTAGGTAGGTAGAACGCTGTTGGAGATGTTGAAGGACGCCAGCCTTCTGAGGAAGTACAGCCAGCATTGTCTTTTCCTGCACGGAGCGTCCATGTTCGCAGTCCAACATTTGTAGGTCTTCACTATCTCCACACAGTCACTGTTGATAGTTAAAGGCTCAGGATGAGGCCAGGGTCTCCTGACGTCCACCACCATCTCCCTGGTCTCAGTGGTGCTAAGGTGCAGGTGGTTCAATTCACACCATACAACAAAGTTCTGGATCAGTTTCCTGTACTCCTCCTTCTGTCCCCTCCTGATAAGCCGACAATAGCAGTGTCGTTCGTGAACTTTTGTACGTGGCATGACTCCGAGTTGTATTGAAAGTTTGATGTGTACAGGGTGAAGAGGACCGGAGAGAGCACTGTCCCCTGTGGCACTCCTGTACTGCTGACTAACATGTCAGACCTGCAGTTTCCAAGTCGCACGTACTGATGTCTGCCTGTCAGGTAGTCTGTGATCCATGCCACAGTTCGTGAGCTCACCCCATCTCTATCAGTTTATCTCTGAGAAGCAGCAGCTGGATGGTGTTGAAAGCACTAGAAAAGTCCAGAAATGTAATTCTCACTGCCCCGCTGGTGCAATCCAGGTGAGAGATATGCTATGAAATTGAGAGCTGCAGACCTGAAAGACCATGAAATAATGCTCTGTCATGCTTTGTGAGCGAGTATGGTCATCCTCATTCCCCTGCTTTTCGTAGGAATGCTAAAAAGGTAACAAGAACAATGAATACATAGACTATATAGACAAAAGAACAGCAACATTGCATCACAAACCTGATGTGTTTTATCTTTCACTACTTATTGATGTAATGGTCAGGTTTTCACATAAAGGTAGTCCTCGAGTTACAATGGTTCGACGTACGAATTTTTCGATCTTACGATGACTATCGATACAAAACACTGTCAGGACACTGCCAGGATATACCCATCTCCCACCTTGTGAGATGCCTTACTCTCGCCAGCGGTCTACAGAGTTATGTGTCTCAGTGTTAGCGCAAATATTTTTGACTGTGTTTTTGGTGTTTCAAAGCCGAATTTCAGCTCGTCTCTCTCCTTTTCATCGGCGTCACCAGACACTGAAACAGAGCGCTTCAGGCTCCGCCCTCCACTCACAAAACCGGCACTTCAAATACATATATACTATCAAGTTTATACATTATGGTACTGTAAATTGCTCTGTCATGTCTCCACTTACAATCTTTACTTCACTTACGATGATTTGATGTTACGATGGTCTCATTGTAACGCATCTCCATCGTAAGTCGGGGACTGCATGTACATTGTAGCTATAGCGTATATAGAAACAAACTTACAGTTTATGATAATCAGCTTGCCAAAATACAGCAAAATTTACTTTACCATGCAGCACTCATGTTTTGCAAATGAAAAATTGTTCTTATAGTTATATAGTAAATGCTGCTATATTTTGTTTTACATCACAACTAGTGACCTAATTGGTCAAGCGAAACTTTGGAAGCTCTGCTGTGACCTAAAAGAAACCAGCAACCAGACATTGCATTCCATTACTTCACACAGGATTACACGTTAAACATACGCCATGAGTTGAGAAGTAAACAGCAGTCCAAGTGTGAAAGCAGCCTTTCAGTAGAACTGAAGATGCAATCTTACTTCTAACACTTGTGACAGTGTAATGGTGAAATATGATTTATTTTCTGAATTGCATCATTTTTTTTTTTTTTACATTTTTCTCAGTTGCTTTGAAGCGTTGCTCAGATTCTAAAGGAAATTCTCAAAACTTTTGTAACCTCCACATCATAAACGAGTGGGGGAAATAATTATTTTAACCCCCTGCTGATTTTGTACATTTACCCCCCAAGAAATTAACAGTCTATAATTTTTATGGTAGGTTTACTTTAACAGAGAGCCAGAATATAAAAAACATCCATAAATAAAACTTTAAAGAAAGGTTATAAACTAATTTGTATTTGATCGAGTGAAATAAGTATTTGATCCCATACCAACCAGCTAGAAATCTGAATCCCACATAATATCAACTTATCTACTTTTTTTTTAGCTTCAGACCAAGGCATTGTGCAACCCTAATGGCTGGGTTCGGTTCCCTGACCGGGGATCGAACCCGGGTCGCAGCGTTGAGAGCGCCGCATCCTAACCACTAGACCACCAGGGAACCTCGCTCTGCAGTGTATTGTTGTCAAGAGTCAAGGTGAATGGTGTGCATTTATCCCTGATGAGCAAGCCGTGGCGACTGAGGCAAGAAACACTCTTCAGTGTTCTGTATTGTTGAAAGATTTATGATCACACTCTTGATGTCACCCAAATGAGGATGGGTTCCCCTTATGAGTCTGGTTCCTCTCAAGGTTTGTTCCTCATTACATCTAAGGGAGTTTTTCCTTGCCACAGTCGCCACGACTGCTCATGAGGGATAAATACACACCGTTCACCGTAACTGTTGATTTCTGTAAAGCTGCTTTGAGACAATGTCTGTTGTGAAAAGCGCTATAGAACTAAACTTGACTTGACTACTTGCACTGACATTAAATGTGATATATATTTTATTCTGTTTGTAATATCCTAAAATATTCTAAAATAATTTTTTTTATAATAATGACTGGTACACAATAAAATGTTTAAACCTAAAAAAAGGTGTTTAAGTGCACATTACTCCAGTATTTCTTACATAAGCAATATTAGTTCATTTAAAAAAAGGCTATTGAAGCTCTAGATGAGTCTATTCATTAAACCCAGTTTAAGGAATTTACAATGACGTTGAAACAATAAGTGAGTGAATGACTCTGGTTGAACTGTGAATTCATTGCTTTTGTTAGATGAAAGAGATGTTAAGGGTTTAAGGAAATGCATTTTTTGAACAAATCTAATTTCCTAAATTCAATAGGAGTGTTTTTCTCCGGTCTGATTCTGGTTCCTGTTTGCAATTAAGGAAAAGGAACTGCAGGAGTCCTTAGAGATTAAGGGTCTTGTTAGTTAGTTGGTTAGTTAGTTGGTTAGTTAGTTAGATAGATAGAGAGAGAGAGAGAGAGAGAGAGAGAGAGAGAGAGAGAGAGAGAGAGAGAGAGAGAGAGAGAGAGAGAGAGAGAGCCACCTTTATTAACCCCTAAGGGAAACATTCAGAAATTTGGTATCCCAACAACCATAACACAAGAAAGTACTCAAGAAAATGCATAGAAATACACTATATAGACACAAGTATTGGGACAAACAATTATATAGAATGTATTTGGATACAGTAGCATTAAATTTTACATTCACTTCAATCAGGTGACCCAAATCTGTTCCAGCATGATAATACCACTGTTCACAACGCCAGCTCCATGAATATATGCTTTATATGGGTTGGAGTGAAAGATCTTCTGCTATAAAGCCCTGAAACTCAACACTAATGAGGTCACCCTTGTGGCTAAATGAGCCCAAATAAAAAAAAAAAAACACACTCCAAAATCTAGTGGAACATCATCTCAGAAGAGTGAAGGTTATCAGACCAGCCAATAGGGACTAAATGTGGAATGGGATGTTCCAAAAGTACATACCAATATAATTCTCAGCTGTCCACAAAAAAATGTTATTCATATATTGTGTTGCGTTAGCTATCGATATAATAACAGCTGTGTAAGGTACATAGGTGACAGGTTTTAACTAGGGATTAAAATATGCACACATGATTATTCGCATGATGGTCCTGAAATGAATACTAGGTTTTTAATAATCTAAGCCCTATTTTTAACCCTTAACATTTCACACAAAATGAGAATATATGCATTAAAGGGACTAGAAGCAGGACATAGTGGTGTTATGTAATCAGGACAAAACTAACACAAGTGAGAAAATACAGGTAGACTTTTTAAATCGATACATGGTTGAGATATTTTTGCTTTTCTAATTGGAATTGTCTAGACGAGTTGTCTAGCTTTGTCTCGGCTCGTTTAGAAATAAGGACGGACGCAGTTAGACATCAAAGTTTTAAAACTGAATAGAAACAAAATGGAATAAAGTAACTAGAGCGTATATTTTGAGAAAGGTTTGTGAAAAAAAAATCACTTTTAAAGTGTGTGTGTGTGTGTGTGTGTGTGTGTGTGTGTGTGTGTGTGTGTGTGTGTGTGTGATCAAGTAACTGGGTTTCTACCAACAGTAGAGAGAATGTTATGGGAGATGGCATTCATGTCGGCCATGTTTGTAGGCCAATGCTGGGACATGTTGGAAGTTCAGTGGAGCTCAGATCCTACAAATGGAAACAATGATGTGATTAATAATAATATACCACAGCTTGTATTAGACTTCAAAAAGCACAAAAAGATTTTCTAATCGATTTCCCAGCACAAATATACCTTAAATAAAAAATAATTCTTCTGATAACAAAAACAATGATTTCATTCCGAATGCATCTACAGGCATGCGTGCTGACACACATAATTTCACTGAAGGCAGAGATCTATGACATTATAAAAGACACCGCTGTTTGGGGCCTGTATTGGAAACTGCCCCAGCTCAGTGAACGTCATTTATTTGAGTAGGATTTGTTCCTGTATCAAGATCCCTTTGTTAATCCCAAAAACCACAATTCAATTGAAACTTTTTTCATCAATATTTGCCTTTGAGTCTACAAGTTTCGACTTAGAAAACAGGTGGAAATTCCCCACAGATGCCCCAAATGCATTTTGAGTCCCCAAAATTTGTAAAACTAGTCAGGAAACCATGCTAACATTGTGATGTCATCAGGGCATTGACAGGATTTAAATTGTTTTGTGATCACCCGACCTGATTCCGAGTTCACCCTGTCCCATTTTGAAGTTTGTTAGCTGATTGTAAATGCTCATTGTATTATACCAGTTGTAAATATATGTTAATATGTGTGTTGTCATGTTCACTGGTAGTAGGGGTGTTGCTGCCATTTCTGTTAGGTGTGGGTTTCTTCACTGTTTTTGGTTAGGGAAGTTAGAGAAGTGAATTGTGGCTTTTACGTTTTACAGGTTATACATTTATTTTTGCAAAAATAGAGTTTTATCCCGGGGGAAGTACTGTACATATTGCAAAATACCTCTTATTATTAGATACCCCAGTGCTTGTGTTCCATTTTTTATTTCACATAATACCAAATACACTAACATCCACCATATATATATATACACACAGACACACACACACACAAACACACATATACATACATACATACATACATACATACATAATATATGGTTTTCTCTGAGTCTGGGAAAAGCTAAGCGTGAAAAATATCCTTCCAATGTGGGAAATTTGTTGATGTTTTCATAACTATTTATAGCTTTCCAGCAACCACCCCGTTATAGTGTGATATGCACTGTATAATGGAATCACAACGAGCTTTCAAGCAGAGTGTCAGAGTGTTTTTAACCACCAGGTTTCTTAATCTGGCTACATTTACAACATTACAATAAGAACATTGTGGACACCTGATCATATACACATTCAGTCTCCATTTGCTCTAATAATAACCTCCACTCTTCGGCGAAGATGTTCAACTCACCTTGTCTCTAAAACTTACTACATGCACTGTTCCTCTAATAAACTCGATTCTAATCTTGTCCATCGTCGTCACTCCCAATGAAAACCTCAACATCTTCAGCTCTGCTACCTCCAGCTCCACCTCCTGTCTTTTACTCAATGCCACTGTCTCTAATCCATACAACATCGCAGGTCTCACCACAGTCCTATAAACTTTCCCTTTCAATCTCACAGATACTCTTTTATTACAAATCACTCCTGCTATTACTCTTCTCCACTCCATCCTGCCTGCACTCTTTTTTTCACTTCTCTAACACACTCTCCATTACTTTTCCCTGTTGACTCCAGGTGCTCAAAATCATCCTCCTTCTCCACCTCTTCTCCCTGCAACTACACCACTTCACTGCCCTTCCTCTCATTCACACACATGTACTCTGTCTTACTCCTACTGACTTTCATTTCCCTTCTCTCTAGCATGTACCTTTACCTCTCCAGGATCTTCTCAACCTGCTCCCTACTCTCACCACAAATAACCATATCATCTGCAAACATCATAGTCCACGGAGACTCCTGTCTGACCTCGTCCATCAATCTGTCCATCACCACTGCAAACAGGAAAGGGCTCAGAGCTGATCCTTGATGCAGTCCAACCTCCACCTTGAACCAGTCTGTCATTCCTACTGCACACTTTACTGCTGTCACACTGTCCTCATACATGTCCTGCACCACCCTCACATACTTCTCTGACACACCTGACTTCCTCATACAATACCACAACTCCTCTCTCTCCACCCTGTCGTACGCCTTCTCCAAATCCACAAATCCACAATGCAGCTCCTTCTGACCTTCTCTATACTTCTCCATCAACATTCTCGAAGCAAATAAGGCATCTGTGGTGCTTTAACTCTGCATAAAACCATACTGTTGCCCACAGATGGTCACCTCTTCTCTCAGCCTGGCTTCCACTACTCTTTCCCATAACTTCATGGTGTGACTGATCAACTTTATTCCCCTGTAGTTACTGCAGGTCTGCACATCTCCCTTATTCTTAAAGATCGGTACCAGCACACTCCTCCATTCCTCAGGCATCCTCTCACCTTCCAGAATCTTGTTAAACAATATTTTTTAAAACTCCACTGCATCTCTCCTAAACATGTCCATGCTTCTACTGGTATTTCATCTAGTCCAACCGACTTTCCACTCTTCATCCTCTTAATCGCTGCCTTTTCCTTGGCTTTCGCCACAAATATCTTCACCTGCTGCTGCATGTCCTTGTACTACTTTTCTCCTCTCTCTGTCGATCCCAAATCTTTTTTTCCAATAATAATAATAATATTAATAATAATAATAATAATAATAATAATAATAAAAATAACAGTAATAAATGGATGATGATCTGGAAACGTCCAAAATTGTACAAAATAGTTAAATATATCATATCTTGTTTTAGACTGTATAATATAGGTTTAAGACCAGACTTTTAAAAGGAATGCATTTTCCCATTAAATTTTTTTTATAGTAAATATTATAAGTAAACTTTATGTGCTTAATACTTTCACATACTTTTTTATTACCCAGATCTTTCCACTGAACCACTGGTTTAGGAGTCCCGCTGTGCTTAAAAAGTGCTTCACGCTGACACATGTAGTGGTTAGATAACACGTTTGTGCATGAGAGCACTCTCCTGGAAACAGATCTAAGTGTTTTGAAGTTGTGTAGGCTGCTTGCTTGTACCTCGAGGCACCGAAAACGAGCAAAGATGCTTCAGAGGCGTTCAGCCTCGGATGACTAATACCTGCTCTACTTTCCCAATGATTTCTGTTTGATCTCTGAGCAAACAATGAGGGGTCATCCACATGTGATGGATGTGGGATGATTGAGCTCAGTTATGGAGATTTGGAGTATCTACCAAGATTCTCACAATGGATGATATTTTATTATGGAGCCTTTGCAGGTCATATCTTTTGATAAGAGATACTTTAAAATAAAAACAGATGTCAAAAATCTACCTGACAGCCGGTGTGTGAGTAGGTGGGAGTAGAAATAAGATATGCACCGAATGAGAAGTCAAAAAATCATCCCCTTTCCTGTCTGTATAAATTTATAATAATTTATATTTAAAAAGTATAACTTTTCCTTGTCAAAGGGTGTGCACTCATAAATGTACACATGCTTTTAGTACACATAACTCTAAAATAAAAAAAAATTAAAAATGTAATATATAAATATTTATATATAAAATATGTATACCGTATTTTCCGGACTATAAGCCGCTACTTTTTTCCCACTTTTTGAACCCCGCGGCTTAACCAACGAAGCGGCTTATTTATGGATTTTTCCTGGGTTTTTCCCGGTTTCACAAACTTCAAGCCAAAAAACTGAGGTGTTCTGAGGTGAAGAAAAAACTTCCACCGATGGAGATTTTTAAACGCACGACGATGCCAAAAGATAAACTCCCGAGAGAAATAGTTGTGAAAGGAAGGAGGAAGACAGCGAACAATGACTTACTTGGTAGGCTACTGTTTAGATACAAGCCGTTGTAGCGTGTTGAGTCTGGGTGAAGGGAGAGCTCACTAACTCCAGTTGCAACAGAAATCATATAAGCACAGACAGGTTTCCAAAACTTTTGTATTATTCTTTTTATTTTTCTTGGCAACAGCGTTACGGGTTAGTCAAAGAAACTTAGAAATGAGCATCAGAACATAATAAGGACATATTCCTCGGTCTCCACACATGCGGTAATAGCGGAAAAATGCGGCGGCAGGCTATTCCCAAAATACCGCTCTGCTCCTAAATGAAGCGCAACATATTTCACCCGTTACACCGTGTAACAGACACTGTCTTTCATTAAAGCCTGTGTAAAGTTCATTAGTTTCAGTGTAGACACCTGCGGCTTTTTTCTAAAATATAAATATACATAAATAAATTATTCTACCAATTATTTTGATAACAATAATAATAAATAATAAAAAGAGGGAGGGAGGGACAAGCAAAGTCACAAAGGGTTGAAGGGATGAACAGATAAAGACGTAGAAAGGAAGAAAGAAAGAAAGAAAGAAAGGAAGAAAGGAAGAAAGAAAGAAAATCATTATATCAAGCAATTCCAGAATTTTGTTTGAGCATTTGATAGCTTTGATAGATTAATAATGAGCTCTGGCAGTCCCTGATATTTTGTCATGCGGTTCAAAAGACAAAAGTAGGCACATCTTTGCCATATTGATGTATGAAATATAACAGACTCTCTCGCAAAACCTAGAAGCCTGGATTGCGAAACGTATGCGGTCCGAGCCTAAAGCTGTAGCCACTTCAACCCCATTTTAGAGAGCAGCATTGTGTTGAGGTATTATTCTATTACACCAATAAAATGTTCACCCCCCAGGTTTACAGTTTTGTTGTATTGCTGCACTCGAATCATGTTTGGCCACTTTAATGGCAAACTCACTAAATGTATTTAGGTTTAGAACTGCAAGGCCAGCTGAAGGATTCCCTCTGGAAACATTACTGTGATACAGAGAACAGTGAAACGTTCAGGAGAGAATAAAAGGCCTCCAGCTCCCTGTGTGCGGAAGACGAACCAAGGCCAAGAAAAAAAGGAAAAAGAAAAAAAGAAAGCAAATATTAGTTTCTCTTGAGCATGACTCATACTTTATACTTGTATAAATGCTGCTATCTTCATGGAAACACCCAAAAAAGTAAAACACACACAGTACAGACCAAAAGTTTATATACAGTATATTATATATACAGTACAGACCAAAAGTTTATATACAGTATATTATATATACAGTACAGACCAAAAGTTTGGACACACCTTCTCATTCAAAGAGTTCTCTTTATTTTCATGACTATGAAAATTGTTAAGTCACACTGAAGACATCAAAACTATGAATTAACACATGTGGAATTATATACATAACAAAAAAGTGAACTGAAAATATGTCATATTGTAGGTTCTTCAAAGTAGGCATCAAGAGAATGCCAAGAGTGTGCAAAGCAGTAATCTAAGCAAAAGGTGGCTACTTTGAAGAACCTACAATATGACATATTTTCAGTTCACTTTTTTGTTATGTATATAATTCCACGTGTTAATTCATAGTGTTGATGCCTTCAGTGTGACTCTACAATTTTCATAGTCATGAAAATAAAGAGAACTCTTTGAATGAGAAGGTGTGTCCAAACTTTTGGTCTGTACTGTATATAACATATTTTTTATAAATAAATTAAATAAATAAATAAAACAAACAAAAGATGCCTCGGTCTTTGCTTTCACTTACACTCCATATTTTTTTAGCATCTGTTGCTTTGGATGACATGCAGATTTTAGGACCTGGGGGAATTTGGCACAAAATGAGGCTAAACAGAGGCCTTGCGTGTCCATAAGAAATTATAGCGCCTGAGGAAACACTGGCACATGGTGCAAGCGCTTCACATTTGAATGCGACCCAAGCCCTCACACGACACGCCAAATGCTACATATTTGAACGTTAACTTGGGGAGATTGATTGCTAATGTTCACAGCAAATGATCAGAATCAGGGGTTGAGTAGGAATAAAGTAGAAAAGTCGTTTTCTTGGACGAATTGGCCCACCGAGGGCCGGGGATTCACCGCTTAGAAACGCGTTTATTGTCTAAGGCTGGCCTCAGTATCGCGCGCCAAAAAAAAGAAGCTATTAATCTAAAGTTGTGTGTTTACTGAAATGAATAGCTTTAATGCTAGACAGACTGCCAGGCACAGCTTATTTCACAATCAACAAGCTTTTTCTTTTTTCCCCCCTAAAGCTCTGCACCGCGAGTCTGGAAATGAACACACAGTGAAACATGTAATTACACTGCATTAAACAACCTGCTGCTTGGGCTTTTCACAGGAAAATTTAATTCAATCGTTACATATGTAAAGGCGCTTGTGACTCACAGCAACGGGGTCTGATAATAACAGTAATAATAATAATTCCTCAGTGTATACATAGACAAAAGTTTGTGGACACGATTTGTATGCGCTTTCTAAAGCTGTTAAACAACCTCCACTCTTCTGAGAAGATGGTTCACTAGATTTTGGAGTGTGCTTGTAGAGATTTGTGCTCATTCAGCCACAAGGGTGTTAGTAAAGTCAGGTACTGATGGAAGTGAAGCCTGAGGCCTGGGGTGCTGTCAGCATTAAAGGTTTTCAATAGCTTTGAGGTCAGAGCTCTATAGCAGAAGATCTACCATAACCCATGTAAGACATAGCTTAAATCTGGCATTGATTATAAACCATTGAACGGTCTTGTGGCACAGTAATTGAGTGAACTTTTAATAAATTATGATCCCAAATGCCTACTTCGATCAAAAGGTGCATGCTATTTGTTAGTACCACAAACACTGAAGACTACAGCAGGGGGCAGAATTTTCTCAGCCTTCCAATTAGTGTTCGGGACTCAGACACAGTCTCAGGGTTTAAATCTTTAGTCAAGCGTTTTGTCAGGTCTTGGGTCTTAGATCTTTCTTAGGTCTTAGATCTTTCTTCTCCGGAGTCTTCACTTACACTCTGATCACAATGTATAGTGTCTTCAAACATTTAAAAAATGAGAATGCTTAACAATCTTTATTGCTTACAATCTTTATCATTTAGCCGTTCTCCTACAAGCCCCTGTCGTACTGACTTGCCTGTTCGGCAATGCCGTGAATATGGTAGTTGACAGGTGAAAGAAAGAAAGATGTTTCATCGCTTCCTCACTCGTTGCTCTCGCGGAGCTGCTCTGCAGGAGCAGCCCCAGCCCAGTATGAAGCATCAAGAGATCCAGTCAAGTCAAGTTTATTTCTAAAGCGCCTTTCACAATGGACATTGTCTTAAGGCAGCTTTATAGAATTTAAGAATTAAGGTGAATTATGTGTGTTTATCCCTGATGAGCAGGCCTGGGCGAGTGTGACAAGGAAAAACTCCCTTAGATGTTATGAGGAAGAAACCTTGAGAGAAACCAGACTCAAAAGGGGAACCCATCCTCATTTGAATGGTATCAAGAGTGTGATTATAAATCTTGTAAACAAAGCAAAACACTGGAGAGTGAGAACTAACATGAGCACCAAAATGTAAGATTGTGAGTAATGTCCTTTCTACAGCAGATGGGAAGCAGGCCATCAAGGTGGTCCCTCCCCATAACAGTCCAGGTTCTACAGCCAGAACTTTATAGTTCTCAAAAAGAATAGGGGGGCTGCGTCCCATTTTGTATCTGCTTCTGCTGAACCACTCACTAATGAAGCTCAGGTTTAAGATGTTCATGCTTCAATAAATCATGTCTCAAGTCAGTCACAAGGACTGGTTTGTCACGAACCCATCCTTTCTTTCACACAGGAAGTTCCTGAGGTTTGCTTTCTATGCCAAAGCCTACCAATATCGGGTCTTTCCGTTTGGCCTTGCACTCTCATCCTGCACCTTAATGACGTGTTTTAAGAACATTAAGACTCTGAGGCATATGCATACTGAGCTATATCGATGATTGTTTGAAATTGGCTTGATCAGAGCATTTGGCAATCCGGCATTGAGATGGCGTTCTTACCCAAATGAAGGAGTTGGTGTTAAGACTGAACGTCAAGAAAAGTGTACATTCTCTGGTACCCACTCCACACAATCAAGGTCATATGGCGAGCCTTACGGGCCTTGACATGTGGAGGGAACAAGGGTTCCTGTTACAGGGCCTCATGTTGGGGGCTTCTTGGTTGTTGCATAATGTTAATGACAGATGCCTCCCTCATGGGTTTGGGGGGTCCATGTTGTGCTGCTCCCGGGAATTCTGGAGAGAATTCATCAGGATGGAGTGTGTCTCCTCCTTGAAGCCCCATGCTGACCAGGCCAGCCATGGTTTGCTGACCCAGTAAACCTTCTCAAACACCCTCCATGGGAAATTAAGCTACGGGAGGAGCTTCTGTCTTAGGCTTTGCTTCACCCCTGCTGTGGAGGCTGTGGCTGTGGTCTCTGAGGGGGCACAGTTCTTAGCAGCTGGTCTCTCAGCTGAGGTGGTAGAGACCATTCTCCAATCCAGAGCTCCCTGCATGAGGTCGTATGCCGCAAAGTGTCACCTGTTCACAATATGGTGTTATGGTCCCCAGTTAAATTCGCTTAACTGCCCGTTTAGCCCAGTGCTGGAATTTCTTCAGGAACAGATCGCCAAAGAGTTGTCTTTTTCCACCCTAAAGGTTTACGTGTTTGCTATTGCAGCTTATCATGCTCTGCTTGCTGAGCAGTCACTAGGAAAAAAACAGCTGTTGACAGGTTTCCTTCGTGGTACTCTGAGACTAAGCTGTGGGCTGGTCTATCTCACTGACATTTGTCAGGTCCTATAATCTTTACATTAGTGCCACTCCTGGCCCCTCTGTACTTCGACCTAGCTGTGCCCATCCACACTAGGCAGGGATTGATCAGTCTGGCGATATTGTACACTCACTACACTCCCACACTTTCAAAGCAAGCACTATCTCCATGGCATGTGCTTTTTAACCTCACCGGTGGGGTAATATCATGCTTTTTCATTGGAGTGATCACACCGTGGTTTAGAGCATGGCAATGCAGAGGCATTCCCAATGCATCTTGTTCTCTTGGGGAATCAGGGTTAAATACATAACCTAGAGACATATTGCATTTAAGCACCACACTTGTAAATAACATCTGAACATTATATATATATTGCATTATTTAAATGTCTGGTCATTACTCTGTTACAGTATGTCTATGTCTGTACTTCTGCACTGGAAGCTCCTGATGCCAAGTCAAATTCCTTGTGTGTGTAAGCATGCTTGGTAAAAAAGCTATTTCTGATTCTGATTCTATTACCACTGTGCACACTTTAACAATGGAACTTTAATGAATGGACATTTGTTGCCACCCAGATGGACGGTTTTTCCTTTGAGGTAGCTTTCTCTCCAGTGTTCAGTCTCATGCCATCTTTAGGAGTTTTTCCTTGCCACAGTCACCACTGACTTACACATTATGGATAAACAATTATAAGAAACAAACTTAAAGGCAATAAACAATGTCAATGTTAAAAAGCACTATGCAAATAAAAAAATACGAATTTGAATTGAGAATAAGAATTTAAGTAAAATACATTATATCTTTGTGGAACTAGATTTGTGCACAGTAGCATTGACATGTTAAAACAAGGTTTGGGTTTCTTAGAGTAAGGGAAAATCCAAAGACATCCAATACAACTGTGTGCCTCTACAGTATATATGTAGTAACTGTTGGGGAAGAACCACAGATGGCTGGAAAAGTCAGATGTAACATACTTTTGTCCATGCAGTTTATGTATCATTTCCAGTAAAAACAAGTTGCTTCACTGTTAATTCTGCAAGCAATACAAGATATTTTGCGGAGGAGTAATGGGTTAACGGCAGGGGTTAAAGTAGCTGAGAGGTCTGAGTGGAATACTAAAGGGTTGAGTGTCAGAGTCAAAGAGTCTAAATAAAGTAATAGAAAGCACACCAGCAGTGGTGAAGGGTAGAGAAGAAGGAGCTCAGGTGTAGATATGAGCTGAATTTTGGGCTTCTATAAAGAGATACTACATATACATTACATTTAATTTCTCCATAAGATGCATTTATTTAAAATTGAGTTTAATTTTAGTTTATCACGTACACAGGGTTGGAGTTAAACGTAATGTGACAGAAATACATACTGTTAAGTGTGGAATCCAAGAGAACAAAAATGTCCATGCTGTGTTTAAGAACCGGACAGTATACTCTCTCTCTCTCTCTCTCTCTCTCTCTCTCTCTCTCTCTCTCTCTCTCTCTCTCTCTCTCTCTCTCTCTCTCTTTCTGTTGTGTCATACAGACATACAGTACATACATAAAGAAAAAAAAGGAAGAAAGAAAGAAATTCAAAAGATGTTAAATAAATTAAATAAATAATAAATAAAAGATAAATAAATAATAAAAAGAGAGGAATAAAGGAATGAACAAAGGAATTAAGGAAGGAAGGAATACATGTGGAAAGCAAGAAAGAAAGAAAGAAATTCAATAGATGTTAAATAAATAATAAAAAGAGGGATGGAGGGAGGAAAGGATAAAGAAAGAAAGAAAGAAAGAAAGAAAGAAAGAAAGAAAGAAAGAAAGAAAGAAAGAAAGAAAGAAAGAAAGAAAGAAAGAAAGAAAGAAAGAAGCATGAAATTATTCTCAGTATGATACGGAACACAAACATATTTGCTTTAATCAATGCTATTAACCTACTGTATATAATCCTGTTTTCATTTGACCAAATTATCATCAGGATCAATTCCACATGTCACCTTCAAATTCTGGGAGGCATGGCCTTAGTGACAGAGGGTGCATCACCTTCTTAGCTTCTTAGATCCCCAGTTTGTGAATCAGTACATTGTTCTTGAGTTCAGACCCTGGTAAGGACCCGGGTTCACTACACACAGAGACACTGTTCGATTTTTTTTCTCTGATTCAGTTTCAATTCTATATGATGCAGCATATACATGAGGCACCTTCGCTCTGTCACAAGCTTCCTGTTCAGTGCACCGGGGAGCGTCGCCAAATGACACACAATGAAGTAAGATTTAAAAGTTTCCCTTTCCAAAGTTTGTTCAGTAAACAAAACATATATACTAGAATGGAACTATACAGTATGGCCAACAGTAATTGGCAAAAAAAAAAGCAGCATAGGGTTTCGAAACAATGAATCCTGAGACATTAAATGCTACAAGGGTCAGATAGTAAGACCAGCCAGCAGAAAAGGAAACCATAAAATAGACAGACAGAAAGAATGGGCAATTAGGGTGTAACATTTTCATAAAATGATGACTTCCTTATCATTCAGTAATTTCAGTCAGAAAGTTCCTAATCAGTCAGTGTAAAATTTATAAAATGTGTAAGTTTTTTTAATATGTTGTATAACTTTGTTAGCTTATTAGCAGATTTTCTGGCATGGTACTAGAAAGGATCGTAGGCTGTCATAGATTTAAAAAAAATTTTTACAATGATTTTTTACCTCAAACTATATAAAGAATAGCAAATAATTCTATAACGTAATTGGCTGAGAGTTGACAGACATCATATAACATCATTTAGACAGACAGACAGACAGACAGACAGACAGACAGACAGACAGACAGACAGACAGACAGACAGACAGACAGACAGACAGACAGACAGACAGACAGATAGATAGATAGATAGATAGATAGATAGATAGATAGATAGATAGATAGATAGATAGCAAATTGACAAGTTGTCAGGAAACAGCCTGCCACGCCATCCCTCGACTCTACACACACTCGTAGTCTATCCCTATCATATCAAATACCGGCACCTGGGGCTCATTAACCACACAGCCCTATATAAACCCCTCACCTTCACTCACTCACTGTCCATTCTACTCGCTTATGTAGGAGAACTTTCCAGGACTCCTCACGTGGATGATCTACATGCCCGTGAGCACTGTTGCGATCTCAACCCCTCCGAGATAGCACAGATCTTCCTTTCCAAAAGTTCATTCTATTTAACTTTAAATTTTAGTCACTATTGCTCGTTTTTTGGTTTATTTCATGATTCTGTGTTCCGTCATTAAACCTCCTTTTTTACTACTCCAGTGCAGATAAATATGGGACTATATGTACAGCAAAAAAATATACTTTGGGAAGTGTAAAAAATTTAAATGAGCTGGTGGGCAAGTACAGTAAGAATATACAGTGAGGAAAATAAGTATTTGAACACCCGGCTATTTTGCAAGTTCTCCCACTTAGAAATCATGGAGGGGTCTGAAATTGTCATCGTAGGTGCATGTCCACTGTGAGAGACATAATCTAAAAATAAATCCAGAAATCACAATGTATGATTTTTTAACTATTTATTTGTATGATACAGCTGCAAATAAGTATTTGAACACCTGAGAAAGTCAATGTTAATATTTGGTACAGTAGCCTTTGTTTGCAATTACAGAGGTCAAATGTTTCCTGTAGTTTTTCACCAGGTTTGCACACACTGCAGGAGGGATTTTGGCCCACTCCTCCACACAGATCTTCTCTAGATCAGTCAGGTTTCTGGCCTGTCGCTGAGAAACACGGAGTTTGAGCTCCCTCCAAAGATTCTCTATTGGGTTTAGGTCTGGAGACTGGCTAGGCCATGCCAGAACCTTGATATGCTTCTTACAGAGCCACTCCTTGGTTATCCTGGCTGTGTGCTTCGGGTCATTGTCATGTTGGAAGACCCAGCCTCGACCCATCTTCAATGCTCTAACTGAGGGAAGGCGGTTGTTCCCCAAAATCTCGCAATACATGCCCCCGGTCATCCTCTCCTTAATACAGTGTAGTCGCCCTGTCCCATGTGCAGAAAAACACATCCAAAGCATGATGCTACCACCCCCATGCTTCACAGTAGGGATGGTTTTCTTGGGATGGTAGTCATAATTCTTCTTCCTCCAAACACGTTTAGTGGAATTATGACCCAAAAGTTCTATTTTGGTCTCATCTGACCACATGACTTTCTCCCATGACTCCTCTGGATTATCCAAATGGTCATTGGCAAACTTAAGACATGCCTGAACATGTGCTGGTTTAAGCAGGGGAACCTTACGTGCCATGCATGATTACAAACCATGACGTCTTAGTGTATTACCAGCAGTAACCTTAGAAACGGTGGTCCCAGCTCTTTTCAGGTCATTGACCAGCTCCTCCCGTGTAGTTCTGGGCTGATTTCTCACCTTCCTTAGGATCATTGAGACCCCACGAGGTGAGATCTTGCATGGAGCCCCAGTCCGAGGGAGATTGACAGTCATGTTTAGCCTCTTTCATTTTTTAATGATTGCTCCAACAGTGGACCTTTTTTCACCAAGCTGCTTGGCAATTTCCCTGTAGCCCTTTCCAGCCTTGTGGAGGTGTACAATTTTGTCTCTAGTGTCTTTGGACAGCTCTTTGATCTTGGCCATGTTAGTAGTTGGATTCTTACTGATTGTATGGAGTGGACAGGTGTCTTTATGCAGCTAATGACTTCAAACAGGTGCATCTAATTTAGGATAATAAATGTAGTGGAGGTGGACATTTTAAAGGCAGACTAACAGGTCTTTGAGGGTCAGAATTCTAGCTGATAGACAGGTGTTCAAATATTTATTTGCAGCTGTATCATACAAATAAATAGTTAAAAAAATCATATATTGTGATTTCTGGATTTTTTTTTTTGATTATGTCTCTCACAGTGGACATGCACCTACGATGACAATTTCAGACCCCTCCATGATTTCTAAGTGGGAGAACTTGCAAAATAGCAGGGTGTTCAAATACTTATTTTCCTCACTGTATATATAAACATATATATGATCATATATGATAACTCGTATTAGTGCAATATGTGTGTGAGGCACAATATGTGTAGAGAATGTGGGATATAAAAATGTACAATATGGGATAGGTACAATTGTAAAAATGTATATATACAGATGATATATAGATATGACAGTAGTGTAGAATAAATAAAGAATTATATACAGGATAACTGAATAGAAAGATTGAATGGAATAATACTGTTATATACAGAAAAAATGTCCAGAATGATATAGAATGTACAGAGTGGAGCAGAAATGCATGATGCTAACTACAGTAGAATCAGTAAGTATAAGTAGGTATTCAAATGGCAGCCATTATTTTGTTTTTGCTCATGTTTATGCTGTAGTCTACAGTACATCGTGTTAAGCAAGGCTGCGTGACATCAGTGATAAACTGGATGTTGTGTGAGACAGATATTTACTGAAAAATCTTTTCTGAACATTTCTGTTTATTCCAAAACTGAAGAAATAAAGACACCAAACATATGCTGGCTGATTGATGCCACTTGTGGGAAGAGGGAAAACTGAATACATTATTTTTTTCCTCAAGCTTCTCATGTATTGCAAACCCCAAATACAAAATACAAAGCAATGTGAGCAAAGATATTGGCACCTTAAGCTTTAAACCAGTTAAAACACTGCAGAAGCAAAATGTTTATTGTTGCTATTTATGTCTGTATATTTGAGCGTCACCAACAGCGGGAACCAAATTCCTTGTGTGTCAACACATTTGGCCAATAAACCTGATTCTGATTCTGCATTTGATTTGATCAATTATATTTAACACATTTGGATATCATGCTGATCTAGAGTCATTTATAGTCATTTATAAAACTGAGCCTTTGAGGGTTAAGGGCCTTGCTCAAGGGCCAGCATTGGCATTTTGGTGGATTTTGGTTCATCATCTTCCAAAACAAAGTCCATAGAACTACCACTGAACTGCCAGTTCCATTTGAAGTGTCAAGATGTGCTTCTTCAGGTTACTAACTAGCAGAGACTACAAAAACAAAGAAGAAAGCAGAATACAGCCAAACCCCTGCTGAGAAACACAAGCATAAATTTATAATGTAAATCAACCCAGAGCATCCATGTACCTACTTCCTTCTTTATATAACTGCGTATTTTTTCTCAATATTTTTGCTGTGAGGCTGTACATAAACACGTACACATGCTCTCATCACTAGTCACACTTATTATTATTAAATTAAACAGAACTGTGGCTGAGATAATCATTGTTGCTTCTGTAGAAACAACAGAAAAGTTTGTCCATCTCCACTCTGCAATTTTTCTTTTCTTGTTGTGCTAAGTTCTAAGGAATTCGCAGCACAATGAAGTTTCAATCAGCTTGATTAGCCGTGATGGCCTACATGCTGACTCGAAGAAAATTCAAAAACAAGCAGATAGTTAATAATAAGAAAGAAAGAAAGAAAGAAAGAAAGAAAGAAAGAAAGAAAGAAAGAAAGAAAGAAAGAAAGAAAGAAAGAAAGAAAGAAAGAAAAAACCTAGGCACTAAAAAATGGCAGCAGTCCCCTCAGGCAATTATACTGGAAGGACTCCAGAGGTAAGCAGCAGTTCATGAGTCATGATCAATGGCTGCTACTACAAAGATTTACTGCTGGAAATTAGTTTCCAAAAACACCCGAGTAAACAGATCCAGCACGAAAGCATTGTTAGCTGTAAAAAAAAACACCATGCTGGATAGTGGTAGTTTAGTAGGTGACCATGGGGGTGGTGACTTATATTTATGGCATTTTGGCAGACCCTCTTATCCAAAATGACTTACAGGCTAGGGGCCCAGCAATGGCATATTAGTATATTATGGGATTTAAACTCATGTCCTTTTAGTCAGAAATCTTATGAATCGATAGAATCTTTACCAATGAGCTACCACTTTTAAGACAAGCAAAAAAAGCAAGCAACATTTCGAATAAAATTAGTTTGGATTTTAAAAAATCTACGAACTTTAATGACAGTTTTCTTGACACAATCCTATAGACATACATCAATCAGTAGAAAACGTCAATCAACAAATAAACTATATGGATAAGTATTGGGACACCTGACATTTCCAATCATGTGTGGTCCTTCCCCCAAACTGTTACCCCAAAGTTAGAGGCACACAGTTGTATTCTTTGGAAGTGATAGCATTATCCCTTCACTTGAACTAGGGGACCCAATCCAGTGCCAGCATGACAATGCCCTCGTGCACAAATCCAGCTCCATGAAGATATGCTTTACTTTAGTTTAAGTGAAAGAGCTCCTGCCATATAGCTCTGAGCTCGACCCTATTGACTGACTGCACACTAGGCCTCCTCACCTCACCTACATAAGTACCTAACATCCTTGTGGCTGAAAAGAGCAAAAGAAAAATCTCTACAAATACACTTCAAAATCTAGGGAAACATCTTCACAAAAGAGTGGAGGTTAATACAACAGCAAATGATGACTGAATGTGGAATAAGATGTCTAAAAAGCACATACCAATCTTAAGGTCAGGTAACCCAGCCATTAGGGAGGCACAAGCCAGTGCACTCTTATTGCCGGTCCCAAGCCCGGATAAATGGGGAGGGTTGCGTTAGGAAGGGCATCCAGCGTAAAACATGCGCCAAATCAAATATGATGGTCACGATTAAGAATTTCATACCGGATCGGTCGAGGCCCGGGTTACCAATGACCTTCACAGGTATCGTTGGCGAACAGGATACCGGTGGGAATTGGGCTACTGTTGGCCAAAGGAGGAGAAGGAGAGGAGGAAGACGTCTACAGAGACAGCAGGAGAAGGAGAAGTGTAGGAGAGTGGAGGTTTGGGTTGGTACTTTAAATGTTGGGACTATGACTGGTAAAGGGAGAAAGATAGCTGATATGATAGAGAGGAGAAAGGTGGATATGTTGTGTGTTCAGGAGACTAAGTGGAAAGGGAGTAAGGCGAGAAACATTGGAGGTGGGTTTAAACTGTTCTATTATGGTGTGGATGGAAAGAGAAATGGTGTAGGGGTGATTCTGAAGGAAGAGTACAGTAAGAGTGTAGTGAAGGTGAAGAGAGTTTCTGATAGGGTGATGATCGTTAAGGTGGAAGTTGAACAAACTATGATAAATGTCATCAGTGCTTTTGCTCCACAAGTCGGCTGTGAGATGGAGAAGAAGGAAAGATTCTGGAGTAAATTAGATGAAGTGGTAGATGGTGTACCTAGAAATGAACGATTGGTGATTGGGGCAGAGTTTAATGGACATGTAGGTTATGGGTAGGTATGGCCTTAAGGAGAGTAATGTGGAAGGGCAGATGGTGGTAGATTTTGCTAAAAGGATGGAAATGGCAGTGGTGAATACGTATTTTAAGAAGAAGGAGGATCATAGGGTGACCTATAAGAGTGGAGGAAGGTGCACACAGGTGGATTATGTTCTATGTAGGAGATGCAACCTGAAGGAGATTGGAGACTGTAAGGTGTTGGCAGGGGACAGTGTAGCTAGACAGCATTGGATGGTGTTCTGTAGGATGGTTTTGGAGGCAAAGAACAAGAGAAGGAGAGTAAGGACTGAAAGAAGAATAAGATGGTGGAAACTGAAGGAGGAAGAGTGTAGTGTGAGGTTCAGGGAAGAGGTTAGACAGAGGCTCGGTGGTGGTAAAGAGGTGCTGGATGACTGGGAAACTACTGCAGGAGTGATGTGGGAGGCAGCTAGAAAAGTACTTGGTGTGACATCTGGAAATAGAAAGGAAGAGAAAGAGATGTGGTGGTGGAATAAGGAAGTGCAGGAGAGCATAAGAAGAAAGAGGTTGGCAAAACAGAAGTGGGATCGACAGAGTGATGAGAAAAGTAGGCAGGAGTACAAGGAGATGCGGCAGCAGGTAAAGAGGGAAAGCCAAAGAAAAGGTATACGAGGAGCTGTATGAGAGGTTGAACACTAGAGAAGGAGAAAAGGATTTGTATCCATTGGCCAGGCAAAGGGGACCGAGCTGGGAAGGATGTGTTGCAAGTAAGAGCAATAAGGGATGGAGATGGAAATGTGTTGACTAGTGAGGAAAGTGTGTTGAGAAGATGGAGGGAGTATTTTGAGCAGCTGATGAATGAGGAAAATGAGAGCGAGAGAAGGTTGGATGATGTGGAGTTAGTGAAGCAGGAAGTGGATAGGATTAGTAAAGAGGAAGTGAGAGCAGCAATTAAGAGGATGAAGAGTGGAAAGTCGGTTGGACCAGATGATATACCGGTAGAAGCATGGAGATATTTAGGAGAAATGGCAGTATAGTTTTTAACAAAATTATGGAAGGTGAGAGGATGCCTGAGGAATGGAGAAGGAGTGTACTGGTACCGATCTTTAAGCATAAGGGAGATGTGCAGACCTTCAGTAACTACAGGGGAATAAAGTTGATCAGTCACACCATGAAGTTATGGGAAAGAGTAGTGGAAGCCAGGCTGAGAGAAGAGGTGACCATCTGTGAGCAACAGTATGGTTTCATGCCAAGGAAGAGCACCACAGATGCCTTATTTGCTTTAAGAATGTTGAGGGAGAAGTATAGAGAAGGACAGAAGGAATTGCATTGTGTATTTGTGGATTTGGAGAAGGCGTACGACAGCGTGCCGAGAGAGGAGTTGTGGTATTGTATGAGGAAGTCAGGTGTGTCAGAGAAGTATGTGAGGGTGGTGCAGGACATGTATGTGGACAGTGTGACAGCAGTGAAGTGTGCAGTAGGAACGACAGACTGGTTCAAGGTGAAGGTTGGACTGCATCAAGGATCAGCCCTGAGCCCTTTCCTGTTTGCAGTGGTGATGGACAGGTTGACGGACGAGGTCAGACAGGAGTCTCCCTGGACTATGATGTTTGCGGATGATATTGTGATTTGTGGTGAGAGTAGGGAGCAGGTTGAGAAGAGTCTGGAGAGGTGGAGGTATGCGCTGGAGAGAAGGGGAATGAAAGTCAGTAGGAGTAAGACAGAGTACATGTGTGTAAATGAGAGGGAGGGCAGTGGAGTGGTGCGGGTGCAGGGAGAAGAGGTGGAGAAGGGGATGGAATTCAGGTACCTGGGGTCAACAGTGCAAAGTAATGGAGAGTGTGTTAGGGAAGTAAAGAAAAGAGTGCAGGCAGTGTGGAGTGGGTGGAGAAGAGTGACAGTAGTGATTTGTGATAGTAGGGTATCTGCAAGAATAAAAGGGAAAGTTTATAGGACTGTGGTGAGACCTGCAATGTTGTATGGATTAGAGACAGTGGCATTGAGTAAAAGACAAGAGGTGGAGCTGGAGGTAGCAGAGCTGAAGATGTTAAGGTTTTTGTTGGGAGTGACAAGGATGGACAAGATTAAAAATGAGTTTATTAGAGGGACAGCGCATGTTGGACGTTTTGGTGACAAGGTGCGGGAGGCGAGATTGAGATGGTTTGGACATGTGCAGAGGAGGGACATGAGTTATATTGGTAGGAGAATGCTGAGGATGGAGCCACCAGGAAGGAGGAAAAGAGGGGGTTCATGGATGTGGTGAGGGAAGACATGCAGGTAGTTGGTGTGAAAGAGGCAGATGTAGAGGACAGGGTGGTATGGAGACGGATGATCCACTGTGGCAAACCCTAATCGGAGAAGCCGAAAGAAAAAGAAGAATCTTAAGGTGAGGTGTCAACAAACTTTGTCCATAAAGTGTATGTCCATGCTTTTATTGTAAATAAAAGAAACCACATACAATTTGTGTAGGTTGTGGTGTTACGCACTTCACTAAATGGACCTCATAATTTAAATTTTTAGCATAATTTTCCAAGAATCACACATTATGCATTTATTTAAAACTATAAATAAAAACAATTTTTTAATTTATTCTGGAATGCCATGTTGTACTATTTCTCCATTTACTCAATTGTTTTAAGGTCATGTGATCAGTTACACCATATGTTCACATACTATATACAGCTACAATATATTGCCAAAAGTTTGCGGACACCTGTTTATAAGTATGGTATGCGCTTTTTGAGATGTTCCACTAGATTTTCGAGTGAGCTTGTGGACATTTGTGTTCTTTACCCACAAGGGTGTAAAGTCAGGTACTGATGTAGGTGAGGTGGCTTGGGGTGCAGTCAGTGTTCACATTCATCTCAATATTGTTGAAATCAGAGCTCTATAGCAGGATCTTCCTCTCAAAACCATGCAAACCATATCTTTTCATGGAGCTTGCTTTGTGCACAGGGGCATTTACCATGCTGGAACAGGTTTGGGTTTTCAAGTTCAAGTGAACCCAAGTTCAAGTTAAAAAAAAAAGGAAAAAAAAAGAAAAAACTGAGACACATGTGTACAAAACACTCCATTCTAAAAACCCTAACATTAACGTATTCACCCGATACTGGAGAATAAATTAATTACTGTATTAATAGGGCATAGATAGGACAGTGGTGGTTCAGTGGTTAAGGCTTTGGGTTACTGATCATAAGGTTGGGGGTTCAAGCCCATTAAGTTGCCACAGTTGGGCCCTTGAGCAAAGCACCTAAACCTACTTTATCTACTTTAGAGGTGCCGTACCATGGCTGGCCCTGCATTCTGACCCCAGCTGTCTGACAAGCTGGGATACTGTATGGGAAAAGCTCTTGTGGGTGGTAATGGCTCAGTGGTTGAGGCTCTGGATTATTGATGGGACAGTCAGGTGTTTAAGCCTTGGATTTGCCAAGCTGCCACTTTTGGGGCCCCTTAGCAAGGACCTTAACCTTCAGTGCTCCAGAGTGGATTTATCGTAGCTGATCCTTTTCTCTGACCCCCAGGTTCCTAACATTACTGGGATATGTGAAGAAAAAAATTATTTTGCTGAAAAGTACATATTATCATATTGTTACTATTATCACAAATTCATCAAAATCTTCTGACCAATCAGATTGTAGAATACAAAATCATTGCACTTTTGCACTCCATCATTAAATAGTTACCCACATTTTTCTTTTTCTATTTAAAAGTCTTTCAAGTTAACAAACCTAACAGATCATTGAACTTATTTTGTGCCCTAAATTTCAGGAGCACTTTTATAAGTGCTTTTGGAAAACGGCACAGTGTAAATGTCGTAGCACTCATCGGAGTATTAGCAAACTGTTTCTGAGCGACGCGGTGGGGGATGGGAACGTATGTGTGGTTAAAAAGTAAAAAGTAAGATACTTAACTTTAAAATGTAGTGAAGGTAAAGTAAAAGTTTCCCCAAATGTAAATACTTCAGTGAAGTACGGATACATAAAAAAGCTACAAGTACAGTAACGAATTACATTTACTTCTTTACTATCCACCACTGTTAATAACCACCACTCTTCTAGGAAGAATTCCCTAGAAAATCCACTAGATTTTAAAGAGATTCTTTCAGCCACAAGGGTGTAAGGAAGGTCAGGTACTGATGAAGGTGAGTTAAGGAAGCCTGGGGAGCAGTCAGCGTTAACACTCATTTTAAAGGCGCTTCAATAGGGTTGCAAATGTAAGACTGAAAAATGTGCATCAAAAACTTGAGCAGTATTTATTCTCTTTCTCATCCCGGAATGTGGACATAAGCCGGACAGCATTAGCATCAGAATGATAATGAAATTCATAGGTGAAGGCCAGTCGATGTTAATCAGTGTTGGGTGGCTCTTCGATCTGAGACATAAAACTACTGTCATCTGATTGTGCATAGAGAGAGAGAGAGAGAGAGAGAGAGAGAGAGAGAGAGAGAGAGAGAGAGAGAGAGAGAGCACAAATAATTATGTCTGTGTTTCGTTCCCTAGCCAACGGAGACGCTGCAGAGAAAAAGAAATACGGTTGAGATGCCGGATAAAAATGTCAAGAAGGAACATAGCATAAGTGCTGCAAGAGCACATCTACAGAGAATGTTAATGACCAGATGGAGAAACAGGGTAAATGAGCAAAGAGACTTTTTTGAAGGTAAAACCTGTTAAAAAATAACAATCCAGTTCCAGTCATATGGGTTTAAAGCTTAATGCTAAGAAATATGGCAGAAAAACAACTCAATAATTATAATAGTTTTAATCCTGCGGTCCAGTTGCAGCCAACACATATAAATTAATATACAGTAGTGTTCACTGGTGTTTAGTAATGATTAATGGTGTTTAACAGTGCCCAGTAGCATACAGTTGTGTTTATTAGTGTTCATTAACAGTCAGTATTTTTCACCAATTCTTAGTAATGTTCACTAATGTTCTGTAGTGTTCAGCCCTGTTTACTAATGTTCTGTAGTGTTTAGTAGGGTTTAGTGATGTTCTGTAGTGTTTAGTAGGGTTCAGTAATGTTCTGTAATGTTCAGCCCTGTCAATGAATGTTCTGTAGTGTTTAGTAGGGTTCAGAAATGTTCTGTTGTGTTCAGCCCTGTTCACTGATGTATTGTAGTGTTTGGTAGGGTTTAGTAATGTTCTGTAGTGTTTAGCCCATTAATGTTCTGTAGTGTTTAGCCCATTAATGTTCTGTAGTGTTCAGCCCTGTTCATTAATGATCTGTAGTGTTTAGTAGTGTTCAGTAATGTTCTGTAGTGTTCAACAGGGTTCATTAATGTTCTGTATTGTTCAGTAGGGTTCAGTAATGTTCTGTAGTAATCAGTAGTGTTTAGTAATGTTCAGTAATGTTCTGTAGTGTTTAGTAGTGTTCAGTAATGTTATGTAGTGTTTAGTAGTGTTCAGTAATGTTATGTAGTGTTTAGTAGTGTTCAGTAATGTTCTGTAGTAATCAGTAGTGTTTAGTAATGTTCAGTAATGTTTTGTAGGGCTTAGTAATGTTCTGTAGTGTTCTGTAGTGTTTAGTAGTGTTCAGTAGGGTTCTGTAGTGTTCAGTAATGTTCCGTAGTGTTCAGTAATGTTCAGTAATGTTCTGTAGGGCTCAGTAATGTTCTGTAGTGTTCTGAACAAGAAAAGGCTGAAAATGGGAAAGTGACAAGGAGAAAGACAAAAAGAGAAAGTAAGAATCAGAGAGGGAGAGAGACTGGGTGTAATATAGAGATTAAGGATAAGGGGTGAATGGAAATGACAAAATTAGACTAGAAGAAAGCGAGGGAGAGATGAACTGAATAAATTCACTGTGTGGATCTGTACATTGTCCTGAAGTGTCTCTCAGTCAGTGTTCGGATCTGAACTCACAACCTCCTTCTCCTCACCAGCAGCTCCTCAACCTCTTCTAAACCGTTCCCAAGCAGCTCACTGTCACAGTGACTCACAGCGTCCTTCGTGTATTTATAGACCTATACAGAGATATAATAATGCTGAATTCCCTGTTAACTTGACAGGCTGTCAGATTTTTTATTTCAGGCAGACAGATGTAATTTAGCCTGCAGTTAAGAGTAATATTTGAACAGATGCTGTCCAACGCTGTCACTAAACAATTACATCAAATATTACATTTGTTTCAGGTTTGAAGTGTAAAAAAAAAAAAAGAAACAAGAAAGAAAGAGGAAAGAGCTTCGGTTCATCTCAAATCATACAACAACAACAACAGCAACAACAAATATTATTATTATTATTATTATTATTATTATTATTATTATTATTATTATTGTGAGTGAGTGAGTGAGTGAGTGAGTGAGTGAGTGAGTGAGTGAGTGAGTGAGTGAGTGAGTGAGTGAGTGAGAAGGAGAAATAGCAGAAAAAGAAAAGATGACAGAGAGAGAGAGAGAGAGAGAGAGAGAGAGAGAGAGAGAGAGAGAGAAAGAAAGTAGGATAGAAAGCACAAAGAAAGATTTGTATATGCAAAGAAAGAGAGAGAAAAAGAGAGAGAGAGAGAGATACAGAGAGAGAATAAAGAGTGAAAGAAACCGAAAGAGAATAAAAACTAAAAATGAAAATGATAGAAAAATAAAAGGAGACAAAAAGAGGATAGAGGTATAGAGAGAGAGGTGTATAGAGAGAGAGAGAGAGAGAGAGAGAGAGAGAGAGAGAGAGAGAGAGAGAGAGAGAGAGAGAACGACTTCAAAAGAGAAACAAGAGAGAGAAAGAAACAGAGAGAGTAAATCTCAGAGAGAAAATACAAACTGAAAATGACAGTGAAAGAAAAGAGAGCACATATAAGGTATAAATATGGAGGGAGAGAGAGAGAGAGAGAGAGAGAGAGAGAGAGAGAGAGAGAGAGAGAGAGAGAGAGAGGGAGAGAGAGGGAGAGGGGGAAAAACTCTATGTAAATCGGCCTTGCATGTAATGTATTAAAAAGGGTGTAAAAAACAGTGCAAATAAGACATTTTCCAAAGAAAAAGAGAAAACACTGATGAGATCGACTGGCTCAGGTGTGAGTACAGAGTGAGTACTAACCACTGTATACCACTAACACCACTAACACCCCACACATCCTGCTGATCCACTGATCCAGACAACTAAATATCCCAGTTTTGGCTAGGTAAAAAGTCAATCAGGTCCTTTTGTCCAAATTGAAGAGATACTTAACAATATTTACTTTACCTGTCAGTGGTTTTAACGTTTTGGTTGATCGCTTAGTATGTTTTAGAGGAATTGGCAAAATATTACACAAAAATATATGAGCAGAACGGATTAAGGAGGGAAAACATCTGGCTTTAGTTAAATTCCTTGAGGTTTTTTCAACAGATACTCAGTGTGGCTGATCAAGAGCAAAATTTTAGCTCCCTTCTCCCTTCTGATCAGTAATAACACATGTATGTATGTATATATTTTAATCATGATCCCAAGTGTAGCAAGAGAAAAGTGTTTTAATGTGTGTTACTATCAGGAAACTGAAAGTTCGAATCCTGATGGTGCTGCGAGCCTAGAGAGCAAAATTGGTCACTTTTTTTATAGAGAAAATTAAAAAAAAATGTGTATCATCAGGAGACATATGTGAGCTCATACACTCACTGGCCATTTTATTAGGTACACCAGTCCAGCTGCTTGTTAACGCAAATTTCTAATCAGCCAATCATGCTATAATGGCAGCAACTCAATGCATTTAGGCATGTAGACATGGTCAAGACGATCTGCTGCAGTTCAAACCGAGCGTCAGAATGGGGAAGAAAGGTGATTTAAGTGACTTTGAACGTGGCATGGTTGTTGGTGCCAGATGGGCTGGTCTGAGTATTTCAGAAACTGATGCTCTACTGGGATTTTCACACACAACCATCTCTTGGGTTTACAGAGAATGGTCCGAAAAAGAGAAAATATCCAGTGAGCGGCAGTTCTGTGGGCGCAAATGCCTTGTTGATGCCAGAGGTCAGAGGAGAATGTCCAGACTGGTTCGAGCTGATAGAAAGGCAACAGTAACTCAAATACCCACCCGTCACAACCGAGGTATGCAGAAGAGCATCTCTACATCTCTCCAACCAGGTACTAGTGAGGTGTACCTAATAAAGTGGCCGGTAAGTGTATATTGTATGTGAAAGAGCAGGAATATAAAATTTTCTGAATTAAATAAAAGGATGACTACTGATAGCAATGAATGAGTGTCAGTCTAATTCTGATCAAACAAAATTTTAAAGCCTATATTGTCCTCTGTTTGCTTTATACAACCCTAATTCAATAATAGTTGGGACACTGTGTGAAATATAAATGTAAAAAAATGATTTGCAAATTTCATAAACACATTTTAAACACAATAAAAACAAAAAACATGTTTAAACTGAGAATATATACCATTTTTGGAAAAAAAATTATTTTGAATTTGATGCCTGTGACATGTCACAAAATAATTTAGGACAGGACCATTTTTGTAGATATACTGTAGATATACTGTATACATCTGGGAACTGAGGAGACCAGTTGCTGAAATATTGGTAGAGAAATGTCCCATATGTGTCTGATACTGGATTCTCGCTGTTTCATTTCCAAATGTCCCTTGTTGTATTTTTCATTTTATGATGTGGCCAATGTTTTTAAATGATGAAAGGTCTAGACTGCATGCAGCCAGTTCAACACTTGGACTCTTTCACTACAAAGTCATGCTATTGTATTTAATGCAGTTAGCATTGATGGAGCCTTCAAATGTTCAAATGCCCATTCCACAGACACTAATGCAGTACCATACCCTCAGAGATGCAGCTTTTATAAACTAAGCGCTAATAACAAGCCAGATGGTCCCTCTCCTCTTTATTCCGGAGGACGTAGTGTCTATTGGTGCACATTTAAAATGAGCTTTGGCCCAGAGAGGATAATGGCATTTCTGGATCATGTTCACACATGCCTTCTTTTTTACATGATAGAGATTTAACCAGCATTTGTGGATGACATGGCGAACTGTGTTCACAGACAATTATTTCTGGAGATGTTAATGAGCTAATGCAGTGATTTCTATTACAGAATCATGATAGTATTAAATGCAATGCAACCCGAGGGCCTAAAGATCACGGGCATCCAATATTGATTTTAACCCATGTCCCTTGTGCACACAGATTTCTCCAGATTCTTTCAAATTGTTATAATATTATGTACTGTAAATGAGATATTAAACTATTTTAAAATGTTATGTTGAAGAACATAAACAGTCTTCCACAGATCGGTGAAGCTCTGTCCATGTTTACTTCTGAGAGACTCTCTGAGCTACACAATTTATACCCAATGATCTGTAACTGTTGTCAACTGTTTAATTTCAATAACGTCTTTTTTTTCAAACTTTTGTTGCCCCATTTCAACTTTTTTTTTGTTGTAGCGATCAAATTTAAAATGAGCTTATTTTCTCCTCAAAATGGTTCCTCAGTTTAAACATTTTTGTTTTCTATGTTCTATTAAAACTTTTTTTTCGGCTTCTCCCGTTAGGGGTCGCCACAGCGGATCCTCCGCACGTTTGATTTGGCACGTTTTACGCTGGATGCCCTTCCTAACGCAACCCTCCCCAATTTATCCGGGCTTGGGACCGGCACTAAGAGTGTCTGGGGATGGTTCCCTGACCGGGAATCGAACCCGGGTCGCAGCGGTTGGAGCGCTGCATCTTAACCACTAGACCACCAGGGGACCTGTTTTCTATGTTCTATTGTGGACAAAATTTGAGTTTGTGAGTTTTGCAAATCATTGCATTCGGTTTTTAGTTACACAGCATCCCAACCTTTTTGGAATTAGGGTTAGTAGTAGAGTCTGACCATTTTCCTCTGACCTCTCTCACCAACAAGCATTGTTTTTCACACCATTCCTTGTAAACTCAATAAACTAAATAATACTAGGATCAGACATTCTGAATAAATTTCACCATGCCACAGTCATTCTTTGAGATGTCTAAGATTTTTTTTTCTCCCCCTTTCTAGTGTTTTATGTAAAGCTATTGACTGGTACCTGCAGGATTTTATACCGTGCACTGCTTACACAAGTGTATTCCTTATAATGTGGCCAGTGAGTGTATACTACTAAGGGTAACATTACAGGAAAAATGCAATCCATAAAAATGACTGACATGATGAATTCTATCAGAACTCACATTTCAGAGATACATTCCAGTAATGCTTACATCATACCTCCACTCCATATACAACAAATCCAATCCAATAAGGCTTTAAGAACACACAACTTCAGGCTTCTTCCCTTCTTTTCCCTTCCAGATACTATAGCTATTATTTAAAGAAATCATATCCGAGATTCTAAAAGCATTTTCCATCAACTTTACGTTTGATATTTCTCTTCCTCCCGAGCTGCATTTCAGAGACACAAACCAGCTTAGTTAGTAGCGGTCTTTAAGAAGATCTACCTCTTGGGAAGGTATTGGAAGGTATCTGAAGGTCATGAGTTTAAATCCCTGCCATAAATGCAAATTAGCATTTTTTTTTTTTTTTTTATAAAATAAAACCTTACTTTTTTAATATAACATAATAATGATAAAATTATATTAAATATTTACCCAAATATAGCTTATTAAAAAACAGATTTAGTTTACCTTCTCTGGTGAAAAAAAGGGAGAAAATGATTTTTATCTATCAGTAGGAGTCTGGCGGTCCGAATCCCAATGGTTCCAGGAGCAAAACTGTGCATGAATTATGGACATCAAAGTGTTTTACCACCCTTAACACATGTTTTTTTTCTGTGATCAATCGGGAAAGTGCTATCGGATCCTGACGACCAACAGAGACACTCGGAAGGGGTTTCTACTCTTTAGGCAATTTTGCACACTGTACAGTCTGAAAAACATCTATCTATTATTATTCTATTTCTGAATCTATCTATCTATCTATCTATCTATCTATCTATCTATCTATCTATCTATCTATCTATCTATCTATCTATCTATCTATCTATCTATCTATCTATCCTATTAAACTTTGAAAGTGAAAAAACTTTACAGTACACCACATTTTGTATGTAATTTAAATGCAACAACAAAACCTGCCATCTGTGACAGTAGGAGTAACGTTAGCCAATCATGATAGTTTTTGAGCTCATGTATGTGGAAGAGGGCAGATAGCAGTTTCACCATCTAAGTGTGTTATGTGTCACATTTAAAGAGATGTGGTTGTGGCTTTATGTGTCTCAAAGGAACCACACATTACTTAGCCTTTACCCACTGGTTGTTAGCTGTAACAAGTTATAACAAATTTAGATGGTTGGAAAATTGACAGATGACCAAAATAAATATATAAGGGTGAACGAACATATACGTTCGATTATATTGACCTTTAAAAAGAAAGATGGACAAATACCTCAGGTGCACAGGATAAAATAGTATGACTCTGCATTAAAGATGCAGTATGTAAGGCATTGTGATAATGACAACATTTGGAAAGTTTGTACAAAGTTTGATTTGGAATCTGGACTTGAGAAAATGATTCTGAAAAAAATACCTCTAGCTCCAGTAACATCACTTCTCTGCTAATTGAGTGGAAGAGGTGGCTCAGTGGTTACGGCTCTGGGAGGAGTTTGATTGGGAGGGTCAATCTTACTATTGGCAAGCTCTTAACCCTTTGTCTTTCAGG
This sequence comes from Silurus aristotelis, assembly GCF_946808225.1. Classification (NCBI taxonomy): domain Eukaryota; kingdom Metazoa; phylum Chordata; class Actinopteri; order Siluriformes; family Siluridae; genus Silurus; species Silurus aristotelis. Next base: position 6,828,759 of record NC_139576.1, read on the forward strand.
GGCACCGTAATATGGCTCTGATCCCTATTGCTCTAACATCAAGTGTGACAAGTAAATAATTCTACTGTAATGAGAAATAAAGTACATACTGGAGTTTCAGCAGAGGGGATGGAGTCATTGGAGGAAAGGGAAATACTCAGGTGGCAGGTAGAGGTGTGTATTGGCCTCATTAAGGCGTCATACTTCCAAGTGTCAAGTTTACATTCATTAATCATGCCTTAAAGCATTGAACCTGTACATTGTAACACAATCCAATAAGTCCATGTAAAAAACACTAACCTGGAGGCTTTAATAAAAGAAACACAAGACAAAACACCAAACAACCACCGCACATCAAACTCCACGGAATAAAGTAAAACAAAAAAATGATTCTGGATTATATAAAAAAAAAAAAGTTTCTGAAAATAAATACTGTACATTTCACATCATATTAATTACTGCTTTCTTCTTAATCAAGCATGCTCTTTATTCTAAAAGCTGCTTTCTATTACAATCAATAATCTCAAAAAAAATTTGTTTTATGCATTTTATGTTTAGAAAAAGTATTGTACAGTATCATTTTGGGAAAAGGAAAATCATTCAAATATATTATTTTTTATTGAAAAGGAAATGTTATGTACATCCTCTCATACATACAAACATACATACATACATACATAATCATGATCTATGAAATAAAGAATTCTCTGTGAATCAGGGTTTTCTCCTTCTGATACTTTTTTTTTTTTTTAAATACAAATAAAAATGTTTCTAGATCTCTTAGCATCTCCTTCCCTTCATAAATTACAAGTATTGCAACTGTTTAGGTAAACATTAAATACACTATGGAGAATATAGACAATGGGACGTTCTGTACATTATTGCGTTGGTAAAGAGCTGCAGAGTTAGTGCAGGTTAGATCCCAATCAGGATTCAACACAAAAATGATAGACGATGGGTTTACGCTTATTTCATTACTATTATAATGAAAAAACGGGAAATGATCAAATCTAATATATATATATATATTTACTCTGGGTGTATGCATGTGTATGCATGTGTGGGTGTTATATACATATTTTCCAGAAGATAAGAGGCACTTTATTTGCATGTGTGTCAGTTTTACTTACACCAAAAACCATCAAAAATCTTCAGAAAGCAACAACAATTTCACAAAGTAATAAAACGTCATTGCATGACTGGTTTATAATCATTAATGATTATTTATTGGGATAATGTTTCAGTTACACAAGGCTGTTTATCAGAGCACTCTATTAGGGTCCCCATTTTGAACAAGAGTGTTAAGCTAGATAGGCAATAGGGGTCATGTCTAGCTACTGTAAAACTGAATGTTTTACCTCATAAACACTTTATTTTATCAAGCAACTGTAGCTTTGTATGCTAAGCTTTCCCATGGACAACCCCACTTTCTGTAAAATATATGAAATATTGAAGTTTTAAGCTTGCTAATTATTTAGTCATAAATGGCCAGCTAGCTATTTAATACAGAGCTATTGTTTACAATGATACTAGCTAGCTAACTCCTATGCATTGTGTTCAGGGAATATAGTCAGGTCAAGTCAAAAAGGTGTTTATTGTCATTCCAACCATTAACAGTGCAGTACACAAATGAAACAACATTCTGCCCAGAAGCTGTTCTACCAAAAACGTGGTTGAACTATTGATATTGTGCCTGTACTACATTCATTGAAGCTGTACTACCATATTTTTTGGTTGTACTGCCATATTTTCTTTGCTGTACTACCATATTTGTGGCTGTACTACCATATTTACAGCTATCTGAACATATTTCTTTAACAATACTACAATATCTATAGTTTTACTACCCTATTTGTACTACTGTAATATACTCCAGTGGCAGCAATTTATGGAACACTACCACAGCTAGATAATGTATGCTAGCTAGATTTAGTAAATGGGTCCTGGGTTTTTTAAAAAAAATATATATATGTGCAAAATTAATTAAATTCTCAATAATATTTGAGATGATGGAACAGCATCTACAGAATGAGGGGAAGCTAGAAGATTTAAAAGGTGCTCTGCCATAGCTGCAGTGTGCTAAATTTAGGCTAGGTGATAGCACTGTTTGGCAGGAAAATTAGCATCGGTGTAGTGGCAGTGATCAGATATATAAAATATATAAAAATATAAAGAAGACAATGAGGTTTTGAGCATGAAGCAGCACAGCACTGAACTGCAGAAACTCTAGCAGAAAGAAAAAATAGCCAACACCAATAAAGGGTGCTAAAGTTAAAATATTGGGTATATTGGTGTAACTGCACAGATTTATTAACTCGAAAGCTGGGCATTGTGAGATTTATGAATCATATAAAAAACTGGGAATGTGATTATTTGATTTTATGATGAAGGTCCTCGAACAATAAAGCAGTGATTAAAGAAAACTACTAAACCATCAGTCTGATGTGATCCAGACTTCTGCAAACTAACAAACAATATTTTGCATTCTACATTTGTGGTTGTGGTACAGTCCTATCATATTTTTGACTGCACATCCATATTCTTTGACTGTACTACCATATTTGTGGCTGTGCTGCTGCAGCTTTACTGCTGTAATTTAAGCTGAACTACCATATTCTTTGGCTGTACTACTGTAAATGTACTACCATTTTTTCAGCTGCATGACCAACCAACATTCCCCCTAGAAGCTCTATACCATATGTGTTACTGTACTACCATATCTGTGGTTGTCCTTCTGAAATTGTGGCCGTACTACTGTAATTGAAACTGTACTACCATATTTGTGATCGTATTACCAAAATTGTGGCTGTACTACTATAATTGAAGCTGTACTACCATATTTGTGGCTGTACTACTACAAATTTTCACCTGTATGACCAAACAACATTCCCCCAGAAGCTGTACAACCATATGTGTACCTGTACTACCATATCTGTGGTTGTACTTCTGAAATTGTGGCTGTACTACTGTAATTGAAGCTGTACTACCAAATTCGTGTTTGTACTTCCGAAATTGTCGTTGTACTACAGTAATTGAAGCTGTACTACCATATCTGTGGCTTTGCTACTGCAACTGTAGCTGTACTACCATATTTTCAGCTGTATGACCAAACAACATTCCCAAGGAGCTGTACTGTTTATAGATGTACTACCCTATTTGTGGCTGGATGACCATATATGTAACTGTACTGGAATATTTGTGATGGTAGTACTGTATTTGTAGCTGTACTGCCATATTTGTGCCATATTGTGTCTGTACTACCTTATTTAGTATTGGAAGTACCATATTTGTAGCTGTGTTGCAGTATTTGTAGATGTACCACCATATTTGAAGCTGCCTCTACCCCGTTTGTGAATGTACTGTCGTTTTTGTTGATTTACTATGCTATTTCAGGCTATACTACCATATTTGTAAGGGATTCTCCCAAATTTGTAGGTATGCATTACTAATCCTGTGCTATCCTCTTACTAAATAAGTAGCTTTATTTACTGGCGTGCATGTTGCATTATGTATGCAACTCACAATTAAAGATTCTTTCACAATGTGTATTTTACATCAGATCAGGCAGGAAATCATATGGTGTAAAGCAAGCTACAACAGAGAGAATTTACTGGGCTGTGTCATACACTGTGGGGCAACTTGTCATCTGGAAAATACGGCACATGGACATGATTGGTCAGTTTATTTCCTGTGATATTTTTAATAAATGAAAAATGACACTCAGCATCCGCTCTGGTGTTACAGATTCGTTTGTGTGTGTGTGTGTGTGTGTGTGTGTGTGTGTGTGTGAGTGTGTGTGTAAGAAAATAAGAGATAAAAATCCTGTATTTCTTTCAAAGAAAGGAAGTCTAAATAATTAAAACAAGTCTGTTACTAACAATCAAAAATCCATTTTACGAATGGAAATGAAAGGAAATGTGGAAATCAGTGATAAGTGTGTGTCATAAGTGTGTTTCTGTGATCTGGAGGATTCTGTAATTAAAGAATTAGCCTTGCGCTTAGTGTTTTATTCAAATGAAAATGGGATTTCTAGAGCAAAAGAGTGAAGTGTAAAGACTGCAACCCAACAAGTCAACGATGAAATTTCCTTCAGAGGCTCGATAAAGAAACTACATAACATCAAAAAAACTAAACAAAACACGGAAAAGTCCAGCACAGGTGATAAAGCATCATCGACTACACGATACAAGACTGCACACATTCCCTGACCACACCGAGCCACTGAACGCAACACGTAGCATCTGATTGCTACAGGTTCGCGATTGTTAAACTTTTTTTCCCCCCTGTATATATATATATATATATATATATATATATATATATATATATATATATATATATATATATATATATATATATATATTTATATCCAGAAGAGTTTGTTCCATCGAAGAGGAAGACCACGATCATTCAAGTTGTTCAGGAAGCAGGTATTCTTTTTTCGTTGTTCCTTTCGCAGGAATCCAAACACGCCTCGAGCACCTCATGAGAACTTGGACCGTAAAGAGGAAGAGGATTTTATTTTTCCCTCTACAGGAATTCAAACACTCTTCCTCAAGTAGCACATGAGGATTTTGGACCATCAATAAGTTCTGGATTTTTTATTTTTTTTTGTAAAACAACTACTTCTCTCAGGCTGTGACATCTCTATGAATATTCTTTGCCTGAGAACCCAGAGATCAGAGGATCAGCCTCACGTCCTCATCAATACTCAGTACGGGGTAAACAGGATGGAGCTGCTGGAGGGCCGGATGGGCCCTGGAGCACCTCGCAAGAAGGAGGCTGGCAGCGCCGGTGTCTGAAAAATGGAGGTGTTGGGTCGTGGGTGGAGCGAGATGGAAGGAATCGTAGTGGAGGAGAACGGAGTGGAGATGAAGGCAGGAGAGATAGGTTTCACAAGGTCCTTCTGGAGAGCGAGCTTAGCCTGGAGAGAGAAAAAGATACCAAATAAATAAGAATTTTAAAGAAATCAATGAATATACATTTAAAAATTAGGTCAATGATTTTTAACCTTTTTGAAACAAATGTTTAAAACAACAATTTTGATGTACATGATCAGGCATAACATTAAGACCACCGACCTAACATTGTGTTCGCCCCCCTTTTTTCTGCCAAAACACTCCTTTGTCAGCATTTTGAAGTTAAAGCTGTCATTTCTGTTTGCCAAGTAAAACTGATTGAATCAATAAAAATAATGGTTCAATTCAGTTTTTTTTTTATATATACTGTAATTTCCGGACAATAAAGCGCACCCATATATAAGCCGCACCCACTGAATTTGACAAAGATTTTTATTTTAAACATAAATAAGCTGCACCTGTCTATATTTAAACTAATGAACTTTACACAGGCTTTAATGAAAGTCAGTGTCTGTTACACGGTGTAACGGGTTGAAATATGTTGCGGCTCCTTTAAAAGCAGAGCGGCATTGTGGGAATAGCCTGCCACTGCATTTTTCCGCTATTACTGCACGTGTGCAAGACCGAGAAATATGTCCTTATTATTTTCTGATGCTCATTTCTAAGTTTCTTTGACTAACCCGTAACGCTGTTGCCAAGAAAAATAAAAAAGCACGAGTTTTGGAAACCTGTCTGTGCTTATATGATTTCTGTTGCAACTGGAGTTAGCGAGCTCTCCCTTCACCCAGACTCAACGCGTTACAACGGCTTGTATCTAAACAGTAGCTGACCAAGAAAGCCATTGTACACTGTCTTCCTCCTTCCTTTCACTACTATTTCTCTCAGGAGTTTATCTTTTGGCATCGTCGTGCGTTAAAAATGTTTTATTTTTTCTCCCGATGCCGTGCAGCTCAGAACACAGGTGAGGTGCGTTTTTTCGTTTCCCTTCGGAAATTTCATTGGTCTAATGTTATGGGGTTCAGTTTTTTGGCTTGAAGTTTTTGAAACCGGGAAAAACCCAGGAAAAACTCATAAATTAGCCGCTTCGTTGTTTAAGCCACGGGGTTCAAACCGTGGGAAAAAAGTAGCGGCTTATAGTCCGGAAAAATCCGGTACAAATCTAGAATTTGTATTTCAAGCACAGATATTCACCAAACAGGCAAATCTTTATAGTTACTGATCAGGCATAACATTATGACCACCACTGTGTTGGTACAGTACCTCTGACTGTTATAAAGGTCTGAAATTGGAGACTCCTTCTATAAATGTAAAATAATCATCTCTTTACAGTAAACAATCCGATGACATGGATTATAAACATGATATTATTAATACTATGTACAATACATATACGAGATGGTATCTAAAAGTTAGAGACAAGTTTTGTAACACGCCAACAGATAGCAGCACGAGGCTGCACGCACAATCACAAGGAGCACCGATTTGCATAAGTCAGTGTGCAAATAAAACATTGTCCTGTGCACATCGGGAGCTGTGCAACTGGTGATATTCTGACCATGTGCCCTCCAGTTCCCACCAGAAACAACGTGATCTTACTTCCACACCCACCCTACTTTCCGGATATGGCTCCTGCGGAATTCACCCTTTTCCCAGAGATGAAGATCTCTGATCTGTTGGCGTTTTTGACATCCACGACATATTCCAGAAGTGGCAGAAATGAGCCAGTCTTAAAACCTTTTGATACCACAACATGTCCATGTGCTTGAGCTGTTACTACAGAAACGACGTTAGAAAGAGATACCTGTGTTTTGTATAAAGAAAAGTTTAACTCTGGACTCTATAGACATCATTACATCTATTTTACTGTCAAGCAACATAACAGGCTTCGGGGTAATATGTTTTACATTATATATGTAATAAAATGTACTGCAGTGTAGGATGGGTCATGTAGTTCAGGGCCAGAGTTTATATCCAGGCACATTAACCACCCTGGAACGTATTATTAGCATCTGTTAGTGAGCAGACGAACATGCGAGTTTGGCTCGTGCGGCTGATCCCTGACACATGAGCATCTCTTGATAAAAGCGTTTGATTACAAAGTTGATAAATAATGCATTACTGCCAAGGAGTTGGAGCTGCGCTGCTGCTTGTTGTAAGGGCTGTATTTGGGCTTCAGAGGTTTTCCTGCCACCCGGTCTTTGTGCCTTCTGCTGGAGATATGCTGCGAAAAATTGAAAAAAATTACAAGTTGAGCAATTTGTGTACAATTTATTTATGTGCTGAATATCAACAAAATATATCGAAAGAAAACTTGGATAAAAATGACATTTACACAGTTTTCCCTGCAAAACATATCAGCTAAAGTATGCTTAGTGTCTGTAGTTACTTTATTTACTTCAGTTTTTTCTGGAACTATGAGGCTAATGGAGCGAAGGGAACATTTTACTACTAGCTGAACAAGCGGCATTAGTTCCAGTGATGGAAAGCTGTAATACTACAGCCAACAAAGACATCCAATACAATCATGTGCTTCCAACATCAGAGTTTGGGGAAAAAACACATATGGGTACAGATATAAAAGATGAGTCCAAGATTTTGTCTTTAACAGAAGAACTTGTGCAAGACAAAGAACAGGAGAGAAGATGTTAGCAGACTGCTTCATCCCCCCAGTCAAACATGGAGGTGGAAGCTTAATGGTTTGGGGTTGTTTTGGAGCAGGGAGGGTTGGAGACTTATTCCAGGTGAAAGGAAACATCATGGCAACCATTCCATACTTTAACTCCATCCAGCTCAATGGAACTGACTTCACTGTACAACAAGACAATGAGCTGAAGTGTACATTCCAGGTCTAATTTAGAGAGCAAACATTAGGCTGGGATGTTATTTATCATGGAATGGTCTGCCCAGTCACCGCACTTAAATCCTATTGAACTGGTCTGGGATAAACTGAATCACAAGGTAAGAAAGAAATCCCCAATTAGTGAGTAGTAAGTTGTACAAGAGGAATGGCAAAGAATTTCAGCTGAATGTTCAGAGAAACAAAAAGTGTGTAAAGCTGTTATTTAAGCTAAGGGTGGATCTTTCAATGAAAATATAGTGGAACGTCTGTGCATTTATCCGTCTCCATACCCCCCAGTCCTCTACATCTGTCTCTTTCAACCCAACTACCTGCATGTCTTTCCTCACCACATCCATAAATCTCCTCCTTGGTCTTCCTCTTTTCCTCCTTCCTGGTGGCTCCATCCTCAGCATTCTTCTACTGATATACCCCATGTCCATACTCTGCACATGTCCAAACCATCTCAATCTCACCTCCCTCACCTTGTCTCCAAAACGTCCTACATGCGCTGGTTCTCGAATAAACTCGTTTCTAATCCTGTCCATCCTCGTCACTTTAAATGAATCTTCATCTCTACTACCTCATAGTTGATATATAGTGTTCAAATCAAAATCAAATCAAATTTTACTTGTCACATACACATTCATACAGAGTACATTTAGTGAATGCTTTTGAAGATTTTTTAAAAGTCCAAAATGTAAAAGAATAATAATAATTATAACTTATAACTTAAAACTAAAATATAAATATATGGTATACAATTCTAAAGTGTAAATAAAAGTATAAAGTATAACTATACAGTAAAAATATATATACAAAAATAAGACAGAAAGGGATAGGTATGGAAATGACAGATATTGACAGTCGTCTAGATTTTGTTGCATATAAACAAAAGGAACATGCATATGTCTCTCAAAAACCATAAAATACTAGGTGTTTCCAAACTTTTGACATGCCTCTGTAGATTACATTTGGACATTATGTACAGTATATTCCATCTATTCTGGAAATACTGAGTATAAGACAGGGAGACTGAAATCAGTTTAGTACAAGACAAATATTTCCTCAATGTATGAAGTATATTAGTCTTGCAGCCCAGGTAGAAAACTGAATACAATAACTCCATACACAGTGATAATGAAGGAAGGAAGGAAGTGACCATATTTAAATCATATCAGTAAAGTTGATAAACAGTCATTTAGTAAGTCATATAATAAATGCATAAACAGTTTGTTGTACTGTCAGAAATTTTGTGTGTAATTTTACCACGTGATTCTTTGGTATATAATAATTAGACATTTGGTTTTAAATGAGATGAGGTTCAGTCACACACCTGTTTGAGCTGAATCTCCGAGTTAACGTGAACATCGCAGATCTCACAGTGGAACGTTTTGTTCTGTAATCCTGAACCCTTCAGAACGTTGGCCTGCATTTTGAGCTTGGAGCCGGGTCTAGGGTAGGCTTTAATAGGGCCAGCTCCGTTTCTCGCCTCCAGCATGGTTTTGTGCTTCGAGCCTGCCGTGAAAGATCAGAGCAGGCATTGTGTGACATCTCAGTCCTGTCAGGAAGAATTATCTAAACCAGGTTTAACCTTCATGTTCTGGTTATTGAGCAGTGTGTGTTCTAATCACACATCATATCTCATTTCCTTTGCAGTAACAAACATGGCACATAGGGATACTACTTTTACACCTTTTTGTATCACTAGTACATATATATATATATATATATATATATATATATATATATATATATATATATATATATATATATACATACACACACAGTGGAACCTCGGAGCTCGCGGCCTCAGCGTTTGCGACCTCGCATGCTCTTTCATTCCGACCGGTGACTCTCATTCAGATCGGCTCGTGAGCAACCGCGAGCTGCTCAAAACGCTAGTTTTAACATTTCTAATCAAGGTTTATCTCATTAAAATTGTCTAAAAAAATTTTTATTATGTATTATTATACTGTACTTCTCTACTGCATACTTTACTGTACCTGTACTTTATTTTTTTTAATTAAGCATTGTAATTGCTGTTAATTTACATAAAGTATAGTTAAAATAGTCTAATAATTAAGTGTTATGGAGTGAAATAGTGTTATTTACTCATTTAAATCGATTTCGTATAGTGTTCTTTGGGTTTTTACTGGGTTGGAAGGGGCGTATCAAAAGGTCGCGAAAATTCGGAGCTCGCGACCGGTCTTGGTCCCTAACCCTCGCTCCGAGGTTCCACTGTGTATATATATATATATATATTCAATTAACTTGTGATTAATCACAACTGAATCACACATTTCTATCTGTTCTAAATGTAGCATAAATTAATACTTATCAAGTTTTTCATACACGTGTGCACTGACAAATACGAATGCTTTATGTAAATGTACGTTTATTAGTAAAACCAAACTCAACCTAGAGCATGGAAAAAATAATTCTTGTAAATGATTTAAAGTAATTATGGTGTTTTAAATTATGTAAATCATCAGGACACCAAAGGAACTTTTGCTATGTTTCCACACGGACGGTTTTAATTGCCGGATGTGTGCACTATGCGGATTTTGGTGCTGATTTGAGACTTGGTGCAAGATAAGTGTGTAAGCATCACCCTCTCATTCTACAAGCTTCAGCTCACAGATGGCTTGTGATTGATTAGTGTCTTAGTGACTGACAGAGTTGAGAGAGTATATGCCATCCAGAAAGCACAGCCAGTGATGCTCTCTCTGACTCCTGGTCACAAATTATCTTATTCCATTGGGATTTAAACTCTGAACAACAGGACTAACGTGATTCTTTTCGACCACTTATCAGAAGCCTGGTGTTTTAGTTGCTCAACTTTATTCTCAACAGTGGTACACAAACAATGTATTCGAGTTAAAAAAAGAGATATATGACGCCAGTAAATTATTTGCCTTCAAATGTACTTAAGTACCCAAAGTACTATGATTTATAACAGCTATAATGTTCTAAAAATTATTATTTATGTTACAAGACTCTTTGCATAATCAACAGTTTATGTGAAAAGACTCTAATGTGAATCTCAGCACAATGATCTATTAAAAGAATAATATTGATAAGTCAAACACTGATTGGTTTCTATTACAATTATTAAATAATTATGAGCCCAAAACTACTACTACAAAAAACAAAACAAAAAAAAAAAACAATCACACAAATATGACCACATGTATTGTGTTGAGTTGGAGTCTGGAGTTTCTTCACCATTTATTTCTCTCTAAATGTTCTGTTGAACTGATGCTAAACTATATTTTGGTGATCAGTAGATACACCAAGGTCCAATCAGAACAAGTTCAAAACAGCGTGCGCTCGACCCTGATTGGTGGATTGCTGTGTGATTGACCAGTTTTTATCCGCTCATAAATAATAACGAACGACTGATTTCTATTTTTGATATCTATCTATCCATCTATCTTCCTGCTACTTTCAGTGATGCGGCTGAAATGTCAAACTCACCACAGAACCACATTTTTCTGCCTCACAAAGTCGGACACCACCAACCCAAACAACAAACCGAGTGAGCTCAGACATATTGCTAAACCAGGACACAGAGTTACAGCCCCAAGCCTGGCAAGAACGACAAATGGAAAAAAAAAAAAAACATCAAGCGACACTAACAACTGCCAGATGCCACAATCCAT